>NC_071580.1:22332500-22677500 GCF_024509145.1 Vidua macroura | reverse complement strand
AAGTTCTTACAGTTCAGCTCCTAGCCTTCAAAATCTCAGGGAGTAGTAAGCCAGCTGTGCATGGAAACCGTAACTTCTATTCCTCCCACTCAGGGGTGTGTGTTTCCTGCACCAGACCCTTCCCAAAATGACAGTGATTTGTAGAAAGTAATCTTGAGGAACCTAAGCAGGGAGATAATAAAAGAGTATTTTGCCTTTCCTGTTTTTACCTTCCCTTGCACAGCACTGTGCAGTTGAGCAGTGCAAAGCAGCGCCACAGAACAGCACATCCTGCTGCTGTGGCTGCTGCCAGGGAGCACTGCTGGGCAGTGAGCACACAAGCACACTCTGACTGCTGCTCAGAGCTGCCCTTCCACAGCTCTTTGCAGTGCAGCTGCCATAAAGCCTGCTCTGAGCTCAAGCCAGAGGCACTCCGATTGCCAGGCTCCCACTGTGCCTGCATGAATGCCGCTAAAAGTGGCATTTTTGTAGGAAAACTGATATTCTTAGCAAAGAAACCACACCCATTTCGCTGATTTCCACTTACTGGTGCACTTTTAGCTACCTTTTCTACAGTTGAGCATCTTTTTCAGAGGTTCTATTGGCAAAGCTACCAGGCACTGGCAGTCCAGGGCTTACAGCTGCTGTGTTAGCAACAACCAGAAAAAGCTGTGGGATCAAAAATTTTCCATCTCTGCAGATCAGAAAATCCAAACAAACACAGTCTCCTGATACATATTCATTTGTTGTATTGTTTCTACAATTTTGCATGTGGAATTGTTGACTCTCTTGGACTTATTTAAAGGAATTCTTGCCAGTCCAGTGGCAACAAATGCTAGACAGAGGCTTGACCGTATCAGCAGGCAGTTGTTTGCTCCTTGAAGCTATGAAGAGTAAAGTGCTAACCCCATTTTACTTGAGTTTCTGCAAAACCAATACAAAATCTTCTCCAGGATTGTCTCAAATTGCAAGATGTGTCTGGGGGTGTGTATTCTGTTCCCATTTGTTATAGGAAGGGCAGTTCTCTTCTGCTCATTGGGCAGTTTTTTCTTTATCTCTCCCATAGCCAATCCTCCCTCCAGGAGATATCCTCTGTTAATGGGCTATTAATTATTAATTATCTTCTGTTCATGGCCAGCGAGTGTCCCTGCATGGCTGAGAAAATTCCATCATCCCATGGGGAGATGCTGCACCCAGGGTGAGGAGCCAAGCATTCCTACCTGGATACAATCTGACCTTGGAACACCACAGCAGCCTTTGCCCACTGCATTCCCAAAGGAGCAGCTTTCTGCCCCACTGCATTCCCAGAGGAGCAGCTTTCTTCTCCACTGCATTCCCAGAGGAGCAGCTTTCTTCCCCACTGCATTCCCAAAGGGAGCCCAGGCCCATCTCCAGCAGCCCTGGAGCTTCAGAGGAAAACTCCAGCCTTGCCCAGGATCCCTGCTCCAGCAGAAGCACAGCTGGCACTGCAGGAGGGCTGAGCCCCCATGGAATGGCACTGCTGCCACCACCCTGACCCACAGCGTGTCAGGGCCTGTTCTGACTCTGGCAGTGGGGTTTTGTATTACTGCATTTTTATTTTTTTCCATAATGAAGAACTGTTATTCCCACTCCCATACCTTTGTCTGAGAGCCCCATAATTTCAAAATTATAATGATTCAGAGGGAGGCGGTTTACATTTTCCATTTCAAGGGAGGCTCCTGACTTCCTTAGCAGACACCTGTTCAAACCAAGACAAGGATTTATCTCCAGGAATGGTTTGGAATTTTTTCGAGTCTATGTGGCCAGATTGTCTGAAGAACAATAATAAAGTGCCCATAAATTTTTTGGGTTTCTGCTTTACTTGGGACATTTGGATCCTGTTCAGAGGTGAGAGCAAGGGATGCTGCAGTTACCAGCAGGATTTGTGCATTCCTGCAAGGATGTCCTGGGCTTCTTCTGCCTTGTTACCATTTTTGTTTCAATATAACATACATTTTTCCAATTTCCATTTCTCTATCACCCACAAAGTTTAAACAACTTCCTTCCTGCACCTTCTTCTTCTCTGAAAAAAATGCCCCCTCTTAACCTAGCAGCAGGAGCCGAGGAAACTCTGAATTAAAATTCTCCAATTACTAAACTTGGCTTTTGCTTTTCAACAGTTATTTTCCTGTTGTTTAATAATGCAAGTATCTACCTAAAGGACACATCTGTCCTGAAATGATGCAATAGTTTAACATTGATACAAAGCCCCAAATGCTGGGCTGTATTTCTTACAACAGAAGCCTCACTCATACAGTGAGGTTCTACCTCAAAAGAAAGCACTTCCATAATCCCTTCCAGAAGCTCACAGCATGTCTCTATTAGGTAGGAAATAACCACAGGAAGAATTCTAGAGTAGTGCTCTGTGTGGACACTGCTCTAGAAAATCAGCTCTGTGTGTGTGTTATACTAAAATACCTACATTACATTTCAAGCAAACTTATTATTCCAAAATAAATAATTTTCATTGTAGAACAGTGTCCACCCTGGGAACTATTATTATACATTTCACTATATTGTGAAGCACAAACTAGAAAGAATAATAGCTTTATTTCAAACAATATCCAGCCTATGTGAACTCTTTTTTTTTTTTTTTTTTCCAGGCTATTTCCATTGTAAAAATAGTATTAAACAGTCTGTTTCTGTTCAGAGATTCTTATCTTAGTGTTCTCAAAAGCTGTTTTTCAAATGGTTACCAACATGACAGATACGTGGATTTGTTTAATATTCTGGCTGGAGAGAGAAATTTTTCTTCTTCCATTTCTTAGACAGTACAGCTTTCCCTTGAGTTTGTCCTGTGAAACAAACACTTGTGTCTGAGCCAGGGAAAATGATCTCTCACCTCTGGCTTCAGCAAGCTGCCTTGTCATGAAACTTCTCATCAAATCTAGGAAACTAAGTCTGAGATAACCATTATGCTTATAAATAATATCCCATGTGCCCACAAATTCAGCCTTTTAACTAAAATCCACTTTTAACTAAGAATATTCCTCTAACAATTTTCCAAGCAAGAAGAAATTACAAAATATTTTTCAATTAGTGATAGCAACATTAGAGCCAGGTTTAATTCAGTACAGGCACCCCAGCTCCACCTGAAGAGAGGGCAGAGACAAATATTTTGTATTTTTGTCCGTGACAAAGCCTCAGCAAGGTACCCCCTGTTATATTTCAATCCTCTTTGCAGTGTAAGTAAGGTAGATAATTGCTGATAAACAAAACTTTGCAGCTTGGAGGACAAAGAAGACAGAAAAAAATGGCTGATTAAAAGAAAAGGCCCCAGTGATATTAAAGCTTCAAGTGTTTTAACTGGGTAATAAATATATCAGAGGGAGATTTTAAAACTTCTGAAATTAAGGGAAATGGAATTATTTATTCATTATTAAATATTAACAATTAATAATTATTATTATAATTATAATATTTTCTATATTCTCTGTTTTATACAGTAAAATATATTATTAGCTATTAATTATTTATTATTATTATTATTAAGGGAATTGTTGTCTATACATTCAGCTTCTTTCATTTTCTGTGATACATATTTAAGGGAAATAGGTTGCTGGGCTTCCTACAGCACTGTGTGTGTGTTCTGTGTTGTATTTTTAGAACATGAACAATCTGTCAGGGCTGGCTGGTTTTGCTTAGGTCCTATTTTATTACCAGAGATAAAGAATTCTTGGAATTCCTCCTGTTTCCACTCAGCATTATCCAGTGGTTAGAATGTGGTACAATGAAGAAGGTAACACTGCATCCTCCCAGGGAATGATGTGGAATTCTCTCTTGGAATTCTGGCTGTGAACAGTTGTTGACCATAACCTCTCTGACAGAGGAGAACAAGGCAGGGTTTTTGATTGCAGCAGACATAAATGGAATTACGAGCGGGATGAAGTATAGGGACAGAGAGAAGGAATCAGTTAAGTGAAATTGTCAGTGCCTAGGAATGAAATCTCGAAAAAAATCAGCACAAGTTCAGAGTAAGTTCTGTTGGTTTTGAACCATAGAGAGTTTTATGCTTACCTGGCTTGTGAGACTTGGTGACAGGGTACTTGGGACTTCTGTGTTTACACTAAAACTAAATAATATATTTCAGTGGGGTTTTTGTGAAGTTTAATTCTCTATTTCTGCTATATATGAACTAGTAGGCTCACATTTATTTGGTTTTTTCCTCTTATTGTTCTTATGAGTCCTTAATCCCAGCTGGCTGTAATACCAGTGTACTTCATCTGTACATATTAAGCCAATTTCTAGGACTTCATATCAAAATTGAAGAGGCAGGCAAGTCTGTGCCACCAGCTATCACTGATGCTCAGGATAGAAATCAAGAAAAAGTATTAAGAGATTCACATACTATGGATAATGCCTTAAGTAGATCAAGCTTAAAATGCATAAGCTCTCAGAGCAGAAACTGCTGGGTCTACATTTATTTTCCCTGTGTCCCCATATCAGGCTTAGCTGATGATCCCCTCTGGAGCTGGTCACTCCTTCATCTGGTGCAATTTTAAGTTAGCACTAGGTATTGTTTGGGTCTTATCTCTCTGCCAAGTCACCCTGCAAGGGTCAAGAAGGGACAGAAGTGCCACCTCTGACAGAAGAGGCCAGAAAAGAAGGTGAAATTCAGTCTGGGCAAGCAGCCTGAATACCCTGCATGTGTCACCACAGGCTTCTAGCTGGGGAATAATTAGTATTGACTTTTTGATTGTAGAAGGCTGATCAATTGTTTTATTATATTATTTTATACTATATTATTTTATACTTATTAAGAAACTTGGTAACTTTTACAGCCAGTCAGATATAGTTTTGACTTAATTGGTCAATCTATCTAAACGCTGTCTAGTGTCCAATTAAGAAATCACTCTTTGGTAAACAAATTTCTATGACACATTCTACATGTGCACAGCAGCAGGTGCAACAAGTGGAGATAAGAATTGTTTCTCATTCTTTCCTCTGGTCTTCTCACAGCTTTTTTTTTTACTGGGAAAGTCTGTGCCTGCTCTCTGGCCAGAGAGCTGCTGCCACATGCACGGGCCCCTCTGCTTTCATTGTGATCAAGAACGTGTTTGCCTCATGGCATTTCAGCCTTTTCTCCCAATTGTCTTGTTGCCTAAAAATGTTCAACCCCCAAGAGCTCCTTCTGCAGTAGTTTTCCCTTTGTGGATTTCATTTTAGTCTTGTGATCTCCACGAGATTCCTTTTCCTTGTGCTCTCAAGTGTCAATTTGGTATCACTTGTAAGGACGGTTTTGATAAGATGCTGGTAATCACAACCCCTGTGATAAAACCAACTGTGGAAAATCCCTTCTGTTCACATCATCAACAGGTCTGGGAGTGCCCAGATCCATGGCCTGGTGAGTGGGCAGCAGTGCAGGAAAATTCCCCATCCCTTGGTTCTGGCAGCTCCTACTACACAGAGGCAGCTGGAATGTGAACTTCTTCCTCTTGCTTTGCCTCTGAAATAATTTTACAGTGCTTCAAATATTGCAAAAATGAAGGGGGGGTAAGAGAGAAGGGGGCATTTTGTTCACACTAAGGGATTTTTAAACCAGTGGTTTTTATTTGGGGAGAAAGTATTCAAACGTTCACTGGTCAACCCTACAGCTCCTCTGCTCCATTGCTTGTACAAGCAACAAAATTGAAAGAGCTGATGCTGTGAACAAAAGGCAGAGGCAGAATAATTAACTGTGATTATTCACAGTTTGGCTTTGTTAGTGCACTTCTTTTTTAAAAAAAATATATTAAACAGCGTGCTTCAAAATCCTTGCACTTTTTAGGTGGTTGACTTCTGTCTAAAAGCCTCCTAAGAACTGAATTGCGCACACTTCCAGTTTAACTGCACATTTCTAAGCATTAATTGCTATATAGCCAGTTTATTTGATAGCTTCCAGCTTATTCACTTTGTTATATAACTTCGTAATTTGAGGATTAAATGGGAAAGTGATTAGTCACTTTTTAGCATGTAACTCCATTCTCATGAACTTCAGCATCCCTGCTTTGTCTGTTCACTGTTTATCAGCAAGGAAGGATAAATGCAGGTTCCATCTTTTTTTCCCCAGAGAATCACAGAGATATGGAAAGTCAAAATTCTGTAAGTACATATGCATTAGAATGCAATTTCCAAACTGTGCTTTTTTTACAAAGGATTTTTTTTTATAAAAGAGTTTTTTACAAAGATCAAGGAAATGGTGGTATAAAACATTAAAACACTGCATGTGCTAGCAGGACATCTCTGTGTTTATGGAAGTCCCAACGGCAAAGAGACAAGGATTTCCCTTGTGCAGTGCAGTATTTACTGAAGAGCATAAAGATTAAACAATTGTATTTCCAATAATATTTAGATTAATATGAACAATACAAAAAACCCGTGACAGCCAGCTTGAGCACAAGCCAGTCTTAAGCCTCAAGTGAATGCAGGAAGTTACTAAGCTGTCATACAGAAACTATTCCAGAAAAAAGAAATGTTTGAGAGGTTTTTTTCAGAAAAAGAGATGCTGAGAATTTTTTTTTTTTTTTTTAATTTTAAGGTTTAAAATTCTCTTTGTAGTTTGGTTCATATTGACAGATTTTTTTTTATGTTTTATTTTTATATTGGGTGTTAGTAGAGTAAGTTTTTTAATGTTATGTGGTTTATTTTTTATGCGTGTTGAGATAGTAGGTTAAATTTTATTTTTATGAATGGAAAACTATTTTTGTGGTAATTAAAAAGAGATATTAAGTGTATATTGAGCTAAAGAAGTATTGTTATACTAAAAGGTTTGATTTTTTTGTATATAGTGTGATAATGAGAAATATTTTTAATTAAAACTTGATTTTCTGACTGTAGAGCTACAGCTTATACACGTGGAGAGAGCCAAAAACTTTGCAGCCTGCTTTCCACGACGGGAGTATCTCGGCGTTTCTGAACACATCACACTGATTTCCCTGCCAGGAGCCAAGGATTTGCGTTCTGAGGGGTTTTACAGAGCAAGGCTGAAAGGGCTCCACTAGTTCCCTGCTAACAGGCATGTCCCAGTGGACAGCTGCTGCACGAGGGAGACACAGGGGAAGTGAAATCTTGTAGGAGCCAAGCTCCCTTTACGTTTATTTAATCCCCATGAAGGAATGGGGAATAATGCTAATAATATGCCACTGCCAAATAGGCCTGTCCTTTCCATCAAGCCCAGGCAGCAGCATCTTGCAGCTGTTGTGGCACAAGCAGGAAAACAAAGAGTTTGAATGGGGAACAGCTGGCACCTTGTGCCTTCTCTGTGGAGCCACAAACTCCTTCCTTACAAGGATTAGTACCTTAGAAACTACATATTCTTCAGCTGCAGTCCCAGCTTCCTGCTTGGACTTGTGCATTTGTGCATTTGAGAGATCAGTTCAGGTCTTTCCAACGTCACACATGCAAGCCTGGCCTCTGCAGGCATGACCTGCAACACGCACTTGTGGCTTAGAGAAGCTCCAGTGTTGCTTATCTCTTGAGCACTGATCTGCACATGAAGGCTTTTGCAGTGGGTCTGTTTCAATCATCTTCCCTTTGCAAGAGAGAAAATGCAATTATGAACTAACTGGCTCTGTCTTAGCAGTCATAAGCTGACATCCTGCTAAGTGACCGTCTTGGTGTGAACAGACAGGTGTCTGATAAGGAAGACAGGAGCCTCCCCTGAAATGGAAAATGTAAACCCCCTCCCTCTGAACTATTATTATTTTGAAATTATGGGGCTCTCAGACAAAGATATGGGAGTAGGAATAACAGGTCTTTATTAGGAAAATTAAAATAAAAATGCAATAGTACAAACAAACAAACAAAAAATAACAAAACAAAACAAAACAACAACAACAACAACAACAAAAATACCAAATACTGCCAGAGTGAGAATAGGAGCTGACCCCCTGTGTGTCAGGGTGGTGGCAGCAGTGCCATTCCATGGGGGCTCAGCCCTCCTGCAGTGCCAGCTGTGCTTCTGCTGGAGCAGGATCCTGGACAAGGCTGGAGTTTTCCTCTGAAGCTCCAGGGCTGCTGGAGATGGGCCTGGGCTCCCTCTGGGAATGCAGTGGGGAAGAAAGCTGCTCCTCTGGGAATGCAGTGGGCAAAGGCTGCTGTGGTGTTCCAAGGTCAGATTGTATCCAGGTAGGAATGCTTGGCTCCTCCCCTGGGCACAGCATCTCCCCATGGGATGATGGAATTTTCTCAGCCATGCAGGGACACTCACTGGCCATGGACAGCAGAGATCTCCTGGAGGGAGGATTGGCTGTGGGAGAGATAAAGAAAAAACTGCCCCATGAAGAGCAGAGAACTGCCCCAGCTCTGACTGATGGGAAATAGAATATACACTGATCTTACAGCCCAGGGCAGTGACATGTGTATAGTTCCATGGCAGCCATATGAGGGGAGGGAGCAGGATTTTATCATAAGCGCTGTGAAGGTAGTTTGAAAACACAGATTTGACCTCTCTAGCTGATGAAGTTACACTTTCCTTCATTTAGGACAACTGTCAGTGCCTTCACTGTTTTGGTTTCTGCCAGGGTTTCTAAGACTGTCTTTGGTACCTTTCAAACAGGAGAACTTTCCCATGGTCCCCAAAAGCAGTGCAAGAGCCTGAAATCAGAAGCAGGTTTGCTGAGTCTAACAGATTTTGGCATCATTCAATACCTTCTTCTCTTAATTAAGTGGAGCCGTGCTGTGCTCAGGGATCAGTGATCACCTCGCTGGCTGTGAGATCTCTGTGGGGTTGTGACCAGCCTGGCAGTGGAGTATTTACGTTACAGTTTACAAACTGCTACAGGTTTCCAGCTAGGAGTACAAGCATCACAGGAAAATGATGTGTGAGTGCTGCCACTCTGTGCAAATGTGCAGGGCTAGTAAGAGCCACTGATGCTGCAGCAGCAGTGGACAAGCAAAACCAGTTTATATCAGAAAACCAAGAGTTCTCCACTTTGCTGTAGGTCTGAATGTTGATATTACAGGTGAAGGGCTGTGGTCTGTGATTCGTGACCCCTCAGCATTCACTCAGGATATTGTGCACATACATCAGCAAAGCAAATGAGTATCACATGCCCACTCTTCCTAAAGGAACTAGGTTGTAAACCCAAACAGCTGAATTGAGGTTACAAGTGGTTTGTTTCAGCCTCTTTGGGCTAATGTGGAGTTTATACTCCAGAAACAAAGTAAACACACACTTTTTTTTTTTTCTTAAGAGTGAGTAGTAGAACTTTATTTCAGGGTAAGGCATTTCTTGAGGTATTTCTTAGGGTTTGCAAGTGTTAAAAGAAGATTTTTGAAATGTTTTGATTAACTAAGTTATACTAGTTCACAGGAAACTATTGTATCTTCTGAGTCAAGAAGCCTTTAGACTTCCCTTGCCTATTAAAGCCACTATTTATTTATTAAGCTTTGAGATGAGTATTTCATTGAGGTTTTGGTGGCAGAGGTGGTGTGTGGTTCACACATTTTTCACTGTTGTTTTCTCATGGCAGGTTTCCTGTGAAAAGCCATACTCTGATGATACCCGAGTTTGTCCTCCCCTCAGTGTTAACTCACATTTAAATATTTTATTGGATTAGAATATTTTAGTAGATTTAACATAAATATTTAGGCATCCTACAGCCAGCAGCAAGCAATGATAAAATACTTTTCAACTGCCTGTTCAAAATTTGTGTCTATTTATCCTTATCTCTAAGAAGATCTCTAATCCTTGTACCTGACTCCTAGCAAGGTTTTACCATGAATCAATCATGAGTGCTGGTTTACATAGCTAGGAAAGCCAGGAAAAGGGCTGAGTGTAGACCAAGCTTAGGTAACTTAGCTAGTTACCTAAGCCTGACCTCAGTCTGAATTATTTTGTAGTGAGAATTCAAAGTCAGTTCCTTCACAAACACAGGTTAGTGTGTACAAAAACACCTTTCAAATCTACCTGAAGGAACTCAGTCATGTGAAAACCACTGAAAATCAATGCAGGTTATCCTCCAAGATCAACTGGATTCCTACAAAAGCGTCAAACATAATATTTCAGTTTGCTTGTGTAAGAGGGATCTGCTCAGTGTGGTACAGTTCTGGAGTGGAAGGATGCAAAGGATTAGATGGACACTAAAATGACAGGGAACTTTTTCAGAGGGCCATGGGGGGGTCTTCTGTTTGCATTTGCCTAGGAGAATGTGGAGAGAAAATCTGAAATGCAGCTCCTCTAGTCCACAGGTTAGAGATAAAAAAACAACTTTCCCCCCAAAAAAATTCTTTTTGTGTAAAAATTTCGATTTTAGGCATTGCAATTATTGCAGATTGTCAGTCTCACTGCTTCACAGGAAACTGGGCTTTGCTTCAGGAGCTAGTCAGAACTAGGGAGGTGAATTCCAGATAAGATTAGGAAAGCCTGGGGAGGTCTGGCCTGAGAGTGGAAGATTCAGCTTGGAAAGATGGACAATGGCTAAATTCATGGTGGAGGTGAACTCGGAGGATAAACAGGCAGGTACAGTACATAACAGGGGGCAGCAGGAACAACTTGCATTTGTCAGATTTCTCACCTCTTTACATTGTTGTTTTCAATGCAGGAGCCAGGGAAAGTGTCAATCTTCTTATTCTAACTTTATTTGGATCTTCTCTAAATTCTGCTAATCTAAATTAGCACGGATGTGGTACCTGATGTTTAACTCCCCATGCAGTGAAAAACTATTCTACTGTTGTCTTCAGTGGAATTTTGAATATAAGTAGAGATTAAGTATTTCCTTAAGTGATCATTTTAGGTGAGTCACACCTGTAAGAACCTTTAAAATACTAACATTTCAGAGCAGCATATAGAATTATCAGGGAAGGATTCCAAAGCACTTCATAAAAATAAAAGCATTAGTAATTGTCTAAGTGTAAAATCAGATGGGTACAGGCCTTCCCTACGCTTCCAGCACGTTCCCCAACCTCCCACTTTTAGATGAAGGTGCTGCAGTAAAGAAAACAGCACATTTTCAGCCATAGCTCTGCATTTTCCATTGTGGTCTGTTTATCTTATATGGATTAAATTTTAGTAAGATCTTTCACAAACTAACAGGCACTATATTTACCACAAATATAAATCTATAACGAAATATCTCCATCTTTATAACTAATGAAAAGGGCAAAATATTTTATATGTTAAGAGTTTAAAACAATTCATTAACAATTGCTCATGTAACTGGAAGTAATTTAATGGCTGATTTCTCCACAGTTCTGGCATTTCTAAATTCTTACATGTTTAGAACTGTAGGCAAACGCATTGCAATCAAAAAATCTGCTCTGTTTTTTTTATGCTGCAATGCACAGTGCGACCACGTATGTAAACATCATGTTTACATAGGTGTATTTCCCAAATCATAATATAAATTTCAAACCTGTAAATTAGGTTTGTGCTCTGCTTCTCAGTGTAGCTGAACTCTGTGCATAAGAATGACATCATTGTTTCTGGAGCAACTAACCTACATGAGAAGAGGAGACTCAGAAGCAGACTTTTAAGAGGAAAATATCAAACAGAATGAATGGTTTGAACACAACATACAATGCTTTTGGGCGCTATAAACATTTTATTGTTACTTGTTTGGGAAGAACTGCATAACTCACTGGGGCTCCATAACTTGTGAGTAACGCAGCCATCTCAAAATGTAGCAGATTTATCTGTCAGGGTGTTCAAATGAAAATCCAGGATCTCATTTCCTCCTTGGCCATTATAAATTTGACCCAGTGTTTAACAATCACCCATCGGCATGAATTCCTTTACATTTACATAAAGCATTTGGATTAAAATGTAACCTGATTTGGATTAAATTGTAACCTAAAACTTGCATTTTAAAAATGTAACCGGATGGAATATTTCAGTTGCTGGAGCACTAAAATCTAATTGTAACTTCTATTTTGAAAAAGGACCAGAAATTTAAGGAAACTTTCTCCAACAGCAGTAACGACAGGAGAACAGGGCACTTCAGTTAGACTTTTTTTTTTTTTTTTGGCTAGAAATTAACAATTGCCCGTATAATTTATTCTGCACAGACAATAACTCGGGTCTCGATGAGGTGGCAGCATGACTGCCACGACATTTTAACCTCCCTCTTTGACAGGGGGCCATGCTTCATCCTCCGTTTACATTCAGAGAGGCACCAAATGGTGTTTCCAGGGGTTCTCTGGACACTTGGTGGCAGTGACCCCCACCTGCCTTTGAGGCCGCGGGTCCTGCCTGCCCTTCGCTGCTCCGGTAAGGGATGCCCGGCTCCGGGCACACCGGCCGGGCTCTGCGGGTCCGGACCGCACCGACCCTCGCAGCAACATCTTCCCCTGCCAAGTGCTGCCCTGCAGAGGAGATCGCTCTAAGCCGGCTCCGTGCCGGGCACTTCCTGGCGTTCTCAAGGCTTTGCTTCGTTTTGGGGGACTCAGGATGACAAACCAACTCTGCAGCAGCCCCGCTGCTGGATGGAGTCCGCCTGACTGAGCAGCACAAAGCACTTCGCTAGGAAAGTTTGCTATAAATAACACCCCTGACGATTTTTGAATCAGCTTCACCTATTATTATTATTATTATCATTATCATTATTATTATTCACACATTCTATGGCTGACGGTGTGCCCAGGCTTCTTCCAGCTCACAGCCATCATCACCCTGTGTGTGGCCGGAGCATTTTCCTCTTCCATCCAGCTGCGACATCGCAACCGGAGGCTTGCGGTGGCCCATGTGGCGGCCGCAGCGGGAGCAGACCCGCGGCAAGACCCACTCCTATTCCCACGCCAATTGCCTCAAAGCGGGAGCAGAAACCTAGCCCCCGAGGAGCGCCGAGCTCCGCTTCTCGGGATTAATTTTAAGGCAGTACATAGAGGAAGCGCTAAGAGCCGAGTGCTTCGGGGAGGCGCAGCCGGCTCGCAGCCCACCTAGGTCCGCAGCGGTGGGGATTTCGGCGGGGGAGCGGTGGCCGGAGCGGGGCCGGGAGCGGAGCGGGCTCGGGCGGGGCCGCCGCCGGTGGGAGCGTGGCCGTGGCCGCGGGCGCGGGGCGGCGCGGGCGGCGCTGTGCATGCCGGGCGGGGCGGCGCGGCCAGGAAGCGCTCGCTGCCGGCCCGGCCGAGCCGAGCAGAGCCGAGCCGAGCCGGGCACAGCCGGCGGCGGGGGCGGGCACAGCCGCGCCGGTGCCGCGGGGGCCGGGGCACGGCGGAGGCAGCGCCGGAATGGGGGTGGCTTCCTGAAGCGCGGGGAAGGGAGGGCGGGAGGAGGCTGGTTCTTGCCTTTTGGTGCCTCTCCGCCCCCCTCCTGCCCCTCTCTCTCTCTCCCTCTCTCTCTCTCCCAAGTTTGCCGCTGTGCCGCGGCGCCTCCGGAGCGGCTGGCTGCGGGCTGCCCCTGCCCCGCTCCCGGCGCTGCCCGCGGCGGGGCGGGCGGGGACGGCGGCGAGCCGAGGCGACCCAGGGAGCGGCCCCGGGGAAGGCTCTGCCCCGGGGAGCAGCGGGGGGAGGCGGCTGGCACAGACGCCGAAGCTCCGCCGCCCACCCCCCGGCACCGCCGCAGTCTGCCCAGCGCCGGCAGCCCCGGGAGATGGTGACACATGAAGCGTGCGGGAAGGACCATGGTTGAGAGGACCAGCAAGTTCTTGCTGATCGTGGCCGTCTCGGTGTGCTTCATGCTTATCTTGTACCAGTACGTGGGGCCGGGGCTGAGCCTGGGTTCCCCCAGCGGCCGCTCCTACTCGGAGGAGCTGGACCTCTTTCCCACGCCGGACCCGCACTACGTGAAGAAGTATTACTTCCCCGTGCGGGAGCTGGAGCGGGAGCTCGCGTTCGACATGAAGGGCGAGGACGTGATCGTTTTTCTGCACATCCAGAAGACCGGCGGCACCACCTTCGGCCGCCACCTGGTGCAGAACGTGCGGCTGGAGGTGCCGTGCGACTGCCGGCCCGGGCAGAAGAAGTGCACCTGCTACCGGCCCAACCGCAGGGAGACCTGGCTCTTCTCGCGCTTCTCCACGGGCTGGAGCTGCGGGCTGCACGCCGACTGGACCGAGCTCACCAACTGCGTGCCCGGGGTGCTGGACCGCCGGGAGAGCGCCGCAGCCAAGACGCCCAGGTAGGTCCGTGCCCCGGCCGTGCCCTGCCCGCCGTGCTGCCCGTCGCTCCGGCCGCCTCCCTGCCGAGCACCCCGCCATGCGCTGCCGGCGTGCTGTGCCTCAACCTGCCCCGAGCCTTCCCTCGGCTGCTTCACCTGTCCTCCCCTCCCGTCCTCCAGGCTGTGCCCTGCGCCTTCCTCCTGCAAATTTCCTGCTCTTTGCCTCCCACGCACCTCGCACGCTGCACCCTCGAGCCCATGGTCTGCTCTGGCAGCCTCTGAGCACCTTTACCGAGCGCGTCTTTGTGCTGTTTGCCCTCTCTTTTAAACATTTAGCTTTTATCTCAGACATCACTTGTCACCTTTTAAGAGCCGTTTATACCCCACCCTTAGTCTCAAGCTTGTCTTTGTAACCAGCTTTGCCCTAACCCTGTTCCTCCAGCTGAAATTGTTCTCCAGTGCAGCCGAGGAGAGGCACACGAGCCCATCAGTGCTCATGCTCCCCTCCTCCGTTTACTCCCCCCAGTCTGCACACCGCTTTTTGCACATTGCAGAAAACACTCCTTAAACCCCCTTTTTATGTTCCTTGCTGTTGATTTCCATGGGAGACCTGAAGTGATCACTTTTGGGGAAAGCAGCTACCTTGTACGTGTTCCTTGAGTGCTTGAGTGTCCTTCCTATGAGCCTCAGGAGAGGGGGAGAGCCATCCTAAAGCACCCCTCGGTGCACCCGTGTGGAACACCCAGTGTATTTCTGCTGTTAGCCCATCATTCCTCTGCCTTGGTCTCTTCATGAATTATCAGCTTCAGAGGAATTTTCTGTTTGAAGCACTGTAGTGAAGACAGTGGTGTATATTAAGATCTCCAAAAGATGGTATTATTTTAGCTCAATTTTAGCTGCTGTCTTTCATTTCACAAGACAGTTTTTAAAATTATCACTATTTTTTAGCACTATGCGCGTTCCTTAGTTATTGTATTACAACACTTTGTAGTCTGTTTACCTTAAAGTTTCATTCAAGATTTTATGCTCATATTTCCTTATGCCATATACTTTATTTATAGGTGTGTTGTTAGTATCATACATTATAATCCCATTAATGAAAAATGGCCTTTAAGAAAGCACGTTGGGGCATCATAACTGTGTTTTCCCTGCATTTTTTAAAAGCAATTCTTAATGATATTTCTTTCCTTGGAGCTGTGTGCGATTGCTGGGGTTCTTTATTGTCTCTGTCATGATTGCTGCTGTTTTCAGCCCGTTTCAGTGTTAGTCATCCAAGTATGCTCAGACTGCTGTCGTGCTGCCTGACCCAGCATCAGCAAACTGAAGTACATAGCTGAAGGGTTGAGGCTTTCCTGTGCTCTCTTATTAATAAGGTGTTTGAGAGCACCTCTGAGTAAAATATCTTCTGCCCATCTAGGTTGCTGCTGAGATTTTCGTGAAGTGTGGTTAGGAAAAATGCACAAAGTTCAAACTTGATTTAAAAAAAGAAACAAAAATTACCCATTTTGTGAACCTTGGCACTTGGCTAGCAAACCATTAACCTTATATAAAGACCTGTGTGGGTTTATGAATTGTCTCAGAGCCTTGTGTGCTTCCATTGGCAGTTTTGTATGAAAATTTGTTACGTGTTCGGTATTCAACTTTCTTCTATTCAGCAGGTGGGTTTTTTTGTACAGGTACCTGAGAAAGGTTGTGAGGTAGCAATTAAATTCCTTACAGCAACTCGTAGGAAGTTGAGAATCAAAAGTCTGTTGCTTTATCTCACATGCTTGTAAATAAGATTTTCCTTGCCATTTGCTTTGGAACATCAGGAACTGTATGCTTCTACATGCTTCTTAATTGTCTTGATTTTTGGATGTGCAGGAAAAATGATTAATCCTGTCCCATTCCTTCATGTTTGTGCATGTCAAGAAATAGTTGTGCCCAATGTTGTCTCTCGACTTCCTTTAAATCTAAGTTAGAACTTCCTTTCCAGGAGTTCAAGGACTATGATGCGGAAGCTTTAGCTAATCTATGGTTTATCACCTTGTTCTGTTAAACAAAACCCAGAATTTACTCATCACTGTATCCTGGGGATGGTTTTAGTGCAACCAGCTGCTGGCTATTTTAATAATACTGTCCTAGAATCTGTTGTACTGCAGTCCAGTTCAGTTGGCACCTTATCCAAAACGTGGTTTATTTCATGCCTAAGAAAATTGCAAATAAGAGACAGGCAGTGCTTGTTTAAAATAAAAATGTAATGGGTTTTCTTTGTTAAAATACAGATAGTCTTGTATTATGTCCATTACAGTAAGAGCAATATCACTTTATTTGTCCATTGTGAGTGTTGGATCTCTTATGTTGAAACGGGACATCTTTTTAGATAAGGTATATGCTAGAGAGGCTCCTGCTTTCTAATGGAACTGAAGTATGAAAATATCTCTCTCAAAGGAAACAGAAAAAGGAGCAGCAAACAACCATTCTCTCAGATTCTAATATTATCCAATCTGGATGTTGGATGTGTAGTCTTCAAATTCAGCTTTTAAAGCTAATGTCTTGGCTTCTGCATTTGCTGCTTAATACAAAGTTTAAACCTTGGCTCTTCCAAATATATGTTTGTCCCCAAAAACAAAACAGCTGACTTGTGATTACAAATAAATCTGCCTTCTAGTGAATGCTGGAAAGCATGAAGGTCACTCAGTATTGCCCACATGCACAAATCATGAGGTTCAAGCTGTTCCCTCTGTAAGGAATGCAGTTTTGTTGCTGCCCAGTGCCCTATTGCACTGCATTCCATAATCTGGGCATGGAACATAAATTTGCAATGCAATTCAACTTTCTTCATTGTTCAGTTGTTCTGTGTCAGACGTAATGATTAGGAGCACTAGATTGCCAAAGGCTGCATTTTTTTCTCTCTTTCTTTCTTTCTTTTTTCTGCATTGATGCAGTGTCAGGGATGGGTGTGTTAGCTCTAATGGGTCAGCACACCAAAAAAGTACTGGTTTTCACCCCTTTCCCACCCCCTTCTGGTGACTTTCGTGTTTTGTATTCAAAAGGCTTCTGGACTTCTTGAAGCAAATGTTATGTTTTATACACAGCCAGTGAAAGAAAGATTGATTTGTTTGGGGGTTGTAAAACTTCGGACTCCAAGGGACTCTGGATTTGGCTGTGCTTATCAGTTAAGGCACTTAGCTGCAGTTCTCTCATGGCTTTAGCAGAGGGCAAATTCCAAGATTTGGGGAATGGAGGCCTCGTTATTCCTTGTGCTGTTGGGCATAAATAACAGTTGCAAAAGACTTTTTTTAAAAAGAAACAAAATTAAGATGTGTGCCTTGAGTCACCATGCTGATGGTGCAAGCTGGAAGTGTAAACTGCTCCCTCCAATTTGTTTCACTGAAAACTTCAGAGATCAAATGTCTTCAGTTGATTCTGAAAAGAAAAAATACCAAACTCGTTTCTTTAATTTAGCTTCCAGAATTAGAAAAATCTGTCAACTGACCCACCAGTGCCTTGTTTGCTCCCAACACAGGAGCACAGCCCTGGGTGTTCTGAACTTGTACTTGGAGTTCATGTCATCCGTGAACTCAACTCTAATGTGCTGCAGAAGCAATAAAACAAAATATATTACACCAAAGGAATTCTGTGTTTTTCCCCTCCTGCCTGTTCCCAAAGAAAACCCTGAATAAACCCCAGATATCCCAGGCTTTGTTGCTGTCCTGCTGGTTTCTGCTGCCTAGTGAGAACAAGAGCATCGAAGCTGGCATTTTCGTGGAGCTGCATTATTCCCGTGGAAAGGATTCAAGTCATACAGCTCCTTTAAAACTGCATTTCTGGAAGCTCCCTGTTGCTGGGGAGAACCCATGGAGCTGGTAGAGTGTTGGACACACATACTTCTTAGCACTGTGTAGATTTTTTAATTTATTATTTTTTTTTAATGAGCTGCCTCAAGACATGAGCTTAGCCTTGGCTTTCTGTATGGGTTTCTGTGCTAGTCTGTCATAGGAGTTTGGTTTCTGTGGACAAAAATAACCGAAATGTGTGCGTGCTTCTGATTTCAGTATTTTTTCTCAAATTTTCATATGTGTAGAAAGAAAAAAAAAATTGTAATCCACATACTTTTATGTAAGAAATCCATGGCAGGTTAGTAAAACTTGCTGTTATGCAGATCAGTCAAGAATCTCTCTGATTAGCTATTTACAGCTTATGTTTTGGGTTGGGGTGTTTTTTTTAAAGAAACAATTAACAGGGCTCAGCAGTTTGTTAGTTTGATTTTTCTGAAGTGTGAACTTTCACAGCTTCCAGCTACATATCTGTCCCGTTGCAGGGATCTGTTCTTGATGAGGTTTTTATTATATGTGTGCTTGTGAGCTGCAGAAACACATTGTCAAGAAACCAACTGTTCAAGAATGAAACGCTTTACCAAATAATTTTTATAATATTAGCACTTTTTAAAAGCTTGGGTTTGTCATTCTTTTAGGATCTGTGTGTGTTGGGTGTTGAGTAATACCTGCCTGCAGGGAGCAAGGGGCATTTTTTTCCACTCACCAGTTCAACTCAGACTTGTTTATCATAAAGACCAGTGGAGAAATATCAATATAAAGCTATTTTCAGTAGCCTGGTTCATTTCTCAAACCTCTGGCACGTGGAGTATTTTAAATCCTCCTAGTCTGATAGGAAACTTTCTGCACCTGGTTGTGCTCACCCACAAAGCCAGGCTGGTCTTTTGCAGCCAAACAATTCCAAAGGGCCAGGTAGTTTTGTAGTGAAAATCCTTAAATTTGACAGAGTTACCAAAAAATTGGAACTCTTCAAATAGCTGCCTTAGGTTTGGGGTACTGCATTTACCTAAGCTTGAGACTTTTGGCTGGTATGCCTGGTTTAATTCCTCTTACTGGGGTTTAGTTGCTGTTGTTGACAAAGCAAAAGGATGTGTGTGTATTTGTACTGACCTGATTTTTCAAAATGAGACATTTGGCTGGTTTTCATTAATCTTTAAACAAAAGTTGCATCATAACATAGTAATTTTGTTTTTCTTGCTAAAAAGTTTGCAAATACTCTTTGCCTAGACCTCAGATTTTGCCTTTTTCTGGTTATCATTTCCTGCTCTACAAATTAAAGTGTACAGTATTCAGAGTAAACACTTGGATAATCACCTCTTCCTTTTTTTTTTTTCTGTTTTCTCATTTATTTATTCCTTTTTCTTTTTTTTTTTTTTTTTAACAATTTTGAAATAATTTCTTTAGAAGAGCTGGCTTGAGTCTTACTAATAACTGAACTGGATGGTTTGCTAGATACTCCCAGTAGGAGAGTCATTAAGGACTGGTCCTCTGTAGATGCACATGGGTTCCACCATGCTAGTGCAGGCAAACATTTTTGAGGTTAATTGCTTAGCTATTAGAGTTTGTAACATTTTGTGTGCCACTTCTTGGCCACAGCAACGCCAAGCCCAGTTTTCAGGGCTCTGCTGAAGGGTCCTGGTTTGTCAGTGTGAGATGGAGAACACTCACCAAGGAATAACAAACCAATATGATCCATTGTGTCACCTTTATGCTTCAGAGGAAGAAATCTGTGATGGAAGGAATTTGGATTTCATTAGTGCTGTAGGGGCTTTAGGTGAAAAATAGCATGAAAAATTTGATGTTGCCTGGTAGAACAGCTGCAGAATTACCTGGTGTGACTGGGGAGGGGAGTGTGGTGAGGACTCTTCCCTGCAGGAGGCTGGGGTTGGATATCTTTAGTTGGAAACAAGAACGTGAGCTGGATGAGGTCGTGTTACCCCTGGAGAAAGCACTGCTAGAGAAGATGAAGTTACAGCTGGAGATCATTGCAATGCTGCCCTCTCCCTGGGCCTCTGCTCCTTCTAGGAAGGAGGAGATCAGCCTCCTCTGGTGGCCCCTTCCCTCCTTGATTTGTGGGGTTAATGGGCTTGTCCAGCAGTCAAGCAGAAGCTTTTGTCTGCCTGTTGCAGAAACTGGAGGAGTCTCACCTGGGACCCGTTTATTGGAAAGTAGTTCAGGAGCTGCAGGGCTGGAGTTGTTTAAGAAAACTTCCTTGTGAGTTCATTTCATAGGAGAGATTGATGTGTCTTACCTGAGTCACGTTCGTCCACAATGCCCGCACTTCTGGATGACTCCTTGCCAGGATGTTCCTACCCCAGATGTTATTAACAGCAAGGAATAGCAGAGCTCCAGAAAAATCAAGATAAAGCTAATCAAGAGGGATTGTGGCTGTGCTCTTTGAGTGACTTTGACCTGGAAGCAAAGAGTGACTGTAATGAGAGAACACACCTGATTTTAAATTTGCTTAGCAATACCTGTCTAATCAAACCTATGACATCCATTCAGAGTCTCCCTTCTATACATCCTGCTGTCTTGTACAGATTATGGCTTTTGTAAATCTTGGGAAATGGGAAAGCAGCATGGACAGCTGCCTTCAGCTAGTCAAAGAACCAAAATCTCTGGTTTATCTCTCTTTATTTTAAACTTCCAACTATTTGGAAGCAATTTTACCAAATTTGTGGTAGTGATGCTTTAAATAGGTAATATTTTGTCAGTGAACACTTGGGATTGTGCTTGCTTTAGAAAGCCAGAGTGATATAGTCTAACTCCACAAAGCTTTGTTTATGCTTTTATTTCCACAAAGTACTACAACAGAGAAGACTTCTCTGTTATTGCCTGAAATTGTGTTTTGTCAAGCAAAGATGAAGCATGGTCTTTAATTCCTAATAATCACAACTGTGATAGCTACCAAGTGAAGATTTTTTGATGAAATTTTGCTTGATGTGGACAGAAGTATATGTATACTTATACATCAGAAGCAAAGACTTTCATAAACTGAGATGTTACTATGTTTGGAGAATAAACAAAGTACAGAAAGAACACAGAGCTGAAGTAGCCCATTAGAAATTTGCTTGTTTTGCCAATGATTGACCTTAAAAGCAAACAAACAAGCAAAAAAAACAAACAAAAAAAAAAACCAAAAAAAACCCCAGCCTCTGCTTGTTGTAAAGGAATTGAAATAGAATGATGAGGAAAATAAACCCACTTGAGGCACACAGCTTCTGTAATCGCTGTTTGATGTAGTTCTGTTCCCCCTTCTGTTTCCGTAACAGAGAACTCTGCAGGAAATGCAGACTTGAGAATGTCTCTGAAGAGTCCTTTGGAGATGATTGCCACAAAGGCACCAAGAGCCTTAAACACCCTGCACTGTACATGTCAGGTCTGAGAGCTGAAGAGGGTGCTTCACACAGTCCTGTGCTGCTGCCAAAGGAGGAGCTGTTTCCCTGTGCGTGTCTGCTGGAGCCTGGCATCTCCTGGGGGTGGCAAAAGGGTTTTCAGGAAAGGTCCAGGTTCAGGGAGAGCTCATCAGATGAAAAGCACAACGTATGCTTAATAGGGTTTAGTTAAATTTCTGCATTTATTAAATTGTGTCAATCTGTGTCATTCCTGTGCTTGGTAGTACAGAAGTACAAGACTCTATTCTGGATTGTGAGAAATGGATTTGTAAAGTAATGGTAGGATTGTGCAGGAAAAGCTAATAAGCTGAAAAACATTTATAAAGTATTGTAACCAAGAAATAAGTTTTCTTATAGTTTAGAAATAGTACAGTATAGAAATAAGTTAGCTTCTGATAGTATGGCATTGAATTTTACATCTCTTAGGTCTCACTCTTCATCGAGACTGATAATGAAATAAAATGTTTTAAAATACCTCTCAGTAACCCTGTCTCTATAAGAACTAAGAAAACCAACACTGGATGTGTTTCATCCCTACAAACTGCTGAATAAGGTTAAGGATATGAGATATTCTGGGACATCTCTTTCTCAGTGGTGTGTCCAGAAAGGGTTGAGAAGGTCCTGTTATCCACCTTTAGCTGTAACTTGAACTTTTTATCAGTACTAATTATATCTTAGCAGTACTAATTATATCATTCTTTCACCTGTGTATCTCAAAGCCTCTTAAAAATGTATAGTAAATGGCACCTGGTGTTATATTAATTTCAGACTTCAGGTCTGAGCCTTCATTTCAACCTAAAGACTTTTCAGGGTGTCTTAAAGCTGGCTCTGGCCATAAATCTCAGACTCATGTTAGTGTACAGACTTTGCTGCCCAGTCACTTTGGTTTCTTCACTTGCTGTTACTGCTTGGCTGTTTTTCCCTTCCTTTCAGCCTTTTAGTGGTAAATTCTACATTGTAGCTCACCTATGTTTTTCTAGAGGAGATATTTCAGAATTTCCTGCCAGTTTAAACAAGAAAACAGTTATTTGCAATTAACTTTTTATGGTCTGACTCTGTGTTTTATTTCATAACTAATCTCCATCCTATTCAGCAGAGATTCTTTGATTACACCTCACTGCAGATTGAAATACTGTGATCACTTTTATGGATCTACATGGGGGGAAAACCTCAGAGCTTCCTAAGCAGCCTTTGCATTTTTGTTTTTAAAACAGACCAAATTTCCTTTTGCTTAATGTTAACCTTCAAGTACTAACAAGATTATTTGAGATTTCTCTGCCAAATAGCTTAGAGTTGAAAATGTATGGTGACTTTCCACTAATTTCAGATACATTGAAAGGGACCTTGTTTCTGGACAAGTGCTAAAGATCTTAAAGTGCTACTTCTTCCATATATTGGAGTTACTCTACATGTTAGCCTTAGTTCTAGTGTTAATTATACACACATATAAGAAACCTGATAACAGTGAAATATTCAGTGACTTTTGGAAGATTTTATGAAAAGCATTGCACCAGTCATTCTTTTATTTTTTTTAATAGAAAAGTGTGGCTTGTATTTTTTTCTCACAACTGTCTCAATTTAAACATCCAAGCAAATACTGTAAAAACAGAATTGACTTTTTTTGTTTAAACTAACAGCTCTTGCTGCCATGACCCCCTTGCTCTCAGTAAAGATTTTGTTTCAGATACCTGTGACCCTATATCAAAGCATCAGGGAAAAAAATCAATGCCTCACAGCTAAGACAAACAGCAGCAGCATGCTGACTCACCAATTTCCTGACAGGTTTTGCTTTCCTGGTGGAGATAGACAAAAGTACAAGCAGAGCAGGAATCGCTGAGTATAGCCATAAGCATTAAACCCTCCCTTCTGTTAACATGGCTTAAATCACAAAAGACAGGATTACCTTCTTCTGTTCTCTTTCTCTTCTCTTGCCACCTGTGCCTTTTTTTAGGCCTTTGAAAGAGAAAAGACAGATGTGATGTGGGTAGCTGTGCAAGGAGGAAGATGGAACAGATTTATTCTGGCTGCTGAAGCGAGTGCAGGAGGGGTCATTTAGATTAAACCCCCCATTAAGGGGAATACTTCATCCATGGTGTACTGCACAGAAAAGAGATACACAAATGCAAAAGGAGCCCTTTCACGTAAGGAAGTGCCTTGGCATCTCCTCCAGGAGGGCAAAACTGGAACTTCTTGTTCTGAGCACCTGAGAGAAGATTCCCTCATCGGTTGTACTCCTCTGGCTGGTGTCATTATTTGCACCATATCCAAAATAAATCATCTGAAGTATTTTTTTTTCCCACTGAATTTTTCTTTGGTTTATTTGGCTGTGTTCACAAATGTGTTTAAAAATGACACCATCTTTCTATGTGTGCATAACCTGACCCCAGTGGAGCCTTAGACCTGGCCAAAGGCAGTGTGGTGAGGTCCTGTATTTTTAACAACCAGCTTGTGTTACACATATCATGTCTCTGACTGCTGCTGTCTGTGGCTTTGATTTTGAAATGTAATATTACACTGAATGCTAATGACTCAATATTGCCCTTCATTATTGAAGCCATTATTTGGGCCCAGCATTTAATCCTGCTCTTTTTCTTGTACTTTGCAAATGGGCTTTTTTCTGAGCAGTGTGTTATTTCTTTATAGTAGCTGAGCAATTTTATTTTCTATTCTCTGAACTCATACTTTCTTTCAGGTTGTCATCATCTTGATTGCTTCAATCTATGTTTCTGAGCTTGATAAATTAAATCCTCTTTCCCTTTAGAGATCTCTTACTGCCTAACCCTTCTCACTGTCATAAGTTACCAGATTTTTCCTGGGGGGGGCTGTTTTTGTTCTGATTTTTGAAGAGCCCCTTTGGTAATAGGTCAGAGAGATTTTGTCATACAAAATATAACTGTGCCAACATCAGAAACAACTGTTAATCTGAACAGTCAAATTTAATGCAGTCAATACACTTAAATATTATTGGTGAGATGCTACTGCCTTCCAACACCACTCAGAAGGGGTTGTTTCCATGACTTTGGCTAAATTGGATGAAGCTGACACCTGTTTATGGAGGCAGTGATACATAGCAAACACATACCTTGTAGAAAGTTCAAAGTAGCCAATTGCTATTTTCAGCAGTTCCACCTCACAGTTCCCAGTTTTCAACCCTGACTGTTCAGAATTCACTCGGGCTCCAGGCAGACAGTGTGCCAGCAGTTTATATGAGCTTCATTTTCTGTTTTTAAGAAAAAATGACACTCCAAATATTGAAATGGTGACACAAAAATCACTGAATGATACATGAGTTTGAATTTGAAGAATAACCCTGTCATTGACTGTTTTTATTAACACAGGGCTGGCTGCAGGTGATCTCCAGTGTGTGACTTGGGTGTGCCAAGAAGGGACTGAAAACCAGCTGCCACAATTGTCTGAATTGTGTGAACTCTGGTTTGATTGCATGTCATGAGGTCTAATGTGGCTCCCACCAAAAAAGGATTTTCAGGGAGTTATTCAGTGGCAGGAGGAGCTGTAGTTAACTTTCAGGTGTAAAAGGAGCATCTGACGTGTGGGATACAAGAAAAAAAAAAGAGATAATAAGGGAATAAGAAGGAATCATACATAACTTGTGTGGACTAGGATTTTCAGGTTGTAGATGGTTTGTTAGTTACCAGTAAAGCTTTTTTAAAAATAGACATAAAGTCTTTAAACTTAGTGAAGACATGGTTTCAATTTCTTGCCTTTCTTTCCACCTAATTTCTTTGCCTTGGGATTTGCTGCCAAAACTGTGTGCAGTTCTTTAAAGAAATAATATTGGACTACAGCATGCAAGAAAAATACTTGAGAAGTCTTGTGTGAATCAATACAGTTGGTGAGACAACTAGCTTAGATAACTTTAAAGACATTTGTCCTCCCTCACTTCTAAAACACATATAGATCTTTTAGCTTCTATCTGCAAAGAATGTATTTTTTTATTGTGATTTAGACAGCTCCTCAGAAGCAGAATTTGGCAAGTTCTGTGTAACTTTCCAGCTTTTTTTCTTAGTGTTAGCTGCCTGGAGATGACTGGAGAGGTCGTGGATTTGCCTTCAGCTGTGCTGAAGGTTTCCCATGCTGTGACACGCTGCTCATAGCAGCTGCTCTGAACAGCAGTGCATGAAAAAGAGAGGTGTCTTACCCTGAAAACACAATCAAAGAGCAAGGGACGTCTCCAAAATCAGGATTAGTGCCTGGAAATGGGTGAACTTGTGGTGGCTGTGATACAGAAGTTTTCCACATTCCTTTGGGAAGGAACTTCAGGTCTTCAGTTTGGGAAGCAGGCTCCTGTGTGATCAGCAGTGTGGGGGGCACAGGTCTTCCTTGGACATCCCTTTCTCAGAAACATTACTGAGGGTTTTTCTGGACTGTGCTTATGCCAGAGCAGTTCTATCTAGCTGATAACCTGCTTAAGACAGCAGTTCCTGGGAAGAAATATTCCCCTGGCTGGCTGAAGTGTTTCCACAGTGCGTGTAAGGGGAGCTGTCAGCAGGAGTAATGCAATTGTTTTGTCTGAACGTTTGAAATGGGCTGATGGAAACAGTTGTGCTTAATAGGATTGATTCCACTGGCTGGAAAGCAGACAGGAAATGGTCCATCCCATTTCCATCCCAGCAGAAGCCCAGCCAGAGCTGTGGAAGCTGGGCATTACAGAAGCTGGATGCCTGCCCACATTAATTTGTTCTTCAGGGAAGTGAGCAGAGACTGTTCTTAGCTAGGCTGTCTGTCCCAGCTTGCCCAGGCAAGTCTCAGGTTTGTTTGACAGTGCCAAAGCTGGGTTCTGCACACTGCTGGCACAGCCAGATTGCATGGTGCTGAGCTGTGAGGTGATCCCTGCATGTGAGGGCTGCTGGGCACGTTCAGCACAGGTTTTGTGTTCACAAGTGCAGGGGATGCTCCTCTCATGGAGTCTGGGGGAAGCAGGCACTGCTCCCACCTTCTGTCCCCACAGCTGCTCAGGGAGCATCTCCCCTGTGACTGAGCCAGCACAGAAGTGTGAGAAGGAAGCAGCACCAGCAGCAAACTCTTTTGTGCACAAAGGGAAGGTCCTTGCCATGCCTGTGAGTCTGTATTTGGGAATAGCCCAGGTATCATCTCTGAAAGGCCAGCAGAGAGCTTTGCCTGATTTTCACACTCAGGGAGACTGTTGCTTGCCATCTGACCTGAAGTACTTCAACAACAGTTAATTAATAGTTTATTTTTTATTGTCTGTTAACTGGGGTCACCTTGGAGCTCTTTTGAAATACGTTGCCTGCACAAGAAATGGGGAAATATTTGTATCCCAGTCTTAGTTTACCACAGATGAAAAGCCATTGCCTGGCAAAGCTGTGTAAGGGCTTTTGTTCTTGAGAACAGATTCACAGGATGTGAATGTGGACATACTCAGTTTCTTCAAATTCCTCTACAATGTAACTGGTAATCCATGTGCCATTCTGAATGGGATATTATTTGTACTTTTTATAAAAGCACAATTTTTAATAAAGTTGTTCATTAATTATTTATATTCATTAATTAATAATGTATATTATATATTTTGCAATTAATTATATATATTTGTTTATTAATAATATATATTATATATTTATTAATTAATATACAAATTATTTGTACTTTTTATTTTAAAAAAATGCACACAGAGGCAAAGGCTCGATTGCTCACCATGGCACGTGCCAGGACACCAAATCTTGTTGAGTGCTCATCCATGTGCTTACAGCAGTGGGTTGTGCCTTGCCACAAGCAGTCTTGTACAGCATGGTGGAATCTGGGGATCTGCTGAGGGAGGGAGCTTGCACTGGACTGTGTAACCTGGTTACTGAGGTAACCATGAGATTTCCTGTCATTCAGTCAGACTCTGGGAGTAAAGATCTTCTAAATCAGTTTTCTAAATATCTTGAAACAAATGCAGCAGTAAATCTTTCTGCAGATTGGCCACAGTATGACTGCTTCCATTTGGAATTAACTTTCCCCTCAGGCTTTCAGTCAGAACGCCTTCTTGGGGAGAGCATTTTCTTCTTGTGCTCTAGCTGGTGTTGGAGGGGAATGACTTAACACTTGAGGTGTAGTTGGCCTGTAATGACAATATAAATCACAGCAGGAGGGGTGCAGCTGCAATTTGTGAAATGTGCTGGATGATCAACAGTCTGTCCAGGCTGCTGCATGGATCGTGGTTAGCCATGATGGAGCACTGCTTGTCAGGGCATCACTCAGCTGGAAACCTTGCAGAAATTGAAGGATGGATTCTTTGAACGTTCTGGAGATGTGGGATGCTTGGTCTGCCAAATACTTCCGGCAGGATGAATTGACTCCTTTCCTAATTAGGATAGTTCCTGGTTCTTTTGAATTTCTGAAGTTATTTGGGGATTGTCGTGAAAATTTTCTTTTCTGGATTGAAGCCCAGCCAATCCCAAATCTGGAAATAGCTGCTCATGAGAGCAAAAAGAACAGTTATATTTGTCAGCTCTACTATTGTGGGTAAGTGAGATTTAAAGACTCTTGCATAGTGCAGAAAGGATCTGAGAACAGTTTTCTCTTATGGAAATAAGTAGAATTACTTGCACACCAAGGAATTTATGTGGCACTTCACTCCTTTTCATGGGAATCTGTGCTCATGTTGGGATGTTTGGTAACTAAACCAAGTTAAAATAGATGCATTAAACTAAAGCTGGATGCTCTATCTGTATGAACCATGACATGCTGAATTAGTCTGAAAATCATCATGTAAAATGTGCAAAAACCACCCAAAACAGTATAGATAGGAACCAGTGCTAGCAAATTCCAAAGGTGTCAGTTCTAAAGTTCTTGGATGCTTCAGGATTTACTGGATCATGCATACTGCTGGAATATTCCTGTCTTGAGAAAAACTCTTTTTCATGTGGAGTGGTTTCTCTGGGGTCAGTGAGGAGAGAACACGTGGGGGAAACAACTGGGCGTTAACAGCTTCCCACAGGATAAAGCACAAACAGTCCTTCCTTCCAACAACCCCAGTTACTGGGTGTGAGCAGGAACTCAGAACCTTATTCTTAATTAAGAAACTGGCCTCTTGCTCCAGAAAATAGTTAAGCAGCTGTTTATAGCAGTGAGGGAGCTCAGAGGAGGAGCTGGTTATACTGATTCATTCTGGTTATTGGCTTTTCTTCCCCCTTCCTAGTTATAAGTCATTTAATTGGGACTATCCTGCATGTCACATAGTCCTTTCTTATTTTCCATTCTGCTTGATGATGCAAGTTGAAACAAAGGCTTGGTTGTTTAAGCTCCTTCTAAGCTCTGTAAAAAAGTTCACGTGTTTCTAAGCCTGGCTTTTAAATCACACCTCCAGGCCTGTATGGAAAAGCTACAGGCAAGTTTTGAGCAGTTCATTCTTCACTCTGCACACAGCTGATGGCATCACAAGAGGGGCAGCAGGAGAATTAGCATGCAGATGGTTCTTTTAAGTGCTCTGCCTGGTTAGAGATGGAGCTGGGACCAGTGCTTTGAGGTCAGGTAAGGAGATACCTGGAGCTGTCACCCCCAGGGTCACAGGATCAATGCTGAATGTGCTAAAAGCTCTCATCCTCGTGGGCAGCATTTTCAGTGCTGCTCTTGGGTAACAGATGTTCTCTCTAAAATGTCCATATGGCACCAGGCAGACCCCTATTTCTTTTGAAGCCTTACTTGAGCAAGATAGAATGAAATGGAGGAACTGAGCTATGCAGGTGGCCATGTCATTTGTGATGTTCTAACACTTCCACTGATGGTTTCTGATTTCTCCAGGTAGCCTCTGTGGCATGCCAGAGTGCTCCTCTGCTCTTTGGAAATAGAGAAGTGGTGGTAGAACAGGACACAGGGACAGAGTGTGTCACTGAGCAGTGTCCAAACTGTGATCCTGACATCCATGAATCATCTCACTGCAGTTCTGTCATTCAAGGACCAAACTTACATCCCAGTGCTCCTTGGACACAAGGCCCAAAAATGTTCCACTTATTCAGGTTAGAAAAGTTGTTTCAAAGGCCCACAATGTGGAATGTAGGAGAAACCTGGCATTTAAAATGTGGCTTTTGGAGATAGCAAGTGGCCATCACTTCAGTACCTTGGGCAGGTACTGGGTGTTCTTGTTCTTCCTTTCCTTTTTAGTGGCACTCTACAGCTCTGAAGAAGTTTTTATAAAGACAGTGAATTGTAAGCTAGCCCAGGAGACAGGAGCAGTTTTCCCACTCGTGTTTGAAGGCAAAAAGAGACACAGTGCTAGTACCAGAAATAAACATGGGTCTGGGCTTTAAATATGGAGTTCAGCTTTCTCAGCATTTGTATAGTTTTGTAGTTTTGATTCTTCCTATAGTTTATCAGAGTTCTCTTTGCTTGGGAGAAGGAAGGTGTCTCAAGGAGGAGCTGTTTGGGGTACGGCTCTATTCATTAACTCTCTTTCCCTCACGGGAGCAATTACAATTGTTCCGTTTGGGGTTTGTTTTTTTTTTTCCTTTTAATTATTTGATGCTACCATCCCTTACCTCTTTATGTCTGTTCCTCTACATGAGGAAAAAAAGAATTGTAGATGCCAGCCCTCAGTAACTCTCAATCTGAGAAAGATGGAATTCATTCTGAAAGCCACGGAATTAAGTGAACCTGTCACAGGATTCTGAGCCACTTCTGAAAAAAAAGGCTGGATTTAGTTTCAACACTTTAGTAATGAAATTCAATCATGGGTAACAGTCTCAGGAGAGGTACACTTCCTAAAGGTCTTCATTTGCAGCTGTCTCCTGAGAGCTCTCGTGGCAGTGGGAGAGCTCAGAGCTGAAATGGGGATAAGGTATCACACTGAAGATGCTTTGTGTTACTGATCTAGCCTGGAGTGGACAAAAAAGTACTCATGTCTGACAGGAAGAAAGACTGGGCTGTCCATGCAGACATGGCTCAGCACAGTTGGTTTCAGTGGCAACAGGACAGAGTTTTTGGTGCTATTAATCCTTCTCTGGCCTTGCATGGCAACACTGCTTGGGTTTATGTGCTGCATGCAGTGCATCCTGCTAGAAAAGGAAGGCATAAAGAGGACACTGGAACGTGCCTTAACTCGCTGGCCAAGATTCTCCATTTGCCTTCAAGCCTCTTCTGGCTTCAGCCTTTCTGCCATGGCTCCAGTGAGAGTGCACAGTTATTCAGTTAATTTGTAGGGTGCAGACAGGTTGTTTTCTGGGTTGGACTAGCTCACATCCAACTTTTGGTTTCCATGAGCAGAGAGATGTGGGAGGTTTAGGTTTTGGGGAGCTTTGGCAGGTACCACACACATGCCAGAGGTTCTGAAAAAGCAGGTTTGGATCAATGGCTTTGAGGACAAGCTTTGCCACTGCTTGATCTTTGAGAGTTGCTGTGTCTGAGCAGACTGCTGCCCAATTCTAAGCTTTTCAGCCCTGTGATTTTTATGGTATACAGGCAAAAGGCGCAATGTGATCAGCTTCAGCAGCTCTTGCACCTCTATAACCTGTGCAATTGGTCTTTGGCAAGAAGCAACAAAGGTGTCCATCAGAATTTAGGAGTTTGGTTTTCTGTTGATTGAAGTTTTGACTAAAGGAAGAGATAGTGATGCCCTCAATAGCAAGAAGGATTCCTGCTTTTTTTTTTTTTTTTATCTGAGAAATATAAAGGGATGGAATACAAGTGCATGGTTTGTTCTTTTGTTTTGTTTTCCCCTGCTTCAGAGAACAGATGTTGGAGTTAATGCTTGGTCATTCCAACACCTGCCTTAAGCAGCATCACTGAAAAAAAAAAATAATAATAAGAGAATGAAAAGTTGTATGCCATTCCACAGGGCATATATGAATGTGGACTTGCATTTCTGAATTTTGGCAGGAAGCGAGGTGGGAAATGCTTTATTAGAAACCTTGTCTGAAGAATCTGTAATGGCACAATTTAATTGTGTTGGCAAGGAGCTCTGGCAAGGTGCTTGAGCTTCCATCACGTGTGGACAGTATATCTGTGGGGTTTGCCTATTGCTGTCTCATGCCCTGCACACACTGATGTTTTAAGAGAACAGTGTTTGCTGAATGGGAGCAGGGAGGTGGAAGCTAAATAGAGGAACATTTTCAACTCCAGCAGAGTTTACTCTGGCGTGCAGCACGCTGCCTTTTCCACAGGGATTAGTGTGTTCTGTGGAGTGTATCCCTGTTATCTGTACAGGTATGTGTAATGATGTGGTTCTGAAGATTTTCCATGTGCTCTCCTCTAGGCCCAGCTCAAACTAAATGCAGAAGGCATCACCAGTGCTGTGAGAACAGTCCCGAGCTTCTGCTGAGCTCCCTTCCCATGCCAGCTGTCCTTCAGAGCCCAGGGCCATAATAAACTGCTTCAGGGCTTCCTCAAACTAAATGGGCAGTAACCTCAGAACTTTTGAGTGTGCTCCTGACTGCTCTCAGTTATGAGCATTACATATGAGAGTACTCTCAGTTATGAGCATTTCTTTCTGTTAACAAGAAGTGCAAGACTTGGGACTGAGTTTGAGTAAGGACCAAACATTTGAGCCCTGCAGGCAAACAGGACAGATGCACCCACCGATCTCAGCAGGAATCTCTCAGGGTGCCAATCCCTTGGTGTCCCATTTGTCACAGCTCAGAGCTGAGTCCTTCCTTCCTGTCTTCTCTTGGAGGTCGTTCCTCTCCTCACCTGTGTTACACAATTTCATTTTTCAGTGCTGCTGTCCCACTTGCAAAGGTCCCTCCTGCTGCTGGTTGTAACTTGGCTCTCAAAATGTCATTCTGCAGGACTGGAGGGGCATCGTTCCAGCAGCAGGAAGGATAATGTCACTCCTGGCTTTTCTCACTATTTCAATACTCAATTTTTGATACTTGTTTTGAAAATAAATTTCATTTTTTGCAAACCAACCGGCACTGGTGGCTCAGGAGCTGCTCCTCTCACAAGTGTTTTAGTGAGATGTAGTTTGTGAGGATTGCAAAACCATTTGGCTGGCACCTGCCAAGCCTCTGATTTTTCCAAAGCAGTGCCTAACAAAGTATTTTATGACATCCAGAGATCAGTACAAGTAGACAGTAAAAATCTACTACATTTGTTTCTTAATAATAAAAACAGGCACATTATATTCTATGCATACATATATATAAAATTGTTTTTTAATGGGAAATGAGCAGCTTCCTCATCTTCTATAGTGTGTTACAGATGTTCACTGGCAGAGGCTCAGGCAGATCTTTAATCTTACAGGGATTAAGTTTGCTCCTATCTCTTTCTGAAACTTTGCATGTAATATTCAAATTTAATGTGTTTCATCTTGATTTCTTAAGAAGTACACAAATCTAATTTCTAAAAAGAAACTGGCAGAGATTAGAAGTACCATTTTATAATGGTAATAAAGCAAAAATTTCTTGAAAAGAAGCATAAGAGTGACTATTGCTTACTGGCTCTTTTTTCAATATAATAATTGGGAATAGGGTTAAAATGCTCTTGAACTTGTCATGTGCTTACTTTTCTGAGCATCCTGAACTATCTTCAGTTTGAAAACAGATACATTAGTAGTGTGTTGCAAGGAACAGTTTAATTTGTATTTTTTCCTACATTTTCCTTGCTGTTCATAAAATATAATGAAATATGCTCTTTAACCTGGTGGCGGTGTTTTTCAGCAGTATTACTGAACCTACTGAGAATAGGTTTAGACTCAGGCCACTAAAATCACAGTAAACTCAGATTTTTTTCTTGCCTTGAAAAACCTGCTCAACATCTCAGAGGGCAAAGCCCTTAATTAACTGAATATTCCAGATACATCAGTCTTTTTTTTTCCCCTCTTTTTCCTTACCTTAACTTCCTCTTCATTTTTGCAATCTGAAGTTGCCATTTCTTATTTTCTGGTCTCTTTTGTCATTAAAGTTTACACATGAAAGCATAAATTACTTATGTTTCTGTAGAATACTCAGAAGGGAACAGGACCAGTGTCTTTCCTATTAACCCTTGAGGGTTTTGGCAGGTGCCCTCTAAGCAGTGAGTAGTGCTGATAGGAAAGATTGGGGGCTCACCTGAGAAATGCCAGGGTAAGGAACTCACAGGTGGTTCTTCCTTGCCTGCTGCATCTTCCCTACAGGACTTTGTTCTTGAGACATTTGATTTTTCTGTAGCAAAAGCATCAAGGAGAAAAGTGCTTTCTGGCTTTTTCATTTGAGGTCCCAGACTGCTGGGGAAGATGGGAAGAAGAAAGGTAGGCATTATTGCTGCTTTATAATTGGGTCAGTGATTTCAGTTTGTACCTAAAGGGTTTGAGCTGTAGCTGAGTCAGTGGCGGATCTGCAAAGGCAATTTTATTTTATTTTGCTTAATTTTGTTGTCCTGACAGATACATTAGCTGCTAAAGAGAAAAAAGAGAGAAGAGCACTTTGAAATGAAGCTGCTGTGCATTTCAGTGATCTTGGCCCTGTATGTCCCTATCAAAGTCTTTCTGCTTGACATTGCTATTTTTTTTTTTTAAGATCTATGTTTTGGGTGGATTATTACAGTTCAGCAATGGTCAGTGTAAAGTAGTGAGTACAGACTGTGAACTATGACTGTCCTTTTGGAATAAAGAATTTTTAGAATTAAATATGAAATGAGTTGGGGTCAGAAGTGGGAGGTTGTACAGAGAAAAGGGCTGGCAGAGAAAACAGAACCATTGAAAGCAGGTGTTTTACAGCCCACAACCAAAAATTGGCATTTCTCCATCTGTCCTGGCAGCCACTGTGCCCTTTCACCCCTCTGCACCTGTGGGCACTGGGTGACTGAAGGGAAGTCACCCAGGAACTCCAAAGTGAATTATTTTAAAGAAATAGATGAAGAGTTTGTGTAGTGATCAGGTGAGACCATTTCTCTCCATGTTATTTCTAAGGGAGGTGGCAGGAGCTGTGAGGTGGGAGAAGAAGAGGAAGTTTACAAAGGAGATGTTCTTTATTTCCCACTGATTCACCTAAAAGAACTGCAAAATGTGAGTGTGCCATACAGCTGCAGGGGGAAGGCTCAGTGATTCATTTTGTTTGTTTTAATTGAACAGTGATTGGAAAAACAACTTATTATCTTAATAAACCTGTGCAATGTTGTATAGTAAAACCCTTTACAACTACCATTATGTTTCCTCACCCCAGAGGTAGAAAACCTGGGTTTTTTTGCATCTGTGAAACATTGGCAATCACCCTTTCATGGATTTTCAGGTTGGTATGTGAAAAATAAGAAGCATTTAACAATTGTTGCTAAATGTATTTTTGGGCTAATATGTTGAAAAGGTGATGTCTGCAGTTTGAGTTGCATTAGCAATTGTGTGTCCAAAGTGTCACCTCAGGTGTGCAGGGAGAAGGCAGAGAAGCAGCGTGGGTTGAGGGTTTTGGAGGTTTTATTTCATCAGAGCCCATTTCCCAAGGCAGAGGTAGCCAGAGCTCGTTATTTTGTTGACTGTGTCCTTTTCTGTGCTGAAAGCATGTGTAGAGGAAGTGGAAATTTCATGTTTGGCTATGCTCACTCTTCAGTCCCTGACTGTTGAGTCAGCTTCCTTTCAAAGCCTCTGGTAGCATGAAAAGCTGTGTGATATAATTGCTGCTGTTTGGGTGGGTGTTTTAAAGGCATTCTGCTGTAGGTTATTGCTCCACTGTTGTGTGGTTTGTATGGTCAAATTTGTTACAGTTTTGAAGTGATTTTTTTTAGTGGACTGCTAGATCACTGCATGTAAGGTATGACAGAAGTAAATGATGATACATTTGGGGTCAGAGCTAAAGTGGGGGATAGAGCTCTGTATCAGATGTGGGTTCATTAATGAAAAATGTTTAATTTTTCTAAAATTAAATCACCTGACAAGAAATATGAAGTTGAAATAATGTGCAGACATCTGAAAAGCACAAGAAGATCTTTTCTTTGTGGCAGTTACTTTGAAACAAAAGAAAGGAGTTGGGATGATTTAGTGGCAGGTCAACATAGAAGACAGTGTTACTGCAATTGTCTTTTCAAAGGTGTTGGTGTTTTTCAGAACTGCTGCCTGTGAAGGGTTGGATTTTTGGTAGCTGTATTAGACTGCCATGAGGTATATTACTACAGCACAGTAATTTTCAGTTACTCTTGCAGCAACAGATGTTCTATATAAAGGTTTCAGATTAAAGAGGGGGGGATAGAATAGTTATATAAATATACTCTGCTTCTGTTCCTGCAGAAAAAAACAAACTATAGTGGAGACTCATAAATCAAAGGAAAAGGGAGCATGCCTTGTGTATGTTAAGTCAGTTATGTGGCCTGAGCTTGTCAGTCAAACATAATGAAATTCATATTTCTGCTGAAATTACTGTTTTCCGTTTCAGAAAGAAACAGGGAATATCTCACGAGTTCATGAAATGCCATGAGTTATAAATATATGAGAATTCTGTGCCTGCAAAAAAAAAGTACTGAGGCAGTACAAACCAAAGTTAATAATATTCCTTTAGAGCAAGGGGAATAGCATCATGGAAGCTGGCAGACACCAAGCATGGTGTTTTTCTAACATTTGATGTGCCACACAGTAATAATCCAGTTGTGAGAGAGAAACACACGGCCATGGGAGGAGATGTATTGTTGTTTTGGCCTGTCATGATGATAAAAAAGGACTGTTGCCAATTTTGGTGAAAGGAAGGGACAATTCTTTCTAGTCTTTTTTGTTGTCTTGGGGGTGAAAAATGAAAAGCAGAACTTGGTGGGATGAGAGGGTGATGAAGCACAGTGAAAATGGTTGAGACTTCCTACTAAAACACCTCTTTGCCAAGTTATTAATACTGACAGCTACTCTAATAAAAAAAGATTCTGTGATTCCAGAGGTGATGAAGGATACCTTTGTTGGTTTAGCCGAACTGCTAACAAAACACTCTTGGTGTGTTATTTTTCTTGTTACCTTCAGCAGATAATATTAAGCCAGTTTGTAGACATGAGCTGGTAGACATGTCTGAGCAAGAAAATGTGCATTTTTGCTGTGTTACTCAGCATTATAACAGATTGCCAAGACTCAGCCAGATTTATATTATTTTTTCATTTGTGGAATTTTCTTTCTGACTGACCAAAAATAGGTGCCCTTTGTACACATAAGTGTCTTTGTGGCCTTACAAATACTTCCAACAAACGTTGGCACTTGGCATACGTGAGGTTACTCATTCAGGAGCCACGAGCTGCCTGCCTGGAGAGTGCCCTGTGCTTTGAGGTGTGCATCATCCCTTTGCATAACCATCAGCTTCCTCTGTGCACACAGTGGCATTTTCCAGCTCTGAGGAGCAGTTACACCCTCACAGAGGGTACAGAAACACCTGGGCTGGCATATTTTTCTTCTAATTAAGGCTAGGACTTGGCCAGGGTCCAGGTCTTAACCAGAAGAGTTGCCCTAATATATTTCTTTTAAAAATCTTTCAATAATAGTAACATTAAAAAGATATTAAATAGTTTATAACTAATAAAAATCATAATATAGAATTATTACTCACTAAATCAACTTCATAAGATCTTAACCTTGCTAAAAGCATAACATAAAATATACTTTAAAAAAGTATAAAGTTAACCTTTTAAAGTTTTAAGATACATTGGCATTCAGAAAATAGAAAAAGAGGTTTTAAAATAACGTGTGTCATAGATTATTAGATAAAGTTATGTTAAAGTTTATGAGAAACTAAATATAAGTAAGGTAATAATATCTCATGAATAATTCTTATAGGATTCATTTTATAAAAATAAATCTGTAAGGATTACCTTAAAGAATAGAGACCTACAAAGAAGATGATGACAAAACTGCAAGCAGCCAGTAGCCACTTCACTGTTCTCCTACCCCCAGAAGTGTGATTTATGCTCAAGAACCATGCCAGAGTGAGCTCAGATGCTGGGCTAGGTCATGGCACCTGGCTCCTGGTTTTGTGTTTTCACAGCAGGAAATTCATTGTGCTGCTTAATTTTTGGCATTGTCCCTTGACCAGCCATGTCTCTGACATAACATGAGCGTTATTTTTTAGGTTGAACCTATATGTTGTTGCTCATTTCCATTAAGCTGTGCTTTTCTCTCTGTCTGCCCTGTGCTCCTGAAGTACCTGTCTGACCAGGCTGGGGTTGGAAGGCATTCTTCTCAAAAGTACCCAGCAGCTGCTTTGTCAAGCAAACCCATGACACTTTTCAGGTTGGGGTTTTTATGGGACCTGCATCAAAACATGATTTCTCCTTTCAATCCGCCTAGTATTTCTGGAGATGTAATTTTTTCAAGTCTAGACAGAGGAAAAAATTGAAACTTTTTTGGAATTACAGCAAAACCCAGTGGCCAGTGCTGAAAGCAGACACAGAGTGCTCATTCTCAGTGTGGTGGGCACGAGGGGAGCTGGGCTGTGGGGCAGCATCCTGGTTTTGGAGATGAGAATTGGACCCTTAGACCTCTGTCATCTGCAGGGTGGCTGAAGTTGGAGGAAGGGCAAAAAATAATCAGCCTAAGTAGAAATGCAAACAAACCATCAGGCTTTTAATCACAGGGACAGTGTGGGAATGATAAATCAGGGCAAGGGCTAATGGAGTGCTTTAAAGGAAGCACAGGTGATTAGGAAAGGTTAGACTTTTCTTTTAAGATACTTTAGCTGCTCACTGACCCTGCACAAACTCAATTTTTGCATAGCAGATATGATAAGTAGAAAACATGATTATACAGGAAGAAATCAGCATTATGTAGATTTTCTCATGCACCCCTTTAATTGCATTTTCTGTACTCTGAAATAGGTGTGCTTCTCTTAAGCACATATGGTAGCAAAACACTGCACCTTTCTGATGTACAGCAAAGAGTCATACAGTGTTCCTGTATTCCTTTTTCTTACCTCATGGGGTTGTTTTTTTTTTTTCAATTGCTACCTCTCAGGATTGAAAAAAAAAAAAAAAAAAAAAAGCCTTTATAATATGATGGGATTCTCTTTCCAGAAAAGAAAACTAGTGAAGTTTGAAGAGACAGAAGAACGTTGTAAAGTAGCTTTTATGTTCATGTCAATCTTATTTTCGTACTGAGGTCAGCAAGGACAAAACTGGGAAACCCATTGTTGTATTCCTATATCTTAGAGCTTTGAGCCTGGAAACACAGCCATCAAAATTTTGTAGTCAAGAAATATATCACAACAATATTTTCTATAGAGTAAGCTGAGAGTTTAGGAGTTATAATACAAGCATATGTGTGTACATGTGATAGGAGCCCATTGGATAAAAATATATTCATTGCAGCAGAAGTAAGTAAAGGTGATAGGTCAGAAAAGCAAAATAAACTTTGTGGCAACTGTCCATTGGATTAAAAAGTTACATATTGCCTTGTAACAAAGAACTTGTGACCACTTTGAGCTGTGGCTGAATGCTTGCCCTCCTAAACCTCACGGCCTCTGAGACTGATGTTTACCTGAGCCATAAATTGTTTTCAGCCTGACTGTGGTCCCATCCCCTCAGTTAAATATCAGAGATAATATTAAAGCAGAGATAATATCATCCTTGGTCCAGCCCAGCTGAGGAGCTCAGGGAGCAAGAGAGATGTGTTCTGCTCACCTGTGCCAAAACAGTGTAGCAGAGGCCAGAGACAGGTGTAGGTGAGGATTATGGGCTGAATCAGCCCTGTATGCCCAGAGTGAGTAAAGAGGATCTCTGTGAGTCCCTGGGAACTAAAGAGTAAATTGCACCAGGTAGCAACAGTGTTGGAGAATGGGATTCCAGCCCTGCAAGCCATACAGCATCTCCCTTAACAGCTGGGTTGCCTTGTGATTCAGCCTCTTGGCTGCAGATTTAACTTTTGGAGGTAACTAATACTGTGGAAGCTTGTTGATTAGCAGTTGCAGCATGAGATTGTAGTTTGGTGAAAACAGAGCTGCTGTTGCAAAGTTCCTTCAGCCTTCTCTTCTCATATTTGCTGAGTTAGTGGTCTGCAAGTGATATTTGGATGAAGGGCTTTTTTTTTTTTTTTTTCTTACTGTTTAGTTTGAGGGCTCTGCCTTACAGCTGGTGGGTGATCAGCTAATGTCCTGCAAAGTGGTGGTTTCTTAAAAAGGATTGATGCCTTCAACATTAAGAAAAAAATTCCTTTGCATTAGTCCATTTTAACAGCCAAGGCAATTTTCCACATGGTGGCTTTATGGAAATGGGTTGCAGCTCTTGCCAACCATGACCAGAACATTACAGGAAATGTATTTTCATGGAAGATTTGCTGCAATTGCCAACTGGAGGAAGGGAGGGAGGCAGGGGTTTGTTCTGTTAATGGACAACTGCGTGCCATGCTAGGAATCCCTCCTGTTAAATTAAATTGGTTTGCACTTTCCACTGTTGCTTGTTCCATGCTGAGAGAAATAGTTACTGATAAAGCATTTCCCCCTGTAAGAACTGACGTGTTGGTGTAGCATGACACCTCATGCTGAAATGGGGTGTACAACAAACACATTTAGGTGTCTGACTGAGATAATTGAAGTGGTACAAACAATTGGAATATTTCCATGGGGTGGCTTGGTCAGAACCAGAACTAATGGAAATTGGCTTTCCAGCCTTAGTGCTTATAGCTGGTAATATCTAACATGATTTACACAAGTACTGAAAGAGATTTCCAATCTGCAGATACTACTGCACATGCATGTCTTTAAGTATGTGAACAGTATTTTTAAATTAAAAATTCAGCATGAAAGTCTGAAGGTTTGGGTGGATTTTGATGCACTGTATTTTTCTTTTTCCATAGCTGTTAAAGTTCAGTACTTTCCGAGTAGAGGCAGGAATGATGTGTGGCTTTATTTATATGTGAAAATGTTATCCATGCTGAGAATATATGATTGCTGGCAGGAAAAAGCATTGCATGACTGATTCCCCTTTGGTAAATATTTGAATTCCAGTAGGTCCACTATCAATTCCATATGAGATATTTTCCAGTTCTTCCTGCATTCACAGGAGATGAGAATAGGTACAACCCCTAAACTAAACTCCTTGTTTCCATCAAAGTAGTTTGGAGCTGTGGGGCAGGGAGACCTCTCCAATACTCATGTAGGGTCTTACTGGCTCATGTTCTCATTTAATTTTTCTGCTGCTTGATTTCAGTCTTCTCTTGTAAAGAATTTAAACCTGAGTTCTCTAAGTTTGTGTTGACCCTGACACTGGATAGGTAAATCTGTTGAAGCAGAGTTTAATACAAATTTTACTTGAAATCAGCAAATGTCATTATAAAAAAGCACATGAGGCAGATTTTGCTTTGTAAGAGACGAGTCATGCCAGACTAGGGTGGGGGTGGTAAGACCATCCAGACAGTAAAAATAGTGTTTGTAAAAATAGTTTTGGACTGGTTGAGGTTTTTATAGTGACGTGTGGAATTTTCAGCAGTTGTGTTGGCTTTGCTTTGAATTTACTTTAGAAAGTTTTAGTGCCTACTGTGTGATGTTTGCAATTATATGAGTAGGGAAAGAGAAAACAGTGAAGTAAGACCAATTGGATAAAACTACCCTGCACATACTTCTTAACAAACTGCCAGTCTGTTATAAAATTTTCATTAATAGTCCTTTAATTTCCCATTCCCTACAAGAAGAGATTGGTTTAGCTATGTTTGCCTGAAGAAAAACTGGAATGACTAATTGAAGTTGACTTTTTTGAGGAAGAGCAGATTCTGGGTAGATATAATTGATACAGTTCATGTGGCATATGATACATTTAAAGCCTGGTTTTAATTTTGATCCCATCAGTAGCATTATAATAACGTTGCACAGGTTTTTGTGCTCTAGCTGTGCTTTGACATTTGTTACACAGAGTAAATTCTAAGAAATTCGGAATTGGGAGCATGGTGGAAAGGCTGGGGCCTTAAAGGAGGTGACACTGTCCTGGTTCCTCTCTGTGACTTTAGGAAGTACAAGGTGGTTCTTTGTAAAGCTTGGTGATCACAGTGAGAGAGTGATAAGGGGGGATGGCCTCCAACCATTTCTTTACTGTCTTTAGATGTGGAAAATATGCATGAAGCTCTTGAAACTGCAGAAGTAATTTAATCCAGAGCTGGGGTGAGGAGCCAGTTGTGCAGTGCTTTATTTTGCAAGGGAAAACGAGGCAACCTTTTCCTGCTGCTGCTGCTTTTCTGAGCAAAAGCATGTGCCATGAACCACCTCCCCAAATGTGACACTTCGATACAGCCATGAAGGGCTAGAGGAAACTGAAAACAAAACCCTAAGTCCTGTCTGTACAGTAAATACAGAGAATGAAGCTCACTGTATGATTCCTGCTTTTTATTTGCCTGTTTTAATTTTGTTGGTGGATAGCTGTTCTTCCTTGGCCTGAACTTCAGCTATCATCTGTGAACTCCTTTCCCTTTCCTTGGGGAAGGGCCTGGAGTTTGATAAAGCAGTCAAATGAGACAAAAAAAAAAATACTTCTACAAATCAGCAGTCCCCCTACTGAGTGTTTCCACCTGACTGGAGTGGCTTCTGTGGTAGATTGAGTATGAGATGCCATCTCCTGTGCCATAGACATTATTAAACCAACATGCCATGCATGATTTCTTAGCACAGTATCAGCAGAGGATTGTTAAATATTCACCAGGACAGGAAGAAATGCAGGCTTTTGAAGAAAATGAAGCTTTCACGTGCCAACTGGCTGTTGAGAACTTGATGAAAAATTATGGTTCCTCACAACTGTGCCCCATTGTGCTCTTGGAGAGCTCTGTGTGGCTTCCCCCCTCTCTGAATCCTGATAGCAAGGCAACTCCTGAAAGAGAGGGGGGCTGTGCTGTGTGCCTGGATGAAGGGAAAGAGTTCTTTAGATGTGTTTGGTGCTTAGAAAAAAAGTGGGTTAATCATTTGTGTGCTCAGTGCTCAGCTGTAAGGGAGGGAGGTGAATGCCACACGTGCTTGGGGCATGGCAGCAAAAACATGTGCCAGTGATTTACCTGGTGGGTGTGTTAGCAGGTACAGAGTGGCATGGGTGAAAACAGTGATGCTTCTTGGGGGAAGAAACAATATATTTTGCAATGTCTCTTTCAGGAGCAAGCATTAGATGTTTGCACCAGAAGTGACATTAAAAGCTTGATGTCATCTCACAAAAGCTGAGAAATGCAGAGTTATAACTTAAAGGTCCTTTTTGCCTCGGACATTATAGCATCTGAAAATAAAATGTTTTATCTCTGAATCACTTGCTTATGAGGAGCACTGAATGCACATAGCAGAAGCTGTGCAAATTACAGGGTCCATCTTTGATTTCTTTGTTCATTTGCAGCATGTCAAATGATGAAGCAGTGTGATTTTGCTTATGCAGGAAGTTTTCTCTTCAGCAGCTGATTATTCCACTGATGTTTCTTGAATTTTTTTTTGGTTTTGTTGTGTTTCGTGATGAATAATGCTGGATTTGTAACTTGAGATTTTCTGTGTTTTGTTGTCTTGACTTTTTCTTGCTGCCAGTCCTTCCCCTCAGTTGGGTACCTGGCTGTGAGCACTGCATTAAAACATTTTGGTAGTTCACTGACTGCTGTAATTCTGTGATCAGTCTTCCTGGCTGGACTGGAAACAGATTTCCTTGGAAATGGAATATGCTGAAGGCAGTTTTAGACATGGCTTCCTGTTTTTTAGCAGTGCTTTGCAAAGAGACTCAAGTTTATAAGAGACCTACATTAATTTTTAAAAATCCCAACTGGCTCCTTGCTGCTTTAATTAATTAATTAGAGCTAGTTCCACAAGAAGAGGTTTTAGTTATGAGCCAGCCAGCCATTATGATCAGTGACTATCTGCTCTGAAAAAATTGTGGCCTCAGACACACCTAAAATGGCTATTGTTTGTATTAGTGCCTTTGGTTCTCTTTACAGGTTACAGAATACCTGGAAGGAAGCAAAGTTCAGATCTCCCTGCAGTATAAATCAAATTCTTCCCTTTCCTTGCGTATAGGGGAAGGTCCTAGAGGTTACAGTTGGGTGGCACTAGGAAAATGCAGAGTCAGCTTCTCCAGATTCTAAATAGAATTGAAGGCACAAAATCATTTAAAACTCTTAGTCTGAGTCATTACTTGATCACAGATTGTCTCCTGTTGTTTATGTAAAGAGGAAGGTCTGCTTTTATGGAACAGCTGAGTGGGAGCTGGATTTACATTGGGCTATTTTATAGATGGGTTGCTTTTCTGCTTTCTCTTCAACACGCTGCTTACTGGATGTTTGTGTCTGTAGCTGAACAGCTGATGCTTCAAAAAAGAAAATGGATAAGGAAGAAAAGAGAACAGCAGCTATTTCCTGAGCTGCTATAAATTGATGTGGATATCCCATTGTTAACCAAAGCTTCTCTTAGTGCTGAGCTGAGGATTGGGGCAGTGAGGTGCTGCAGTCCCAAGTCTTGTGTACTCTCAGTCCTTAGGAATTAGTAACACTGCCTCCATGGCCTGTCTCCACTTCCCTCTTTCCTAAAGAAGGACGTTTTTATTGTTATACAGAAAAATACTGTATATTTACTGCTTTTTACTGTTGTGTGCTAATTGCAGAGGCCATTTAAAGCCATTTCTGCCATTTCTTTTGCTCTTCATTTCCGTGTTGCGTGGGCAGCATCTGGGGCAGTATAGCCCACAGTAAATAAAGGAGTTCCGTGCATGTCCAACCAGAGCTGGGCACCTCTTCAAAATGGAGTAGGAAGATGCAAAGGGATCATTCATTCTTTCTGCAGACAGCAAATGTAATAAAAAGCTTCATTGGGTTTTGTTTTCCTTCCTTCACACAGCAGCTGAATTGCAATTATACTTAGATTTTTTCCCACTGTTATTAGAAGGAGAAGAAAGCTATTGTTCCAGCATTTACCAATTCAGACATGAAAATGAAAATGTTTATTTACTTTTTTTGCAGAGGTTGAGTGCATGATCCTACTTGTATTGCCATCAGTGGCAAAGCTCCTATTAATTCAGTGAGAACTGGGTTGTCCTCTTGTTGGGAACTGGAGATGCTATGATCAGTTTAATTTGTGACAGCTCTTAAGAGTGTTCAGAGCCAAGGAATTGAAAAACAACCCACAAAAAAGAGGAAAAGTATATTAGAAAAACATCCAGCTATCATATCTGTGGGCCTGGTAATAATTTTAGGGGAAGTAAACAATGGCAATGGACTGTAGAAACATGCAGTGATCAAGTAAAAAATACCAGATTGTTGGAAAATTTTTCCCTGAGGGAAGAAGTCTCTCTTTTGAAAATAGTAAGTTCAGAACAAATACAGCAGAGGTGTTCAAGTTAAGATTAAGACGTGTTCAAGTGAAGCATAAAATGGGAGGTGTGTGGATTTGGTTTAGTCCAGTTTCATTTGTCCCTAGATAAGCTTTGTGGGTGTCCCAGCTTGGCAAGTCCCGTTGTCTGTACGTGTCCCCAGGCCTGCAGCAGGTGAGGGAAAGGATAAAAGGATGAAAGGATGAAAGGATGCTGCTGCTGTTCTCTGCAGGTGTGAAGCTGCCCCAGTCTGAGCAATGCACCTGTGCTGCTCTATGCCCCCTTTAAATGGGGTGACACAGCTGAAGGTGGAGCAGGAAACTGAGAGTAAATAGTACATTTTAAATGTCTTTGCTGCTTCTGCTGGCAGACATGAAGTAGAGCTAATTGTGTTTGAGTTTTACAGTATTTGAGCCAAAGTTTATACAGTCCATGTCTCTGCTGCTTGGTGAATAATCACCAAAACAAAAGTAATCAGTCTGTGTCTTTCTTCTTAAAAAGCAGCAAAAAGTCATTATGGGAACCCTTGAAATAGAATATGTGTTGAGAAAGGAACACAGATTTTTTTTTTTTTTTTTGTAATTGTTAATGCCTTAATCTAAGTAGAAAGCTTTTAAGTTTAAATAACAGTTTTCAAGTGATGAGAAAGAAGTTAAATGTGTCCTTCACCTACAGCTTTTGATGCATTTGCTTTCTCTTGGGAATAAATTCGAGCAGAGAAGTGCTAATTCCTCAATGGATTCAACTTTCATTTCTTGTCTTGTATTTATATTTACTAACCCAAACCTTCAGTACTTACTTGAGATCGGGTTATGGGTTAATGCATTTTCTTACTCCTTATTGTAAGCAGCTTGGCAGCTCTTCAGATATTCTGCCTTCTTCCTCATCCTGTGCAGGTAGGAATGCAATTACTGCCTGCTTCTTGCACATTTGGAGGTGTTGGAAAAGAGCATGAGGATGATGGTGGCCGGAATGGGCAGAACTGGTTCATTTTGGGTGGGTTTTTGTTGCTTTGGTGAGGTTTATTTTGGTTGTCTGTCCTCTCCCCTGCATCCCCCACACCCAACACTGTGTGCATGTTCTGAAGAAATAGCATTTAACAGAGGGGAAAATGTCATTATTGCTGATTTCAGTCTGGGTAGCTTATTTGATCCCTAACCAGATGGCAAATCCCTGTCTTAAATAAATAAAGTATCCAGCTAGGATAAACATCATGTAATTTAAACTGGTTTTTGGGGGAAAGGGGGAATTGGTTAGCAAACACTAAAATGACGCTGTTCCTGGTCTTCTTTATCTCTAGTGTCTGTGGGAATTTGAGTGCTGCAGATTCCTGCTCAGCTTCTTGGGTTTGGCAATTTAAGTAGATTTGTGCAGCTGCACACAGCCTACAGGATTGGGCATTTGGGGTCTTAAAGACAAAGATTTGCTTCTGAGACTGTGTTTCATGTTTTTAAATTAATTATTGAGCTTCTGGTGACTGAACTTCCTCTTCTGTTGCAAGGGTTTTTCCAGGCCCTGTATTTACCAACTCTTCTTTCGATTTGATTTTGGTTTGGCCATGCCTGCCTCACAATGAAGTTCTGCCAGCTTTGCTTCTTCCCCTGATCACTTTTCCCCATCCAGGGGAGGTGTAAGACAGGAATGTGCATCATCTCATGCAATCTCAATCTCAAAAAGTGGTGCCAGAAGATGAGGCAGTGAAATTCTGACTGCTTGAATGCATCATGGTGTACTTCAGACTCCTTTGTGCCTTTCCCTAGAAATAAGGTAGACCAAACCTAGGCTGAAACTAGGTTTTTTTTTTTCCATCAATCCATGAATTTGTGGCATTGTGCTAGAAATCCCTTTCTGTTCTGAAGTAGATTTGATCTGAGGAATTTGGAATACAGCCTTTTTGACAGGGAGTTCCTTTTGGAAGGTTTTTGTCTTGCAGCCCTGTTGTTTCCCAATTGATTTAAAGTGTTGGGAAAAGAGGAGGAGCCCTATGGTCTTTCAGCTTAGAAAACAAGTATTTGTGTTACTTAGATTGCTTTTTAATGGATTTTTCTCAAAAAGAAAAAAAAAGGATCTCTAAAGATCTCAAAGTTTCTGAGACCATCAGAAAGAAGCCTGACATCTGTAACTGAGATCACAGAGCTGGAGAGTTTTCAGGCCCCATGTCCCTCAAGGTACTGTTGATGTGGTTTTAAATGTGTGTTATCCATTTTAGTCCACAGAAATCATGGACTAAACCTGTAACAAGTATTAGATTATTTTCTTCATTTCTGTCTAATGATGTTCTCACATCACTTTCAGGTAGGATATTAGTACCAGGCTGTGTTAGTCTTTAGCATGCCAAGGATAAGCAGTTTCTTCCGTGAGAAAGGTGAGACAGTAGAAGTAGCAAAGCATGCAAGTTCTGGGCTGGCATTCAGCATTCCTCCTCCTTTTCTATGCTCTTTCCACTGACAGCCCTTCAGGTGAGCAGAGTGAAATGCTGTGGTCAAACAAAAATAAGGTAGAACCTTCTTTTTGGTTTCTGTGGTACCTCATGTTGTCTGGCACAAAGCACCTGCATCTTATCTCCTAGCATGAGTAGGTTTTACAGCTCATACTGAGGTCTCTGCAGTTTGAATTATACCAAGAAACTCTGCTTTCCCATTTGCAGTTTGCTATAACAGCAGACCAAGCAATGCTATACATATATTTATTAATTTATTTATTTACTTTCTTCTTGTACTTTGTTTTTATGCCATGCCACATCACCAGTGTCCTGGTTGTACTTATGCAAGTTTTTGCGGACCAGACTTTCAAACAATATCCCTGAAAGCACTTGATTCCAATAGATTTTCTTTAATCCAAATAACTTCTGATTTCTGCACAAGGTGCCACAAAGGTCTGCCTCAACACAGCTCAGAAAGACTAATGTTGAAGTATGGTTGAAATACAGATTTTGGGGTTTTTCCTCATCCTATACCCATGTTTTCAGGTGCTGTACAGTTGGTGTGTCACAAGACCACTAACACAGCTGATTATTCAAAACCAGTATGAAGGAGTCAGTGCAAGGCCACACCAGCATTTGCTTCTGCAAGAGCAAAGTATCCACAAGCCAAACCAATTCCTTGGATGTGCTCTTTGCTATTGTTACCAGTCTTCCAAGAAATTCTACAGCATTTAAAGTTTGCTTTGCCTTTTTCACCTGCACTTTCTCTAGTAAAACTGAGCTGGCAAACCCAGCAATGTCTGTAAAGCTCTGGGTTTTGTCACACTTGGATCCAAAGCACTGATACTATATTGATTGCTGTGTTCATAATTTAAATTCTGCAATTTCAAGTTGATAAATTGTCTAAAAAATCTTTCTTGAGATAAGGTGATTTTTCTGCTGACTCTGTCATCTTTTTGGTCTTCCACAGAGATTCTGTAGTATGAGAGCCATTTGTTTGTAGTTTAGTGTTTAAAAATCTGTGGATTTTGGCATGTAGAATTTTTCTTTTTGTAGAATTTCTTTGTAGAATTCTGTGAATTTTGGTATGTAGAATTTTTATTTTGGTGCTTTTATTTGTGTTATTTCCCAGATTATCTTTGTTGTTAATCTGTATATAAATAGTCTGTTATAATGCTTAATCCATTGTTAAAGGAGACCTGGGAGCATTTACTGTGCTGTGAAAGAATAATTAGCTTTTTTTTCTTTGTTACCCTGAATTGAATTTTCACTCTGTGTTATATTGACTTTTCACAGTTTATTGAGAACCAGATTTGAGAAAGTCTGACTGCCACCCGACAGGCTAATCACTCAATCTCTAATAGACCTGTGATGCTCCACAGCCACCAGCTAATAGATTTTCCACTGTTGTCCCTTCCTTGCTGATCAGATAATCTGTTGCAGTAGCTGAGCTATGACATGCACAAATGGCACTTTGAAGAGCATGAAGACCCTAAAATTCCCTTATACAAAGTTTCCAGTCATTCTGACTTCCTAATATGCCACCTTCTACCTGCTTTTTGTCCCATTCCTTTTCTAATTCTGTTAAAAACAGCTGCTTGTTGGATCTAGAGATCCTGGAAGGTGGGAGACTGATGGTTCTGCAACTTTTTTTTTTTTTTTTTTTTCCTCTCTTAATCTCCATGGAGCTGCTCTCCCACAGAAATCAGGAGGTGAAATTTCAGAATTTTTTACCTCTGGTTTAGCTGTGGGGTGTCAGCTCCTCTGTGACTGCACTCACATCACAGCTGCTCATTTCTGCTTGGGACACACAGATGTAAAACAATTCCCCCTGCTGCAGCTTCATCTGTTGTCAGGGCTCAAGGGATGGCAGGGAGTGGGTGAAACTTTCCTCTCTGAGGAGCTGATGTTTGGGGAGCTCTCTGACAGCCTGTAATCTGCCGTGAAATTTATGAATATAAAAGTGGGCCGTCGCAGATGAGCGTTATTAACAAATGAGTTCATGCCAGCGGAGCGTGAAAGGAAAGCAAAAACCTAGAGAATTATATTGTTTCTCCATAAGAATTAGACTCTAAAAATAAGATTTTGAGTTGATCTTGCATACTGCCTGCACTGTGGGTCCAGGTGGCAAGCAAGGCCTCCTTTCTTCTGCTAGAACTGCTCTTAAAATTACATCAGTGTGAAAGATAGAGCTCAAATACTGCATAGAAAAGTAGTTGGACTGTAAGAAGCATATCTGGGGTCTGTAGGTCTAATATGAGCAAGTGGAGATGTTTGGAGTTCTATCAGTAGCTCTGCAATGAGCACCCAGCTTTGTTTCTGCACAGAACTTTGAGAGCTGTTTTTAACCAGGACCAAAAGTTAGGAGCTCCTCCTTTATTTCTAGATAGGCTTGATAGGCCACTAGATTGAATTATTCATCCAGGGGAAAAAGAGTCATTAGGAAAAAAAATTCTGTTTGTGACTGGGCATTGTTTTGTGTCTGCACATCCCCACTCACCCTCCTGTCCTGACAATTGTAATTTTCAGAAATTTTAGCTTAGTGAATAGTAAGTTGTGAGGATGGGGAAGTGGATGGACACACTTCCTTCCCAACCACCTGCAGGGAATGTAGTTGGTTGATGCATGGACAAATTACTTGTTTCTAGAAACAGCAAATATTTTTAAGGATAATTCCCAAGGAACATATTTACAAGAGGAAAAATACCACCTTTGCAGTCAGTTTTCACTTCTCTACTGGAACTGTAGAAGTAATTTTAAGAATGTGTTGCCCATGGTAGGCATGGAAGTGTTGATGTAGCAACACATGCAGCATTGAATGCAGCAGTAAGTTGCTTACTGAAGGGTAGTTGTGCCATGAAGCTGACCTTTAGGACCTCAGTAGACTTCAAATGTGGTTTCATATTGCTGCCATGTTTTTGTGACTTTGGGTCCTCAAAGTCAGGGTCCTTTAAGACTTGTTAGGCTTTGATCTAGTTTTACAGTCTTTACTGTGTAGCCTTCATTGCAGTAATTTTTTTCCCTACCCTGGAGTGGTGAGCTTTTAAATTTAAAGTGAAATGAGGATGGGGCTGATTTGGTTAAACTCTCTGTTTAAAATCAGCACATGGAGTTCAACATCTCAGTTCTAATTCTGAGCTTCAAGCACATGGTGAGGGGAGAGCAGTTCCATAAGCCAGTGTCTTGAGTCAAAAAAGGGAGAGAAAATGTCCTGATCCCAGGAGGTTTGCCAGGAGAAAGATAATAGATAAATGGAGTATAAGTAACAAAGGCTTCTAGGGGTATTTGGGGGAAATAAGAGTTTTCTGGTTAACAGATAACCTAGGTAAGTTCACAAATGTTTTTTCTTTCCCCAAGTTCTCTGTTTCTGCTGGCTTAAGCTCTTAAGTGTTAACGAGACAAAGATCTTTAGCTGATAATGTTCATCAGTGTTACACAGCCAGCCAGAATCTTTCAGTTGTTCTGAAAGATGAAGAACTGGGCAACAGAAACCAGAAGCTGCCCTGAAGGAACGACCCTGACTTCACAATTTCTTTCATAACTCATTATCCCTTTTTAAAGTCACAGTTTTCATGATGTGCACTTCTAGGAGAACTCTTGGGCCTAAATTTTCTAGACTTGAGATTGTTATTTTGGTGCTTTGCTGGGGGGCTTAACCCCTTGAGCTCCTGCCCAGGTACACTCCATGGATGTGAGGGGTGGTCCTGCACTTCTCTAGCCAGAAGTGTTCCCTGTGTAGTGCTTAAAGCTCTTACAGACCTTTTGGGAAAACAGGGTTCACTGTTTTGTGCAGACATTGTCAGCATCCTTCTGGAGAAGGAACTCAGACTTACTGGACCCAGTCTAACATGCCATTTCAGACTGTAGTGGAGCCCAGACAACACTGAAGATATATTTTAATAACTCAGGCCAGAATGATGGTGGAGCCTTCATCCTGTGGTGTTTGCTGCTAAAGGTGGAAGATTTCATTATTCTTAACTGCAACTAAGAATTGGGCTTTTTAAAAACATCTGAGATTCCATTCACAGTAAAAGAGGAGAAAGAAGAGAGTTTGTACGTGCATCTGTGCCTCTACCCAAAGATTTTGGCCAGTGAGAGCAGTTGGCCACCACAGGCTGAGCCCTTCACTCTGCCTCTCCGAGGTGCTGAACTCCAGCACTTGCACTTGGTAGTCATTTAAAGAAAAAAATCAAACCCCTGATTGGATTGCAATTATCTGCACTCTGTCTTGGTGGGAAAGTGGATGTATGTGTGGAATAAGAAAGGATTAGTGATAACACTCTACAGGAAAAGATCATGGAGTTCAGGCTACCTGAGCTGCATGTGACTCACTCCAAAGCTCCCCTACCCCTCTGGGGGCCAGGTGCAACCTGCCCCTCCTGCTTTGAGCTGGGAACAGTTGGCAGCTTGTAATATCATTTCTGAGAGGGTAATTCCAGGCTGAGTTGGTTCTTGGTAGCCAGGGGGGCCACGGAGGGGGCTTCTGTGAGAAGCTGCTGGAAACTTCCACCATGTCTGGCAGGGCCAGTCCCTGATGGCTCTGAGGATGGACATGCTGCTGGCCAAGGCTGGGACAGTGAGAGAGGTTGGTAACACCTCTGTAATATCAGATTTAATAAGAAAACCAAAACAAAGGGGGACACAGCTTTTTCTAGCCAGAGAAGAGGAGGAGATGAAAACATGTGATGGAAACAACGTGGAGACACTGAGGTCAGTGGGGAAGGAGAGGCAGAAGATGCTCCAGGGGCCAGAGCTGAGATTCCTCTGCAGCCATGGTGAGACAGCTGTGCCCCTGCAGCCCCTGGGGATCCACGGGGGATGCAGAGATCCACAGGGGATGCAGAGATCCACCCACAGCCCCTGGGGATCCACGGGGGATGCAGAGATCCACGGGGGATGCAGAGATCCACGGGGGATGCAGAGATCCACCCGCAGCCCGTGGGGAGGTGCCCATGCCGGAGCGGGTGGATGCCTGCAGGAGGCTGTGACCCAGGGGGAGCCCCGGTGGACAGAGGGCCTTTGCTCCCAGGCTGGAGCAGCCTGGCCTTGCAGGACTGCACCCCGTGGAAGAGTGACCCACGCCACAGCAGTTTTGGCAGGACTGCTGCTCGTGAGACTGGAGCCACGCTGGAGAAGTTCACAGAGAACTGTCTGCTGTGGGAGGGACCCCGCAGGGGAAGGACTCCTCTCTCAGCAGTGGGAGAAACCTCGGGTGATGAACTGACCCAAACCCCCACGCCCTGTCCCCTGCACTGTCAGTGGGAAGGGGAGAGGGGGAAAAGGTGTTTTTAAAGGCTTGTTTTACTTCTCAGTTTTCCTGTTCTGACCTTGTTAGTAATAAATTTACTTTATATCTCTAAGATGAGCCTTATTTGCCACTGGGGTCTTTTCTCCCAGTCTTTATCTCAGCTCATGAGCTCTTTGTTGAATTTTCTCTCCTCTGTCCCGCTGTCGCAGGGGAGGGTGAGAGCAGCTGTCCTGGGTGCCTGGTGTCTGGACAACACCTAACCACTGCACAGGTAAAAAACAAACAAAAGCTGGAAGGAGTCCTGTATTTTGTGATAGCTTTCCCAGCACAGAGCTTATACCCTACCTGTGTATTTTAAATGTATTTCCTCAGGCACTTTTCTCACCTGATTTGGTGATTTCTGAGCACCTTGGAACACTGGAATGTTTTTTTTCTTAGTTCATCTTGAAAAGTAACTCAAAGCATGTTTTGTGGAACAACAGTATGGATTCTGACAATGCTGAGAAAAGAATAATAAATAAAAGAATAATGAAACTTAGCAAATAGATTCCAAATAGAGTATGTTTTCAATACAGGAGTCACCCCAGTGATGAGCTGGACACTTCTCAAAGTGCCAGGTTAAATGTTTTTGTTTCATTTTTACTGGCCAATGTCTTAACACTCGCCTGATTGTTCATACAAAAAGCTATATATTGCAAGCTGGCTCAAGTTTCTGGCTTACTCTTAGGGAGCTTGATGCTTTAGAAACCACAACAGATTTCTAAGGAATTGCTGTTGTCAAAATCTATCTGTGGTAAACTTCCGTAAGAAGCAGTCAAGGTAAACTGCAGAGGGAATATTCTTGGAGCTCTCCATATATAACAGCGAAATGGGAAAGATTTATGTTCCCTAAACCACATGTAAGCAGCTTCTGCTGAAATCATCACTCTGCCTTATGAGGTATTTAAAAGATACCTGGCTGCTGGCCAGGCACTCTGAAGGTCTCAGAGAGGAGCTGGGTGCTCCAGCTGAGAAGGGATTGGCTCTTGGGAGCCCTCCTGGCTTTAGGTTTCATCTTTCAGGCTGCCAGATGAGGAGACTATTATTTCATTAATGATCTCTCCAAACATGCCTGCTTATTATATATACTCCTTTGTTTATAAAAGGAAATTATCCATTTAATGAGTAATAGCAAAAGAAGGGGAGAAGGGAGAGAAAACCACTCCTACATCCATTGGGACAAATTTCCTTGCAGGGAAAAGCCTTCTGTTTCCCATAATGAATTTCTCTGCAAATAGAAACATATCTTAAGTGCTCCTGCTGTGCTAGTGTGTATACATTATGCATATGAACATAATTGCGCAATAGTTGTAGAATATGAGTAGATACCACTTGGATATAAATGCAAAAACGTGGGGGGCAAGTCTGTCATGAAATATGTTAGCTGGAATTTCTTCAACCTCATTAATTAGGTGAAAGACTCCACAATTCCTAAGGAGTCCCTTCATCCCTGGGACATTCTTCCTCCTGTTTCTGCTGTCTCCATCTTTAATGCAATTATTTCTGAAAACCGTTCATGCAGATCTATTTGTGAGCAAGTAGAGTGAGCAAGGTGGGAAAACCCCAATCGTTGGCAGGGTTCTGTGGCACCTTCCAGGGGCCAGAGGGTGTCGGGCTCTTGATGAGAGTGGTGGCTGCTCAGGTTTCCTGAGTACTGTGATAAGAAAGGACAGCAGCGCTAAGTGGACAGGCAAAAAGAAATTGGAGACCAGAACACAGCACTTCAGCTCTCCCAGACAAATGAAGTGTGGAAAAGGGAGCCCACCTTTCTTAGACACAAGGTCACTAATTCTAACAGTAATGGGACCACTGCAGTGACTCCTACACGGGCTTTGAACATGCAAAGCCAAAGCATCCAATTCATACATCTGCCTGATGCTGATCAGGAAAATACACTGCTTGCAGTCTGCAGCTGCTACAGTTCCCTTGAAAAGACACTGAGAGCAGATCCAAAATCCTTCTTGGGGAAAGATGGGACAGAGGGATGAAAGGGAAAAGCAAGAAAGGTGGAGCTGGTGTGGACAGCTCCATTTGTATCTGTGCAAGATTTGTCATCTTTCCAAATCTGTTCCATTGCATTTGCCTGTTTGCAGGGTACAAACCGTTCCCTTCCCAAGCCTCCCTGTGCAGAAGCCAAATATTGCCAGAAGCTCTCTGGAGATTTGGTAGAGCCTTCCAAGGCTTAGACATTCAGCATGTTCACCTGAGGGGGGGGGAAAGAAATGGGATGAATTGGCACCTGCTAGGGGTGGCATTATTTATGTTGTACTGTCCTGATGCAACATTTGGTGTCCCTGTGAGCTCCACAGCTGTAACAGTGTGAAAACAGGGGATTTTTTGCAGGGTTGGGGAATACATTTCCAAGGGATATAATTTGGTTTTCGACTTTTGTACTTCCTTTCTTCAGTCCTGCATTACTGTTGCATTTGAATGTCTTTGGGAAACTTCGTTGTTAGGTGGAGTTACACTTTCAGTCAGTTTTTATCCTAAAATTTGGTGGAGGGGCAGGGTAAATAGTAATTCCAGGTGCCTTCTTTGAATCTGTGTTAAAATGTAGTGTGCTGCTTTTTCTACAGTGATTTTAAGCAGTTAGACTCAGCTGTGGCAATGGAGGCTGAAAAGAGTAGCTGAGGAGGAGGAGGAGGAGGAGACCTCAGTGCATTCACAGGCACAGGTAACCTCTGGACCACCAGTCTTGGTTAAGATTAAACAGGTTTTAAACAGCACTTTGTTACTTCTCCTATGTTTCTATCGATTTCAACAAAAATATTATAGAAAAGTACAAATTTGTTTAGGGGAGAAATAAAACAAGATACTGAAAACATCCTTAAGTTCAAACTGCAAGAGTTTAACTTTTTTTAACTTCAGGCAACAGAGGAGATGACAATTTGAAAACAAACATCGCTGTGGAAACGATCAAACAAGCATTTTTCTGCCTACTTTACTCTTTTCTAAGCATTTATTGCAGTTGCTTTCATTGCAGTGTTTGCTGTCATTTCCACACATATGCTGTAACTTAACCTTCCAGTTCATTGACCAACAGCATAACCCATTCTGACTTTGAAAAGAAAAATAAAAATACAGTGGTTTTTATAATCAATGTTTGCATTTTCTGAATAGTGGAAAAGCATCTGGAAGTCAGCATTCACTTCTCTTAGCTCAAGAAATTCTTTTGAGTCTAAATTGCATGAATTTTTCCAAATACTTCTTTACCCAAAAATTCATAGGTATTGAAATGATTAAACGCTGCAGAAATCTGCTACAGTTGACCTGTGGGTTATTCCGGGTATTAAAAAGTTTTATTTATTGTGTTGTAGATTTGTTAGGGGGAACTTTTTTCTACTGCATCCCCTTGTAACCAGGACTCCAATTAAAGTTGCTGGAAATCACAGCATGAGTTCAGAGTGATGCACATTGCATTTTATTCCTGACTTCTCATAGCACTGGGCAAGCACCTTCAGCCTCTTTCTGTGTTTTTCTTGTTAGCATCTGTCTGTTCACTCTCACCTCCTGCTTTTGGGATTTTTATAAGTATGGTAGGTGCCTTGGGCCAGGTAGAATGGCAGATCTTGCTTAAAAACCTCTAGGTTCTACTGTAATAGTAATGGCAATCCTAACTAGTAAATAACAACCCCATAAGCACTTTCTAGTTTACTGCAAACAGCTTTTGTTCATAATATATACCTTATTTTTTTTTTTGTTTTTTTCTTTTTTTTTAAATTAGAACATGTGAAGTCAAGATAAAAACCCCAGAGTATTCAGGTTTAAAAAACAATTCAATTAAAAATAAATTCAATTTAAAATATATGCAAAATTAAAATAAATTCAATTTTAAAAATAATTCAAATTTAAAATAAATTTCAGAAAGAAACACTGTGCACTTGTGTCACTTAGAAGAAGAAAGAAAGTGGGTAGAAATGCTGTATTGCTGTCTAGATGGAAAACATGTCAAATATGCATTAAACTCTTGGCCCAGGGGGTGGGAGGTTGTGAAATGGAATGCTTTTTTTTTTAGCAGGTAAGAGAGACCATTTGCTTTCAGCCTCACCTCTAATCCTGATAAAAGATTTCCTTGGCCTCATATGCCTTTCAAAGAGAATCGAAGGGCAAATTCTAATTTCATTTCTCAGAGAAAGTTGAAATGGCAACGTTCTCTTCGTATTCTCGGGGCTGCTTCAGAGCTGGAAAAAAAAAGCAAGAACAAAGCAGAAAAACACTCACTCTGTCTGCTCCCTCTGCCCAGGGCTGGTGCCAGGGTGTTTCATGAACCTTGTGTTTCCTTGCCCTCTAGTAAAGCCACATGGAGCTCAGCACCAGGCACGAAGCAAGGGGAGCAGCCCACCCTGCTCACTCTGGGGCTGCCACAGCACCTGGAAATCCAGGATTTCTGAAGGAGGGAGCCCCACTGGGGGCTCTACCATTTCCCTTTGCATCTGCAGTGATGAAAACTTTGCCTTAGGTGCTGTTCAGCCTTTGCTTTCCCAGCTCTTCTGTATATCCTGACCTGTTTCTAAGGTGGCTGTGAAAGACCCAAGCCAAGCAAATTCGACCAAGCTTGCTTGTAGCTTGAAAATTATTTATGTTCTCCCATCCTGATGTACCATTTGGTGTCCCTGTGAGCTCCACAGTGTGAAAATAAGGGATTTTTACGCGGCTGGGGAATACATTTCCAAGGGGATATCATTTGGTTTTCAACTTTTGTACTTCCTTTCTTCAGTCCTGGATTACTGTTTCATTTGAATGTCTTTGGGAAACTTCATTGTTAGATGGAGTTACACTTTCACTCAGTTTTTATCCTAAATTTTGATGGAGGGGCAGGGTCCTTGGGTCCATTAGCAGCTGCTCAAGGAAGTTGTGCAAACTGGAAAAGGTGAAATGCCACACCTGCTTCTTTACCTAGGTTTTCTAGAAACCTTCCCCATGAAACCCTGGAAAAGTGGAAATCTCCTTAGGAAAGGACGTTTGGTGCTGTAATGGTTGTTTTTAGGCAATGTTGAAGGCCATCAGATTGTGTTCACACTGTGAAGAGTATTTTTGCAGTGAAGAGTAGTTTTGTACAATTGCAGAGCATATTATGGTCACGTGGGGATTTGTGTTATTGTAAGGATTTGTGTCATTTTAAGTCTTTAGCCTGTGCATTTTGGACCTCCACAATCAGAAGACAAAAGGAGTTTGGGATGGGAAGGTTGTCCTTCCTGGTAGAGAAGGAGCAGGTTTTCCTTCCCTGGTGCTCAGCTTGCTGAGGGAAGGCAGGATATCTTCACATCTGTTTTTTTTTCATGTGGTTGGCCTGTAACACAGCTTTATAGTCTGTCTGCAGGACACACTCCTGACATCTGCAACAGCCCCATTCTGATTCTTTTTTATTTATTTATGTGTTTATTATTTTTATTTATTTATTAATCAGTATTTATTATTTATTTATAATTTTCTTATTTGCTGGAGTTTAAAAAAGAACAAAAAAGTATTGCTTTTATGCCTTCTCATTATAGGACTAGAATTGTGCTGATAAAGAATGAGCAGAATTGTGCCAACAGCCACTCAGGGAGAAGAAGGAATGGTGTGAACACCTTTGTTTTGGCTTTTTGGCAGCCAATGGATCAGGTTCTGTATCATTCATTATTTGGAGGTAGAGAGCAGTGCCTGGTGATTGATCTGTTTTATGTTGTATTGAAGAATTGAGGGTTCTTCCAGTGTGTAAGTTACTTGCAATTATTTTTTAGATTCTCCTAATCTCCTTGTAATTAAGAGGGGAGGGAATTTTTCAGTTAACTGCTGGTGGGAAAAGGTTAATTTAATTAACTTGATCATTTATCAGCTAATAAATTGGAATAGGAAATGTCATTTCTCTGTCCAGTGTATGCTGGTTACTAGTTCTGGTATTTGGTTCTTGTCCAGTATTCACAACTTGTGAGCCATGTTTTGGGTTTTTTTTCTAGTGGATTCTGGTTCTTGGTTGCTTGGTTTTTGTTTTTTTTTTCTGGTAGTTGGTTTTTGGTTCTAATGGGTTTTATGCCTCTTAGTTCATTTTGCCAGTGTGGTAAATTTGTCCTTTCATACAGCAAGTCCTGTCCCTGTATTATGCATGAATCTTCCTTCTTTTCAAGGCTCCCAGGTCTCCAGGTCCATAAATATTCTATTATTAGAAAGCCCCTTATGTTTCCCCTCTGGACTGGAAGTGGTTTAGAAAGAGGAGAGGTTACAGAAGTAAGGGGGTGGGGCAAATGTTGAGCAATGATTCAGTTAATTATTTTTTTTTAAACTAAAAATCTTTGTGACTTTCTCCTTTTCACCTCTACTTACAGCATGTTTGGGCTGCTTTTTACACTGGAGTGGGGCAAGAAACTATTTCATTATTACTTCCTGATGTTTCAAATGTCCTTGGAACAATTTCAGTGTCAAATATCAGAGAATGGGATGAGAAGAGAGAACAATGGTTTGAAGTTGACATGTTGTTAATAGGTTGTTATTTGTGAAATTAGCCAGTGAGGATGTAATGACGCAGAACAGAATGGAGCTGTGGCATGCAGCATCCATAAGAATAGGGCTGAAATATTTATGGTTTTCTTCTCCATGTGACAGTTGTAGTTTTAATTGTTCATTTTTCTGCATCCATATGATGTTTCTTTGTCTTCATGTGATGCAGGTGTTTTTATGAAGCTTTTGTAACTCTTAACTTCCTATTGCCAGAGCAGCACCTGCTGGCTAGAATTGATGTCATCTGAAATTCTTTGCTAATCTTCTTTCTTCCGTATTTATTCAGGCCATAGTTATTTCCTTCCTTAGGTTTCAAGAGTTGTGCCAATTGTCAATGAAGAGAAGGCACCATCAGTATCTTAAAAAATAGTCTTAATTTTCCCTCAGGAATTAAGAAACAGGGTGCAGAGATGGGTTAACAGCACTTTTGTGCTCTCTTTTCCCTAACACATAAATTTTTGCTCCTGGACATACTATTTCAGTTCCTATCACAGTTCTCATAGCAAAACAGAGTTTCTTTGAGCTCTGTCTGTCTCTTAAAATGTATGAGCCAGCTTTCAAAATGACCCCATGGTCTGATGTTTCAGTGTGCTCAGTAGATGCCATTAGCAGGGAGAGCAGTGGTGCAGATACTGGAATGGGAAGCAGTGGCAAAGTCTGTGTGGGGAATTTCTGACCTTGTTGAAACAAGGCTAATATTGTGTTACCAGAGAAATTAATATGAATCCCTTAATACATGCTAAGAAAGGGAAAAGACCATGAGGGATATGCTTCCCCTGCAGTTCTCCCACTGCACGTGATCTGCTGTTCCACTCATGTTGTGAGTCTCTGAGAAAATCAGTTTTAACTTTTAAAGTTATAAATAAATACACAGAATGAAATGTGTGGTGCCAGCTGGGATTTACATGAGGCACGAAGTGGGCATTTTGAGACAGAGCTGAATTGGGATTGCCTGAGGACTTGTGAAATGCTGGTGAAAGATATTCTTGGAAAGTGATGCATTCTGGTACCCAGCAAAGAGAGAAAATGTGTCTGAGAAACATTTTCATGAAGTTTTGCTTTAGCAAGTGTGATTACATGGTACCCAGAGAAAGGGAGAAGGAGAAGGGAAACCTCTGTTAGAGATTGGGAACCCTCTCAGGCCAAGAAACAAAATCTTAATGAGGGAAAAACTTGAGTTGCCCAAGGGTCCTGCAGCACATCCCTCCCTCAGCCTCAGCAGCCTCGCTGAGCTGGCTCAGGAGCTGGGGCATGGAGGTGTTTCTTGTGAAGCAGAGGGTCACAAGCTGCATTTCTGAGGAGGTTGTTCCTGAGGTGGGTGGGCAGGGGCAGTCTTGCTGGATAAATGGTGACCTGTGGCACAACTTCCCAAATGACATGGCTTGCACAGGGCTGTGGAAGAAGCTGGTGGTTTAGATCTGCATTTTGTCCACTTGCCCATGCTGTCTGTTTAAGTCAAGGTACTGCTCTGAACAGCAATAGAAACAAATGAATCATTAGACCCACAAGAGCTAAATGCTCACAGCTGTAAGCACTGCTCATGGTCTTCATCTTGGTGTCTTTTGTAGAAAGTAGGAAAATGGTCTGAAAGAGACTCTTTACATTTAGAAACTCAAACTTTTCACCTTGTAATGGATTGCTGCTGGCTTCAGCTGTAGGCAACCACTTCCTGTTTTCTTCATTAGTGTGAAACCTCAGATGTGAAAAATGAACTTGGAGTATCTCTGCAGTGTGCACATCTCAGCACAGCCAGCTGCTGCTCTTTGCTGTAGAAATGCATTTGCCATTTCATAGCAGTTTGGTGACTGAAATGCTGAATATCTGAAATAAAAGCAAACAGATAATTTGTTATGCTCTTCATACTGATATTAAAAAAGAAAAGCAGCTCACTACAGAAGTAAAAACTTCCCCTTTATGCGTTTAACATACTTCTGTTGCTTTGCTTGCATATGAGATGGCTCAACTATGCAGTATAGTCTGGGAACTGAACTGCTCACTGTCCTTTGTCACCTTGTGTTCCTATTCCCAAAAGGAGTAGGAAGGGCCAGACTGGATTTTCAAAGCACAGTTCTCATCTCTGTCCAACTTCTAATTATTCTACTACCTCTGCTCCTGAAATACAGAGATTTTTTGAGCGCTGGGGGCTGAAAGGAGGAAGGGAAAGAGTATTCTTAGCCAGGAATGTGTAAACCTTTTTCTTCCCTGCTTTGCCTGGTGCTGCCCTGACCTCTCATAAACTCAAGGGAATTTCAGGGCTGATGTGGAATTTACTCACATTTTTCTTTGAAAGATTAGTATTTTGAGCTGGGAATAATTTATTGAGCCAACTTCTGCCTGCCAATGAATGACTATGGTGGTGAAATTAAAAGGGGGAAAAGGAGTTGTAGAGAGAATTAATAGGAGAGGAGGGGAGAATTTTAAAACCGTTCTGATACCCCCATTTACTTGGGAAATCCTGTGCCCAGCTGCCATGTACAGGGCTCAGTAGGTCTTGTGAAGAGAATAGAACAACCTGACCTGAGTAACTAAACTGTTAATTAAGTTGTCATAGGGGTCATGTGAGTGGAAGCCCTGGCATTACAGGAGTGCTTTTACTATAATCCTCAGTTGTTCTTTGAGCAGTTGCCCAAATAGATTTCAATTTGCAAAAATGAGAGCATGCCTGTGAGAATTCATTTCTTTATTTGTATAAATAGCAGTTTGACAGCCTGCAGAGCCTCTGTGTGTGCTGGGCAGCTGGAGCAGAGAGGGTGCTCACACCTGGGCAGCTCAGGTGTGTGAGCTGCAGGAGAGTTCTTGGAATTTTCTGGTGTTTGCATCACAGAGAGGGCAAAACAAAGCTGTGTTCTGAGATGCTGATCTCTGCCCCTTCCAGGACAGGGAGCCCAGAGCACCAGGGAGCTCTGAGATGGGCGTGGGTGTGGGGCAATCCCTCAGCATTCATCCCGTGTTTCCAAGTTTGGCAGAGATTTTTTTTACTTTAGATCCTGGCTGCAGCAGCAGCTGTGTTATTCTGGCTTTGGGAAAGGAGAAGTAGGAAGTGTCAGTAAGGATTTCACGGTGTTTTTGACACGAGGCTCTTTGGTAGCAGAAGAGGGTGAAGAAAAGGGGAAGTCCAAAGGCAATACAACTTGAAGTAGACCCAGAGAACATTTCTCTATGGAAAGCAGGTTATTTTACTGTGCACCGTGAATGAGGTAAAAAAATTCCAAGCAAAAGCTTGAACAAAAAACTCAAGCCCATGTGAACCAAAAGGGGTTTTACTGACACATATGTTTTCAAATGCCTTGTGTCACGGTCTTTTCATAAACTCTTTTTCTTCAGGTTTTTTTTGTGTGTTTACTACAAAATGAGGACTTGATTTTTGCGCCCAGTAAGCACAAGATTTGTGAGTTTATAGGTATTGGCTTCCCTCTACTTTGGAAAAAGGTCAGTTGGTTTCATTAGCCGCTGCTATTCCTCATCTCAGTTTTTAGGTGAGCTCAAACACTTCGAAGACAACTAGAGAATCTTTCAGTCAGGCATAAATGAGCAGAAACTGAAATTCATAGCTTCATCTATAGTATTTTCTCTAAGAGTCCAAGATAGAGCTGCAGGTGTTGTTGAAGTAAACAACAAATCTGTCAGCTAGCAGTTACATTTTAATGTGGTTTTTGCAGAGAATTTATTTGAGCCAAGCTAGGTAAGTGCAGGTTAACAAGTTCTTTCTGTGCCCTGCTGTATTCCTTCTGGTGGAGCTCTGCTCAGATGCTGCCAGTCGTGCGAAAAGGTGGAGTGATTTTGCAGCAACCAAGGAGCAGGATGGGACTTGCCAAATACTTGTATGCTTGCAGCTGATGCCAGAACTAAAAAACCCCTGTGGCTTTGGCTGCTTTATTGAAAATGTTGCTTTTTATTCCCCCTTCCTTTTTGTCCTGCTTTCTAACAACGCTGCACAGTTGCAATGGCAGCCTCCAGCTGTCCAAATACCTGTGGGCTTTTTTCGGTGTGTGACTTGGAGCAGGAGAAAAATAAAACAACTGTGCAGAAGTTCTGTCCTTTCCTGTGGGAAATGGATTTGTAGAAAATTCTCAAAATTTGACAGAAGGCTCACACAGTGTGCATCTGTATGCAAACCTTGAGATAAGAAATGCTGACTTAGAAATGCCATGGAATAGGACAGACATGGTTGAGAGAGAAATGGAGCCAGAAACAAGTTTCAAAGGATGGCCTTGCAAATGAGACTGGATACTTTGGAGAAATAGAACTGTGAAAGGTGCATTGTAGTAGGACCCATGAGGGGTGATTTTAGATGATTGGTTTTAAGGCATTTTCAGCATGGTGTGGCTAAAGCTGATAGGCCAAGAAACACTTCTAGTGTATTGTAATTAGGAAATAGTTGGCTTCTGATTGTGATGGTGTGAATGATAACATCTGTATTGTCTCACCCTTCTCATGAGACTGAAAATGGAATAAAAGTGTTTAAAACACCTCTCAGTTACCCCATGTCTGGGTCAGAAAATGGCTCAATCCAACATCTTCCCTACCCCATTCCCTTTTCCAGGAAAGGCAAGCTAGGCAGAACATTTAGCAGTGGTTATAATTTTTAAGCTGCAAGTGGAAGGAGCCTGCCTAAATTCGCCCACCGCTCTCCTCTTTTGTTCGCCCTTTTTCTATCCCTGGTTTTGGTCGTCCTTTCCCACTTTGTTCCTGTCAAGGAGCTCCTGCACAGCTCCTGCACTGCCTGCAGCCAGCTCTGTGGCTCCCAACCCACAGGCATAAATCACAGCCCTGCCCTGCGAGAAGGATGCTCTCAGCCAGCTCGGGGCTTGTCATGCAGATAACTCAGCCTCTCCGGGGAGCGGAGCAGGAGAGGGAGGGAGGCAGAGCTGCAGCTCCATTCAGGAGCTGTTTGTGACTTGCCTTTGTTGGGTCCCGGTCAGGTCACACATTTGCACTTGTTGTGAATGAGGCAGAAGAGCCCTCGAGAGGCTGCATTGCCAGAGAGGGCTGGGGGAGAGCAGGGGATGCTCTGGGGGCTTGGGAAAGCAAAGGGAGGGAGAACTAAAGCTCCTTCAGCACAGCAAATGAAGGTCAGAGGTCTCCTGCGACCTTGCACTGCCTTTGTGACCTTTTCAAGGCTCTTGACGGGGATGATTCCCTGCCTGAGGGATTGCTGGCGTCTGCAGGCATTCCAGCAGCAGTTAAACACCTGTGTGTTTGCTGCTGACATTTCATTAGGACGAGTAATGAGCCTGGATATTAAATGTCTGCCTTTCTGGCTGGTCAGGAGGGAAAACGGGAGGGAAGCTGTGTTGTGTCTCGGGGCTTGTGAAATCCTCGTTTCACAGCCAAGCTCTCTGCCCTCAGCCCTGCTGCTGAGCAGAGAATGGAGAGCAGATCCAGCATCACCCAGGATGTGGCCAGGACCTGGAAATTCCTCCCATTTTTATAGCCATGGCATAGCTCCCCTGTATTCATCTCAGGTCCCTCCTAGAAGGACAAAAAAAATGAATCAAAATTCCCTAGGAAAAATGCCCACACCTGGGAGAAAGTTTATTCTGTAGCCTCCAGTTGCAGATAATTTTTCCGTGGTGATGGTTGTGTCCCACGCTGGCGTATGGACAGGGTGTGCAGGAATGCCTGGGCTGGGGAAAGCTCTGCTTCCCTCTCACAGCAACCTGAAGGGCTGAGAAGCAAGGTCAAAACATGGGAGCTTCCTGCAGTTAAATTCAGCCATGGAGATCCCTGGGGGTGAAAAGCCTTCCTGCTCATTTCAGTTGTCAAAGAATTGTATGTGCTTTGAGGTTGCTTATACCACTGGTACACCTTCACCACAAACACATACTTTTTCAAACCTAATAAATGTCAGGGTTAAACAAACAAACAAAACCCCAAGAGTGGGTTAATGAAAATTTATTCTTTGCACAAAGATGTCTTTGCCTACAGCCTGATCTTGCAGCAGACTGCACCTCCAAATCTAAATCTTTTTTTTTTGCTTGTACAGGAGAGAGTGCTTAGGCTTATCCTAACAGAACCTGAAAGGGCTGGATTGCTGAGAAGGAAATGGGTGCTGTGTACACCTACAATGCCTGAAACCAAGGCATAATTTTTCTCTTGAAGTGCTTTTTCACAACAGAGATGGCAGCTGTCATTTTGCTGCTGCTTTGAGCCCTGCTGAAATAAGATCTTGTGACTTGTACCGATGTTCAGAAAAATTGATGTCGCTTTGTTTATGCAGTAACTTAAAGATGTGCTGCTCTTTACAGACAGTTGGCAAGCTTCTGTACTGAGCAGCTGGGCTTGGCATGGTTTAGACAGGCTGGTGGAAGTGCCTTTGTAAATTTTAGGAGGTGTTAAAATTATACTCCAACAGACGAAGATGGGCTTCCATAACCATTGCTGTCTTCTGCTAAAAGCTTACTGAAATAGGTGGGCTGAGATACAGATGTGGACCTCTGTGTCTCCTATTTGTCACTGTTGGCTGAAGGATAAGAGAGGTATCCCTTAAGCTTGGAGTGAGTTTAATTGGAGGCATGTTATGTTTCACTCTATCAGAATCAATCAAAGTGAGTTTACCATGGTGCAGAGAACAGTTAGCTGGGTTTTTTGTTTTTTTTTTTTTCCCAGCCCTGGGGAAATTATTGCAAGATTGTTTTATTCCTTTTGTTGCTGATGCACAGGACAATACCTTCATGAGCAGCATTTTCATTTCTGACAGTAGCTGGCCTATATATCACTTTGGCATAAAAGTATTGTTTGGAATCTGGAAACCACATGTACCTTACATAACTGTGCTGCTCCTGCCACCCAGGCAGGAATGTATTCACAGAAAGTCTGAGGGCTGCTTAGACTTCTTGATATCCACATGAAAGAAACAGTGGGGTTTTTTTCTCGTTCCCAGGTGTCCATGTGTTGGTTTGGTTATGTGTCTGTTTTCTTGCCTTCATTGCACTGCAGGTATTGGTGTCTTTGTGAATTATTCATGAAGGGCTGTGTGTTTCCCATTCCCCATAGCTGTGCCTCACCCCACGAGGGCTCTGTGGTGGTTTAACCCCAGCAGCTGAGCCCCACACGGGCGCTCACTCACTCCCCACTGATGGGGGAGAGAATCAGAAGTGAGAAACGCAGGGATGGAGGTGAGGACAGTTCAATAGGTGAGGCTAAAGCAAAACAAAGGAAAAGAAGCAAAGCAAAAAAAGGAATACACTCCTCCCTTATCAGCAGGCAGGAGTTCAGCCATCTCCAGGAGAGCAGGGCTTCATCACATGTGGCAGTGACTTGGGAAGACAAATGCCATCCCACTGCACTTCTCCGTGCTGAGCACAATGCCATAGGGTGTGGAATAGCCCCTGGGTCAGCTGTCCTGGCTGTGTCCCCTCCTGACTCCTCCTGCACCCCAGCCTCCTCACTGGTGGGCTGAGGAGCAGAAAAGGCCTTGTGTAACAAGCACTGCTCAGCAATTACAAAAACATGCCTGGACTGTCAGCACTGTCTCCAGCTCAAGTGCAGAACACAGTGCCATACAAACCTCTGTGGAAAAATTAACTCAAAACCAGACAGATCCTGAGTGGCTTCACCTCTGCTTGAACGTTTCTGACCCCGCTGCTCTTCTGTCCCTTTGCTGTCCTTTTCCCTTGGCAGAGCTGATAGACACACCAGATTGCTTCAGGGCTGTGCTCAGTCTGAGCAGCAAGCTTCCTTGAGACTGCAGTTCAGTCATTTTTGCAGACAGACCGCACAGAATCAGATCCTGACTCCAGCTGAGCAGCCCTCCCTGTTCCTTCAGTGTGCTGTGACCACTGGTCCCTCAAGCTTCCGACTCCTCCTGGCTCAGACAGTGATGTCTGCTGTGCTCCTGTGAGTTGAGTGACTCCCAAGAGGATTTGGGTTTTTTAACTCCCTCTTCTCCTTTCCTCACATCATAAAAGTCTCAAGTGAAGCAGCCATGCTCATACAGTGCAGATTCCTGGTGGGATTTGAGACAGGAGAGCAGTGAGCTGCTTTGGCACGCTCCACCTTGGGATGGTGTCATTTGACCACTCGACCCTTCCCTGCTGCAGGATCAAGGGAACAGGATAATCATGTCACAGCAGTCCTGTGGAGTTTTGGTTTTGCCAGGAAAGTGTGTGCTGGGCAAAGGCTTCTCATATGTCAGGACTGGAGTAGTTTACTGAGGGAAGCAGTGGAAAGGGAAGGGGGCAGAATGTTTACTTTTTTAATATGACTGATAAAATTCCTGGTTCTCACTCTGATAAGATACCTGGGTACTTGTGACTATCTGGTATTTCTCTAATTGCTAAGCACAAAGGAGAGTGCAGCCTAGGAGAACCTGGGGAAGTTATGTACTGACCATGTTAGGTCTCTTCCCCCTCTCTAAGTTTTAGACCTGAGTGCAAGAACCAGCATATGGAAGTTTAGATTTCTATGTTTAGATTTCTGTACCTACTGATCTCCAAACCTTCTGTACTTATCTCTGATTATCTGTGTCTGAATACAAGTTTCATAATCCAAAGAGTTTGTACTGTGAAGACTGAGGAAAACTCAAGCAGACTTTTTGAAAGACTCTAGAAATGTAAGACTTTGGAAATGTTTTTGTAATCACAGGAGCTGATACTCCTGTGTTAATTAAGACTTTTCTTTCTTTTGAAGTTGTCAAACAGAAGAAAAAAAAAAAGAAAGTTTTATTTTAATGCAGTTCATAGGGTTGGGGAAGAAACCAAGCTGGGGTTCAAGCTGCCTTGCAGCCACAAGGAGAGTGAGAGCTGTGAGTACCTGGCCAAGCCATTGGTGGGGAAGACACTCAGCACTGATTTCTTTGTTCTGACAACTGTGCCCAGGTGCCACACAGGTCCACTTGGTGTGCAGGTAATTTTTAAGCCATTGGTACCATGGAGCAGGGAAGAGCAAGCAGACTCAGATCATCTTTTTTTAAGCAGGTTAATTGGGTTTTTTGCCCCCCCAGTGGGTTTTGTTTTGGTTGTTCATCAGCAGGTGTGGCACAGGCAGGGAAGGGGCATTGGGCTGGCAGGAGGAGTGGCCATGCTGAGCTTTTGAAGTGCTGGTGGCAGCAGGTGAGGTGGTGTGAGCAGACAGGGCTGAACCTCTGCTGAGAGCTCAGCTTCACCCATTGCCATCAGCAGCAGCATTGGAAACTAGAAAAGAGCATGTGTAACACACAGCTTTACTTGCCCTTGAGCCAAGGTTGTGATTTCATGGGCAGTGACAAATTCTCTGAAACAAGGCAGATCTTGGTTTCTAAAGTGCTTGTTCACTCTGGCTCTGCCAAATCCAGTCAGAGAGATTCTGAGAAGAAATAATGAGGGAAGTCTGCAAAATCACTGTAATTTGGTGGAACAAAATGGCATAAATGTGAGTGGGTTTTTTTTTTCTGTTGAGCATAATATGGTAAGAGGCAGTCCCTGCTTTCAGGTTCCTGCAGTCAAAGATGAGAAGAGGCCCAGGAGGTGAAATGGTGCTGTAGCTGTACAGCAGGACAGGGGTCTGGGAACCCTTGTGCTTCATGATCCAGCACATTCTCAACTTCTCAGGATGCATTTGCCTCTCTGTGCCACTTTTCAATCAAAGCAAATCTTGGGATCTCTCTTTCTCATTAAAAAAAAACAAAAAAAAAAAAACAAAAAAAAAAAAAAAAAACAAAAAAAAAAAAACAAAAAAAAAAAAAACAAAAAAAAAAAAAAAAAAACAACACCTATTTCCTTAATACAAATATACACCTGAAAGGAAGAAAAACACTTTACAGGAAAAGCTGGTAAAAATAGATCCTAATATTTTTTTGTGTTTGTAAAGTAAACATCTCTGTAAAGAAGTAACCCTTTCAGAACCATGCTCTGTCCTGTTTCTCAAAACCTGTGCTGCACTGAAGGCAGGTGGGATTCCAAAAAGTGCAGGGTATTGATGTAATTCTGCTGTCACTGAAGACAGAGCTACTGATTTCAGTAAGAGTAAGGTTTATATCCATGCTTGCTTTGTTTGAGGAAAACAAATTAAATTCCAGTGCCCCAAAACTGTCTGTTGGTTTCAAAGACTGTATGGAATGGCTGATGTGACACTTGGTTGTGATGAATCCTTAGATCTTCTTCTCAGTTCTGAAAAATACTATCCAGTGTTTAGTAAAACAAATATTCCAGCATAAAGGTATCACTTTTACTGCCTGAAAAACTAACTTTTTTGGAGACACCTTATCACTGCTTTTCAGTTCACTAAATAGGGAAGCTCCTAAAGTGGAATACTGAATGCTTTTTAAATGTGTATTAGGGGAGAAAACTGTAGTTTCATCAATGCCCAATATAAATTCAACCCACTTCATACAGAAACAGAAAACTCTTCAGTGACAATTAAGAGGAATCAGTCTAATTTCATTCCACACAAACCTTTTTATGACTAATCTGGAAAAAAACTCATAGCATTTACCGTGTGGTTTTATTTCATTGAAATGCTAGCTTATTCTAGAGAGCAGTGAAAGTCATCAAGGCTTTTGAAAAACGTGGTTTGAGTGGAATTGGTTTTCATCTTCTTTTCAGCTTGCACAGGGGTTGCTGGGGTGAAGTCTCAGCAGGTTCCTCTGCCAGCTGGCCTTGCCCCGAGTGGTGCAGGCCATGTGAGATCTTACCCAGAGCCTTTCCTGTTCTGCTCTGTTCATCCCTGCCCGTGGAGCTTCCTGGATGTCTCCACAAAAGAGGGGACACTTAGCAGAAATGCCAAGTGATGATATCATTTGAGTCTGAGCTACAAAATCATTTGAGCTGTTTTTCTCTGTCACTCTGTTCCCAAGGCTTTGAACTAAAACCCTGCTTAAATGCTGAAACAAGGAATTCTGCTGTCTTGCCACAGCCAGCCAAGGCCCAGGAATGCAGAAAACATTGCCTTTTTATTTCTTTTCCATAGGAAATTCCTTGTAGTGGAGGATGCTAACTGGGCTTTGTTCCCTTATAGTGTAGTTGGCTGATACCTGATCTGTGTGTGAGGACTCATTTGTCCTCATGGAAGTGGGAATTGGCATTTTAAAAATGCAATAAGAGAGGGATTTAAATGGAGTTTAAATCACATTGTGTTCGTTCAGTGCTGTGCTGTTGATTAGTCTAATCCTAAGCTAGTCTAATATTAGTCTGATCCTAAGCTAGGGAGAAGTTCACATTGTAGATGTTTAATTTTGTTATCTCTTTATCTTACCAATAGCTTTGTCTCCTTTTTGCTCCCTTGCTGCTCCTGCTGCATCTGTCAACCTTGGAGGGCTGGCATAATTTCCCTGCAATGCCACACGAGTCCAACCTCAATTCCTGTTACTGCCTGGCTGTGGGACTGTGTGTAGGTGTCTCTAACACACTGCAGAAGGCAGCCAGCAACAGTTCTTCTTAATATCTCTGCAGCTCAAATCCTGCAGAAGCCCTCCCTTGTAAAGATAGAGGTGCATTTATCCTCATTAACCAGGCAGTGGGTCTGGAGCCCTGAATCAGGGCTGAGTTGTGGCAGCAGAACCTCACAGTGACTAAAATGTTACTGCTGATAAAGACCAGGCAGTGCTGGAGGAGCATCTGCACTTTGCCTAGCCTGGCCTGAATTATGTTAAAATTAAGAAAAATGCGAGGAAAACACTGATTTAGCCAGCACAGCACGGAGTGACGTTTGCTGGTGATGAGGGAAGGAAGACCTTCAGGCTGGGGAGCAGAGGGTCATAATTTGCTTGATTGATTTTAAAATGCTGTTTTGGGAAGGCAGTGCCCTTCCCTGGCAGTGCTGGGGCTGTGGGATGGAGCACTGAGGTTTTACAGGCTGAGCTCAACTCGACCCATGGCTCCAGTCCTCACTGTTGTGGTTACACAAAGGAAGTTTCCTCCTTTGGGTTCTGGATTATCTCTCCTTCAAAATTCAAATATTACTCACTAAGCCAAATGTGCAGAAAGTTTATTTAGTTGCCTTTGAATGGATTGGTTGCACTTTTTTTTTTCTGATTAATCTCATGGAGTAAGGGGAGCTGTTCTACTCACCTCCCTAATCTTTTTTTTTTTCCATTTTCTCTTGCTTAGCACCTTTTGTCCTGATGAGCCCCTGTCCTGATTTCTAGCCACAGAGAGCCTGGAGAAGAGCCAGGCTTCGACCTTTGAGTGCCAGGATGTCACTGTCCTGGGTCAGATTAAAGGCTCACCTTAACACAAAGAAAGAGAGCTACAGATAACTGAAACAAGGCAAGGGTGGATGCTCCTTCCCCTGAGTAAAGACAAGAAATTTCCTGCCCTAGATATGCAGTTCCTACTGTATTTAGTAATTCTCAGTGGATTTTTCTTTGAATTTGCCCAGTCTGCCATCCAGGCAGAGCTTTCTGTAGGTGACTGTTTCTGTACTGCAAAGGATTTATTTCCTGTTGTTTGTTTTGGATTTTGCTCATAATTCCATCAGCTGCTGCCCCAGCTCTGAGAATGGATAAAATAGAAAACTGATGATCCTCCTCTATTCACAGAAGGGCTGGAGGAATGCCCTGAGAGGTGCTGGCCATTTTTTAATGAGGATAAATTAGTTTGATCTAACAGAGAGGTTACGAGGAAGTTTTGTATAAAAGCAATGGCAAGCTTCAAGATAAAATCACAGTAAGCTTTGGCAGGTATCAGAAGACAAAAATTAATGACTCTGAAAAAGAAGGCATTGGGGAGCAATAGTATGGTCATTTGTTGTTGGAAATGTCCATCCATGATTTAAGGAAAGAAAGCAGAAACTGGAATGTGTTGTTAAATGTTTGTAGTCAACGTTAATAAAGCATATCCTGCTAACTGCTGATGTCATTTGCAGCAGAAATGTAGGTTGTGAGTTACTGCAAGTAGCGGAAGTGAGAGCTGACTGCTCTCATACAAAATCTTTGTTAAGAATTAAAGACTTCTGTCATGCAATGGAGTGAAAGAATAAAGTTATACTGTATCAAATAAATATCATTGTAACAGGAGCCTCAATAAGGGAAAAAAACTCAACAGTGCAAAAGAAAGATATTTTGAAAATTATTCATATTCCTGTCTTTTATTTTCCTTTTCTCCTAAAGCAATTTTTTCCCCTGATGATTGTCCACTCTTGAAATTTGCTCCGGACTTAGCACAGCTAAGAATTAATGGACTCAATAGGAATCAAGTTCCTAAAAGTGCTTAACCAAAGTAAATGAGATGTGAGGGGAAAGTCAGTGTTTGTGTGGCCAAGGCACCACAGGCAGCTGTGGGAGGGCAGCCTCTGAGAGCCTTGCAGGTGGAGCTGTGTGTTGGAACCCTGGTTGCTGAGAATTTTAGACTTTCTGTGATCCCAAGAGAACACTGCATTTGACCTGGGGCTGTGGAGAAGGCTTCCAAAATCGAATGATTTGAACTGGAATTTGAATTACCATTTGAATGATAATTGAATTGGGATTATGGGTGTGGAGTTTGAATAGAAGTGTGTAATATCACATGGGGGAAAACTTCAAGTTTAAAGTTTTAGAATATAGTAATGCATATAAGACAAAATAAAAGTTTGAAGGCGAAGGCTGGTCCTTCTTCACCTTCTTCATAAGTTTAAGTAGTATTGTATAATTAGATTTAAAAGTCCACATTAGACAGCACAAGTAGTTAGTTGTGGGGTTAAAAATAAAAATCATTTAGCTGTCATTTTTTAATTAAAAAGTTTATCCTTAAAAAACCTTGTAGAGAGAGATACAGCTCCATTTTTAACTTATTAGTAAGCTACTATAAAACTCACAGTTTGTGAAACTGTAATATAAATAAAAACTAATAAACATCTAAGTCCAAACAAAAAATACCATCTCACAATTCAATCCCAATCCTAACAAAAAAAAAAAAAAAAAAAAAACCACCCAAAAAAAAAACCAAAACAACAACAAAATAACCTCAACAGTACAGTTGTGTTCCATGCATAGTGCACTAAGGATTTGGTTTGAATTCTCTGCTTTTTCATCTGCATGAATCACACTACTGCTAAACTAACACACAGCAAAAAGGCAGCCCTGGAGCAGAATTATTTTGTTACACTTTTTCACTCTAATAAAGGTTGAGTCTGATTTTGTGGGGCACTCTTAGCTCCTGCCATCAAGCCAATGGGAATTGCAACTAATGTGCTCCCTCTTTTTCTTTTTTCATGTTTCCTTGGTGTCTCTGACCTGCACATGTTTGCTCGTTTGACGTGGTTTAGGTAAGTGTCTTTGCTCTAAAGGAGAGTTGTTTTTTATTGTGGGATTTTTTAGCCTCTCCCTCTCCCCTTCTGTACAGGGGCCAGGGCAGTGTCCAGGTAAAATGAGTGCTGCCACTCAGGGCTGGCACACCTACAGCTGATGAGAAAAGCTTTATGGTGTTATCTAAGTGACTGCTGAGTGAAAGCCACCTTCTCTTATCTAGAATTCCACTTTTGTCATTTTCCCCTTTTTTGTGCCTACAAATCAAAGATGCAGTTCTTTTCTAGGGCACCTTCGTGTGCATTCAGAGTCTACAGCACTTTCAAACTCAATAGGAGCTGGAGATTTCTTCAACTTCTCCAAAAATTTCAGTGTTTAAAACAAACAGTGGCTTACAAAGCGTTCTTTGAAGGGCTCCTTGAAAAATCTCACCCTTTTAGGAAATGTATTCATATACTTTTGAAGGGATAAATCCATATCACCATAAATGCAGACAGAAATCATTTACCTATTGAGCAGTAGAGCTGCTACCATGTGATACTGACTCTAAAACATTATTAGACATAGCCATTATTTTTTAAATTCAAAATTAAGTGGGTTTTTTATATTTCCAACACACCTAGACATATGAGACTATGCTGGCATCTATTGAGAGTGTTAATATAGCCATGTGACTGAGACAAGTGAAGCACTTCCCATGGCTGGGGAGCTGACTTGTGTCCTTGTAACAGAAGCTTTAATTGTCATCACTGTGTGACTTTTTAATGGATTCCTTTTGTTAGAAAAAAAACAGAATGTGGAGATACTGATATTCCAGGGCAGCACTTTACTCTTGCATGATGTAATAGGGTAGCTGCTATAGTAAACCACAGTGGATTTCCACTGATAAAAATGAGGGATAATTTGAATTGCAGAATAAAGATGCATGGACTGTCTCTCCTTCATGAGTATTTATGTGTGAGAAACATGCAGCTATAGAAAGCCTGCATGCATAATGTGGGAGCCCACATGCTTGACAAAGGAGAAAGTAGAGAGGGCAGCCTCCTTGTTAGATTTCCTGTGTAGGGAACAGATACTTGGTGGATTTAACATTCAGAGCTTTTGTGCACAGCAGAGGTAGTTAGTTATCCTGCTAACTTCTGTCAGGCTGCAAGGAGGGGAAACAAAGACTGGAACAGAAAATAATCCCCAGGGGCCGGGCTTCATGGGCAAAGCAGGACAGACCAGCTTAGAATTCCCATTCCAGAAATGCCAGCCCATCAGCAGGGTGGCTGCTCACAGGAACTGATGGTCAGACTGCCCCAGAGCTGGCAAGGTGTGACACGGTGTGACACGGTGTGACAAGGTGTGACAAGGTGCTTCCTGTGCTTTGGCTGATGTGTCCTCAGGTGCCTGTGCTGGCAGGAGCACGAGGCTGGGCAGGAGGGCAGAGGAGGGAAGCTCTGCTCTGGAGGCAGAGCCCCTGCCCAGTGTCTGGCGAGGGACAGATGGGGTGCTCTGCCTCTGTGTACTGGTTCAACTGGGAAACCAAACACGAGCTGCCTGCCTGCAGAGGAGCAGGTGACTTTCAGCAGCTCTGTGACCATTGCTGTGGCTCTTTTCATAGGTAGTTGTCCCAGCTAGAAGAGTTTGGGAGTGTCACTAACCACATCTGCCCTGCTGAGCTCAGAGGAACAGCAAAAGCAGAAGAATTTTATCTCCAGCACATGAAGTTTGCCCGTTTGGCCCAGCACCGGCACGTGGAGAGATGAATCACCAAGCACGCACATTTTGCTTCTGCAGGGACCCTGCTGGCTTCAGCAGAGCCAAGTGCTGTGTCACATGCCATCCTGGCATTTCCCACCCCTGCAGTGGCAGCAGATTCAGCTCATTCTCTTCAGCTGTCCAAGTCCCACAGGCCCGCGTTCCCAGGGTGACACAGCGTGTTGAAGTTGTGTCCCCACATGTTCCTGCAGCATTAAATGAGCAATATTTCATTGCCTGGCCTTTCTTGACAGCAGTCAGCATGCATGTGGCTGTGTGCTCTTTAGGAAGCCTCTCTGGAGGCCTTCTCTCAGAAGCTGCTTTGCAGGGAGGGTTGGGGGTGGCTCCTTGTGAGTGTGGGGAGAGAAGGGGGGTCCAGCACAGCCACCTGCTCCCATCTGACACACTCTGTGGCAGCTGCGTGGGATGTCCCTGGTCCTGGAGTCATTGCCAGGGAGAAAGAGCTCCTGTGAACAGGAGGGTTAGGAAGAATAGAAGCTGCTCCAGGTTGTTGAAGATATTCCTTTCTAGAAGAGCTGAACCAGCCCATTGCTGCCTGTCCCTCGTGTGGAGCAATTCTGAGGAGTTGGGCACCAGTCTGGTGAGGGACCAGGATAAAGAGGGCAGTGTCAGAGCTCTTGTGCCTAAACCTCTCCTGGGCCCTCCTAACCCTGCTCAGGGTTGCTGAGACAAAGAGAAGCAACATTTGGGCAGGAGACAGTTCTGGAGGGGGTTGTGCATCATTTGTGCTGTAGCAGTGATGAAAAGTCTTGGTTACTTTAGCTCCTGCGTTGAGCTAGCTTCAAACCAAACCATGTAATTAATGACTGCCTCTGTTTGAACTTGTCATCTCATTCAAAGAGGAGACAAACAGGCTGGGATTAAGGAGGAGAGGTAGCATGCAGACCATCCCCTGACAACAGCAGCTGTCAGCTCAGCCACTGCAGCTTTTGCTGCTGCTCTGAGGGGCTGGTGTTGCATGTTCTGGTACTTGGGAAGCTTGAGAATTAATGGTCCAAATTTCAGCCAAGGAGCTTGTGCTTATGTTAGAAAAAGTGGTGAACTTATGCACTGGAATAGGTTACTAGAGCAGGTGGGGGGAAAATCTGCTCAGAGTTTATGGACTGTCTGGGAAAATGTGTAATTCAATGAAGTTTTAGGTGCAGTTGAACCTGTCTTGTTAGCAGGGTCTCTTCAGGGTCTTTGAACTCAGTTCTGATGAACTTAAATCAGTTGTGATTCGAATCTATCTCTTTCTTTTATTTTGTTCTTAATTTTTGCAGGACAGGGGAACTGTCAGATACTTGCTTAGCATAAAACACCTTTCCAGAGGCTCCAAGAATCCAGCTTACCTGACAGAATAGAAGCAGGATTATGATATTAGTGTGTTCCCTTTTCTTTAAAACCTTCTCACTGAATTTCCCCACTGTTGCGTGGCTCCTTCTGTGGATTATCATGACACCTCACCAAGCTGATAAGTGATGCAAAGAAAACCAAGATTTCAGGGCATGTACCTCACTGCAGCTGCCACATATTGTGATAGACATTTTTCTTTGCAATTAGGCAGCATGCTTATGTACTCTAATCTGCAGCAATTTTTGCTCTATTAATAACCTATTAGTAGCCTGGAGCATGTTCTCTACGCATTACCGCTTCACAAATTATTGAATTTCCCCTCACAAGTCCATATGAACTAAGAAAAATACAGCAAAAAGGAGGAAGATTGCTAAAAAAAATACAGCAAAACTAAACTGGACTAAAAAAATATAGCAAAAAGGAGAAAGATTGCTAAAAATACAACAAAACTAAATTGAACCAAAAAAAATATAGCAAAAAGGAGTAAGATTGCTTAAAAAATACAACAAACTAAATTGAACTTTAAAAATGTAGCAAAAGGAGAAAGATTGCTAAAAAAAATACAGCAAAACTAAACTGAACTAAAAAAATATAGCAAAAAGGAGAAAGATTGCTTTTATAGAATAGGTAAAATCTGACCTCAAGATCACAAATAATGACTCTTGAAAAATACAGATGCTGAACATGACCTTTGTACTTCCCACCTCCCCACACAGTGAAGCAAAGTGCTCACACTGCAGTTTGGGTCACTTGCCCAGTGCCAGCACAGAATTCACAGAATCCCTGGGTTGGAAGAAACCTTAAAGACCATCGAGTCCAACCCAGCCCCAACACCTCAACGAAACCCTGGCACCCAGTGCCACATACAGACTGTTTTTAAAGCAGCAGCCAGGTAAATCACAGCCCCAGGCAGCACTGCTTGTCCTTCCAGTTTCACTGCAAATCGTCTGGCCCTTTGAGCCCAGGAACTGCTAAATGCCTTGCCCTGGATTTTATAAACGCTGTGCAGAGAAGAGGCAGAGATGATGATGCCTCTGCTGTCGTTGTGGGTAATTAATCTCTGCCTGGCTCTGAGCCTCCAAAGGAGCTCTCTACCATTGCTCTGCACCTGCCCAGCTGTGCCTGCACATCTGCACCGTGGGGTCCAGGCCGGCCCTGCAAACCCTGCAGGGCTGAGCAAGCCAGGGGGATGCAGGGCTGCTGGCAATCATGCATGCACGGGATGCATGAGTGTCTGCCCAGCTGTGGACATTTAGCTGCCTGGTGATTGTCCCACGGGGGGTTTGCCTGAGTGCCTGACCATGATGAGCTGTTGTGTTGTTCATCTGGGGCAATCATCACTGATTTTTGTGCTGTGGAAGAGATTCATACTGACAGTCTGGGACGTGAGTGCTCAGGCTGGCGCCTGGTCTAGGTACACAGGAAATTCTCCTTTGCTCGAGGCTGTGTGGTTACATCAGCTCTGCCTGAGCTGCTGTGGGCAGCAGTTTGGTCCGAGCAGCCCATGGTCCCCGGATTCTGCTGCTGGCAGACTCCATGGATGGGTTATTCCACAATGTGGGCATATTGTGGGCACAGATTCCGTGAGCTTATGGCATTGCTTGCAGCCTGTGGGCTGTTTGTTGGGCGGTTCAGCCACAGAGATGTTTGGCAGTGACACTCCTGTTAAAAATATGTAAGAAACTGTTGTAAAATAGCTGATAGTTGTTGAGCATGCACTGTTAGTTTGGTTATTATATTGTAAAGGGGTTAAAAGGGCAGTTATAAGAAATGCGGCACTCAAGGTACCGTATTACACTTATGTAAAGTGCACCACCCCCAGCGAAACGAGCCAGGACAGAACTGTCGTGGGCCAATCGAGCGCCTTTAAACCTTCATGCAAATGAAGGATCAAAACAGAAACCAAACCAGAGGGACAAAAAAAACAGGATAAAAAGGGGCATGTGACCCAGTGAACCCCTGCCGCTCCACCTGGACCGTCGGAGCCATCGCTGCTCAGAGGGCCCAGCGCCGGCGCCGCAGCATCCCCGGCGGGAGCGCTCCTGCTCGGCCCGCGGGCCCCTTGCTTTAGGCCTTTCTTTTATCACAGTAAATGCTGGCATCACTGTTCGTGCCGGGAGCGTGGAGGTTTTAACACTCCCAGGAAGCAGGGAGGAGTGGAGGCTTTCCCTGCAGGCTCTGTCTGGGGACAGGCACAGAGGGCAGCTGGGGCAGTGCCCGCTCCTCCAGGACTCCGGGAGGGCCCCGGTGGGTGCTGCCTCTGCCGCAGGGCTGGGAGGTGTGCAGGGATGCTCCCAGGATGGGTTTCCGAGCTGGCTGAGCTGGCTGTTCCCATGGGAAACCACCGGGGCAGGGCTGGTGAGTGCATACCCAACAGCAGAACTGACTGTGGGGACAATGGTTGTTTCTTGGAACAGATTCAACTGGAAATTTGAGCCAATGTGTCCTTTCACTAACTCCTTCTCTGTTTCATTATTGATACCTTCTTTAAGTTCTGAATATTTTGGTTTTTTTATAGTTTTTTTCCCGTTTTTAGATAAAGACCTAAATTTATTTTGAAGATTTGAAATACTGTTTGTTCACTTACTGTTGCGTCCAGCGCCAGATTTCTCCTTCCTACATTCCCACATAATTTTTTTTTTTTTTTTTTTTTTCCTGTAGAGAGATGGCCTGAGTGTTTGAGGCAGGTCCAAATGCAAAAATCAATAAAAGCTCATTGCTGTACATGTCACGGTATTAGAGCTCAGCAAGTGAGACTCTGCTGGGCCAGGAGCTTCCCTCCAGCCCCTTATCAGACACTCACCAAGCTCTGGGCTTTGCAGCCACAGCACAAAGGCAGGAGTGATGTCCTGCTGATCCTGAGCAGCAATGAAATTAACACTGCCCTGTAATCTAGGTGTTTTACCAGCAAGTCACAATATTAATCTTCCTCTTTTCCTTCTGAAAATTAAACAAACTAGACTTTGGAAACCTTTTCAGTCAGGACTTTGCTCATTGACTATGAGACAGGATACCCAACAGGATTCTTCATTAATTATTATTAATGCACATGTATGTTGTATCTTGACATTTCCTCAGTCCTGAGTGCCTGAGGTTTGTGGGGTTTTCCCCTCTCTTTAGTCTTACAGTTTCTTTTGGGAAAGTAATGTAAAAGAGACTTCCTTGTGTTTTGATTTTCTCCATCCCTTAAGTCTGCAGGCTTTATTTTTGAGTAATTTTTGAGTATAAGAGATTAATTTTGAAGGTTGTGAACTTTGCAGCTTACTAGGAAATCCTCTTATGTAGCCATCAGAGTCATGATTCATTGTCTTTCCTGCAGTTCTTTCTGGAAGGGGAAAATACATACATTGGGTGGGAAAACTGGATCTGAGCAATGAGACTAGGAAACTTAAAACAGACACAGGCACTGTACTATCAAGATGAAATACTTTCTGTCTTTTACTTCATTTCTAATTCCCCAAATATTAGTGGAGTTTTTTACATATTCAGAGGAGCTTTTGCACTTGGAGTGTGGGTTTTGACTTTTGGGACATTCTTCCCGAGAAATAGGCCAGCAGCAGCAGCTTCAAACACACACAGTGACCAAGGCACTCCCCTCCCCGTGGCCAGCATTTCAGATACCCCCTGCCCCAGCCCCAGGTCTGTGGGGATAGCTGGTGCCTAGAAAATGGTGCATAAAGAATGAATGTCAGTTACAGAACAGAAGCTGGATAAATAGGGTAGGGGGAGGTGGGTTTTTATGGCACCATCTGCCTCTGTGATCTGGAGCCTCAGTGTAAAACCATGGCTTGAGCTCTGTACTAAAGGCTGACAAAAGCCTTTAAATAGGGTAGCTAATGGGTCAAACATATCTTCACTTGTTAGGTTAAGACCCACAAGTCATCGTTTGTAAGAACGTGGGGGGTGGATTGGTCACTGGAGAGGAAAGACATTAAATTAAATGTGCTGGAGCAGCCACATGGGACCCCTTAATAGTTTCTGAGTATTTTCATAATGAAATGTAGCTTAATGCAATCCCACCCTCCCAGCCTGACAAACATCACTCTGGCCTGCTGAAGGCTCTCATGTCACTGCTACCTTTTAAATGATTCTGTGCACTCTCCACTCTCTGCTGCTTTCTGTCACTTACAGCCCCTGGTTTTTGACATAAACAAGGGAGTATGTCAGTGGGATGTTGGGACTGTCAGGCCTTTCAGTTTTGCTTCTCACCTTGTTGCTTGCTTAACAGCAAAAAGTAAGATATATTTAAGTGGGGGTTGTACAGAGAGCAGTGGTGCATTAAAACCAGGCAGCAAAAGTGAGGGGGAAAACATCTGCAGAATGTGAAATATGAATGGGGATGTGAGCCTCTGGAGGTCATGCCTGAGTAGAGACAGGGTTGTACAAGGTGGATCCCTGGAGCCTCAGCTCTGGGTTCATCCTCTGGTCAGGACTCGGAGACAACATTGCTCTCTTGGGAACACCGAGCAGAACTGGGTCAAATGCAGGCACCTGGCTCATTTTAAGAGCCATTTCAGAAAAAACATGGATCTTCAGCATGTCTTTTTAGCAAGGTCAAAGGCCACAAACCCTGCTAATAATTTTTATGAGTGTGTGTTAAAACACAGCTAAAGCACCATTGCAGCTGACCATTCCTCATCAGGAGCATTCTCATGGGTGAAATGCTGGACTCTCCCCTCCAACAGCTCAGGCCTGATTTCTGTTAGGAAGGGGCTTTAGTAGGTACTTCTGAAACCTCCCCCAGAAGAGTTTGTCCTCCTCCTCGTTTTCTGTGCAGGATCTGTCATTTTTCCTGCTTTCTGTTTGGAACTTTCATTTTTCCTGCTTTCTGTTTGGTGGGGAAGGAGCAATCCTCCTCCTCTTCACACCTAGAGATGGATTGCACTGGGGATTCCTGCACACAGCTCATCCCAGAACCTGCTCATCATTTGGGGAAAACTTACCTCTTAGTTTTAATGCTTCTAGGCCTCAGGGATATTGCAAAATATTTTTCTGCAAGCTGGCTCTTTCTGCAGGTGCCTTCAGCTCCTGTTAACTGTGTGCTCAGGGGATGTTCCTCCTGTTACCTGGGCTAAATGCTGATAGATCCAAACACCTAGATCTCCTCATATTTTCTCCCTTCATACCACCCATGCTCATCCCAGAACCTGCTCATCATTTGGGGAAAACTTACCTCTTAGTTTTAATGCTTCTAGGCCTCAGGGATATTGCAAAATATTTTTCTGCAAGCTGGCTCTTTCTGCAGGTGCCTTCAGCTCCTGTTAACTGTGTGCTCAGGGGATGTTCCTCCTGTTACCTGGGCTAAATGCTGATAGATCCAAACACCTAGATCTCCTCATATTTTCTCCCTTCATACCACCCATGCTTCTGGAGTCTGTGATATTTCTGGTGCCCAAGGCAGTGTCGGATGGAAGCATTGCTCTGCTTTGTGGGGCTGCCCATCACTGCAGAGGAATTGCAGAGTTCTTTGGGCAGAGCAGTCTGCTGTGGGTAGCACAGAGTGAGCTCCCTGTTTTAACAGGAAAGGAGCGGGGTGTATTATCACCATGCTTTGTTTCTGGCTGCTAAGGAGCAGAATTTAAATGGCTTGTCAAATGTCTGCAGCATAGTCTGAGGTAGATTTTCTGCCTTTCTCTGTAGTCAGTCTTCTCTTTCACTGAATTCTAAGTGTTTTGAGGTAAAGATGCTTTTAGCTCAGGCCAACAGGTTTTTAGGAATGAGAAGCTTTTGACTTTCTCTTAGAAGTATTTGGGAAGGAGACAGAATCTGATAGTGTTACTGAGGTAGGAGCTGGGCTCAGTAGGAATGCAAGGGAAGCTGGCTGGAATTGAGATGTGACAGGAAAAGTGGAGGTGACAAACATAGCCTCTAGTAGTTCTCATTATCACGTAAGTATGTGTGGAAGAAGGTAAAAAAACCTGTTAACTCAAACTATATGTGTCTGGAAGGGAATCTAACAGGTGAATCCCACTGCATCAGTCTCCACAGTTCCCCTGATGCTATTGCTTTCCTGATTTACTTTGGTTTTATGTTAATTGTGCATGTGCAAAATGAATGTATTTACCTAGGCGAGTTCCTTTCTGTAAGCTAATCCTTACTAACACTGATAAGGATTGTCCAGCAAAGCCTGCTGAGTCCTCTAACAATAACAGAGAGCACTTGCAAACCTATGAAATGGATGGGGAGATTTAAAATACCTCTCCTGCCCTGCTGTGTGCTTTAGCTATTGTCTGACTTTAATTCTGGAGAGAACTGCTCAAACCCATCCCTTAAGGGCTCTGCTAATCAACACAATCTGCTTTATGAAACAGGACTGGTAGTCTAATAGATGTGTCTGTATAAAAGAAAACTCTGATAGTGGCACAGAATTTCCTACCCTAGTTGACATCCCAGCAAAGAGGTGTGAGAGTGACTTGGTGTGGACTCAGAGGTTTGGTTTTGTATCCTGTGATGGTGGTTTTGTCATGGCAGGGTGGGGACATTCAGAGTGCCCAACTTACAGCAAAGCTGTCCAAGCTGGCACCATTTCAGGGTAAAAACAGTCTGTGCAGACACAGAGGATGCTGTGGTCCAGCAGAATTCCTGTGAATACTTCTCAGAAACCTAAATGCCACTTGTTGAAAGACTTGGAATCCACTGCAGTGGAAAAGATGCGTGTCAGTGTAATGCCTTGTGCAGGCTGACCTAAAACAGAGACTGGACAGAATTAAAGAATAAAGTAGGGATTTATTAAAATGCCTCCATGGATCCACCTTGGGCAGCACAAGAGCCCAGCCAAGGCTACACCCAAGGTGAACCAAAATGGTCCCAAAATGCACGAGCGCTCCCGGGGGCTCTCACTGCTCCATTTGCACCTTGGAGTTCATTGTCCCATTCCAGCTTTAGCCCATGCAGTCCCATCCTGCATGTTTTTCTCTCTCCAGCCCACATTGTTTGTGCTCTTGGGCCTGAGATTTGGATCATTTGTCCTTGGTGCCCAGCTGGAGAAGGAATTGTTTTGTATCCCTGCTCTGTGCAGAGAGCTCAGCATCCCCTCATATGAAGCTCAGAATTACACACTAAAGCAGCACAGAATCTGAAAATATAAAAGCTAAATTAACCTGAGGCATCAGTGCCTGGGCACTTTGACAGCCCAGTGTGTGTGTGTGTGTGTAGCACACAGGTTGCAGATGGAGCAGAATCAACGTGCCGAGAGCCTGTGCCCAGGAACAAAGAGGAGCAGAACTGGTTCAGTTTCTTGTAAAGGTAGTTCCCAAGGTGGAGCTTCCCCCTGTGCTGCTGCTTTAAGGCTTTTGTCTTTTCTCCCACCTGTGAGAGTCCCTGCAACAGATGCAGAATGTGGATTTCCATATCCCACCATCAGACTCAGCTGTGTCCTGGAAAGATCCATCTCTGTGTTTTCCCTCAGGGGAAGCTGATTCTTTGATTGCACATGCTGTCCCACCCAGGGCTGGCTCTAGCTAGGGACATTAGTGATGAATAATGTCTCTAGAGGGGCCTTTCAAGCTGGGACCCCTCTGTTAGGTCCTGTTTGGGTAATGGAAAGGTGAAAGGCCAGGGAATTCATCCATTTAAGGATTATCTTAGGAAAGATAATATATCAGGTAATTAAATAACTGTCCCCACAAGGTTTTCACAGGAAACAAGCAGTGCTCAAAGCTGATGTTTCAGTAAAAATTATATTCAGGTATGCTGCCCTCATAACCTGCTTAAGGCAGGTGAAAGCCCTTGAGGTTATGGTGAGGGAATGATGTTGTAATTCTGGCCTCTTTTCTTCATAAGTGTGGGTGGAAGTCATAGGTTGTGCAGCCATAACTGGGTACGTGTGCAAACCCCATCCTAAACCCTTGAGCTTGTTTTAAAGCTAATCCATTTGTGTTTAATTTACAAACAGCTGGTTGATTTAAAGGGATTTTTGTTCTGGAGTAAACAAGAAGAACATTTGCACAGGGAGTAAACTATCACACTGTAAATTCTCTTTGCAATTGTTGAGCTATTTGTTTGTATTAGATCTTAACTTCCTCGGTGCAGAGCTAATCCTTCTTGATCCCATAGTGAAGTCATGATCCTGTGTTTGATGTCACCATCTGTTGCCATAGAGGCAACTGTGATGTTGCAAATTAAACTTTGTGACTTCATGGCAAAATAAAAGCACATCTTCAGCTGCTTGCAGAAGTGGTTAGGAATATTTCCATGAAGTGTATGGAAAATATGCCAGTTTAGATTTTGTCTAAATACAGTTCTTGTAAAGTTTATGAACAGGGAGAGGTTGGAATTATATACTGTATGAAAGCAGGAGAAAAAGAATCTAGGGTTTGTATCAGATTGGAGCTTTTGGGAAAAAAAAAAAATCTGGCAAATAATTCATCCTTGGCAAGAGCCCTGCTGTTGAAAGGTTAGTATGGTTACAAATAGGATTGAAATAGAAACAGTTTAAAACTCAAAGCACTGTACAAATATCTCCTGTCTGTAGAGAAAAACTCTCATGATCTCACCTGGCTGTGTGCAACATGGAAGTCATTGTCACATAAATATCCAGTCAAGGGTTACAAAAGCTTGAACCAGAACATGATGTTTGTTTGTTTTTTTTTTGTTTTTTTTTTTTTTTTAAGTTGCTTAGGAAGTTAAGCCTCTATCACTTTTAGGTATCTGACTCAATTTGAGAAAAATCTTCCTTTTCCTAAATTAGAAGAATGGTTTTTTGCCTAAATGGCAAAAGGGGAAGGAAAAAAAAGGAGGGTTCATTGGTGCAGGGACAGCAACAGTGGCACAAGGAGCAGGCAAAGGGCCACGTGCTCCTCAGAGCCCTGCTCAGCTCTTCTGCCAGCAAGAGGAGGCCTCAGAGAATGCAAGGCTAAATGCAGAAGTTTTTGTTTTCCTTTTTATGTACAGAAAAGAGGGGCATAGTATAATTATTTTTTTTTACTTTCTGCTGAGGGAAGAGAGCTGCCAAGTCCTGAATTAGGAAGTTATTTATTTTAAATTGGAGCTTTCTCATTCCTGCCATCAGTCATTTTCTTTAAATTTCCTTGTTATTTCTCTCTTAAAAATGGACAGCCACCATTTCCATATCTTTCCATTCTATATCTCTGAGTGATACAGAATTCACTATCCCTGTATATTCACTATATTCATATTTAGTGATGGACTAAATATTGCTTTAATAATTTCTTTAGGGGGAAGGCACTGATTTTGGGTTCTCCTGCTGTGTCTCTCTCCCTCTCTGAATATCTCCAAGGGACATGAAAGTAAAAAGTAACATCCAGGGACCCCCAGAAGAATTAGGTTCACTTTAAACATGACACATGCTCTATATCCCTGGGGCAGGCACTTCATTTTGTAGTGTTTCAGACTTTTATGACACGATGATTGATTTTGTAGAGGTGAAGTTGCTTAAGTCATTAGTTAAAAAGCCTGATAAAGCTGCACAAAGATATTAAGTTGTTATCAATCATCAGCCTCTCTTTGTTCTCGCCCAGCTTTACTCCACATTTCAAAGTGAGGGAGGAGACAGGCAGGAGGCTGCCTCACTTTCAGTCTGTCAGGGTTTTATGAGATCCTGGCTCTGCTGTCAGGATCTCTGCTGAAGGCCAGGTCTGCACCAGATGATGGATGGGGAGCAGCGTGCTCCAGCTGCCAGCTCTTGCTCCTGCTCCCCAGCTGGCAGCCTGAGCCTGCAGCAGCCAGCCTGGCCTTGCTGCAGCCCTCCTGTCCCCTGTTGTCCCCTTTCCTTGCCCTGTCCCCTCATCCAGCCCCTGCCCTGTCCCTTTTCCCTGCCCTGTCCTCTTTCCTGCGTCTTGGTTTGAAAAGCCAGGTGTCTGCTAAGGAAGGCAGGAGCTTCTCTTAAAATGGAAAATGTAAACCCCCTCCCTCTGAATTATTATAATTTTGAAATTAGGGGGGCTCTCAGGCAAAGATAGAATAGTAGTAATGACAGTTCTTTATTAGAAATTATGCCTCAGGTTTTAGCTTTTATATTTTTTCAGATTCTGTGCTGCTTTAGTGTGTGGGTCTGGGCTTCATATCAGGGGATGCTGAGCTCTCTTCACAGAGTAGGGAGACAAAACAATTCCTTCTCCAGCTGGGCACCAAGGACAAATGATCCAAATCTCAGGCCCAAGAGCACAAACAATGTGGGCCGAAGAGAGAAAAACAAGCAGGATGGGAGTGCATGGGCTAAAGCTGGAATGGGACAACGAACTCCAAGGTGCAAATGGAGAACTGATCACAGTGAGAGCCCCCGGGAGCGCTCGTGCATTTTGTGGCCATTTTAGGTTGTGCTGCCCAAGGTGGATTGATTGAGGCCTCTTAATAAATCCCTACTTTATTCTTTAGCTCCATCTAGTTTCTGTTCTAAGTCAGCCTTCAAATTTAAAAAAAAATAAAAATGCAGCATTACAGAACACCACTGCCAGAGTCAGAATAGGAGCTGACCCCCTGTGTGTCAGGGTCAGGGTGGTGGCAGCAGTGCTATTCCATGGTGGCTCAGCCCTCCTGCAGTGCCAGCTGTGCTTCTGCTGGAGCAGGGATCCAATCCTCAGATTGTATCCAGGCAGGAATGATTGGCTCCTCCCCTGGGCACAGCATCTCCCCATGGGATGATGGAATTTTCTCAGCCATGCAGGGACACTCACTGGCCATGAACAGAAGATAATTAATAATTAATAGCCCATTAACAGAGGATATCTCCTGGAGGGAGGATTGGTTGTGGGAGAGATAAAGAAAAAACTGCCCAATGAACAGCAGAGAACTGCCCTTCCTATAACAGATGGCAAATAGAATACACACCCCCAGCCACATCTTGCATTTACAACCTAAGACACTTTGCCCTGTCCCCTGTCTCTGCCCTCTCCCCTGTCTCTGCCCTGCCCCCTGTCCCTACCAACCTGCCGTTGGAAACTGGAAGAGTTTCAGGGTATTCCTTTCCTTTTCTCCCTCTCTGTGTTCTGCTCCCTCCTGTGGGGTTTAACTGGTTCTTGGAAATCTCTTCAGGGTCTGAATGGCAGCTCAGATCCAGTGGGGAATTCAGAGCTACCCAGTGCACTCACAGTTGGCTCTTGTCCTTGATTGTAGGGGGTTCTCCTAATTTTTTTAAATTATGTATTTTCTCTGAATCACAGAGATATTTTTCCTAATTTCTAGTAGTTGATTTCCTCTGTCATTTCTACTACCACTGTCCCAGGGGTTGGCCTTTTTATTCTGAATTCCCTTTTTACCATTGCCATTTGCACTTGCAGACTAGGGGAAATCCTTGGGAGTTCTGTTCAGGTTATAATCATAAGAACAGAGGTATGTTGTGTGGATAGGATTTTCCAGCCCAAATAAGCTTGTATCCTGATGATATGGCTAATATAGGAGGAATAGTGCAAGGTACAGGTGGATAACATAACATTTTTGGAAAATTATCATCAGCTCACAGAGTTGAGGACAGTGAAACTGTGCTTGATGTCTCCTACATGTATTAAGATTCCTGATTTTCAGCCAGCCAGCCAAAGCTGCTGAATGCTTCAGACAGCTTACTCTGGCAATACTGCTGTAGTGGACTTAATTTAGAGTGTGGGGGAATATAGATATATTTTTTCTCTATGTTTATGTTGTGATTTTTCTTACTTTTTATAATGTAAGAGCGTTCTGAAAGTAAGGTTCTTTCTTTATACAAACACAGCAGAACAGATATAGAAGTGTCATAAGGACCTGTCATAATTTTGTTTTTTCTTGTAGAGGCCTTTTCCTATATCAGCTTCACTGAATGGGTTCCTCAGTGGTACTCAGATACTGTACTAAAACCCAATTTAAATCTGTTTTGACTAAGTTCTTTTTGGTTTGTTGGGGTGGTTATTTTTTATTTTAAAGAATGATGTATCATGTAAGACTGCAAAAGTCCATGTAGCCCCCATATCCAACAGCAGCTAGACTGAAATTCTGCAAAATAGCACCAGGACAGGTCAAGAGTATAATTATCATAGTGATGTTCCATCCTCAAAGACTTCCCTGAGTCAGAGGTGACATCTTCAGCTGTGACTTCCATTGATTTTTCCAGTTTCTTTCTGAACCTGTGTTCCTCTTAGCATTTACAGCCTTTTGTGAAGATGACTTTCACCGTCTTAACTGAACACTGAGTGAAGAACCACCTCCTTGGCCACTTGTGGATTGGCCACCTGCCAGTTTCATGTGCTTCCCCCATCCCTGTCCCAGAAGGCACAGTGGACACCTGGTCTCCAGGAATCTGCTCTGTCTCACAGCATTCCATAGCCCTTGTCCCTGGGCCTGCTTAATCATTTCTATTTCAGGCTGAAGGTTCTTTTCTAGTTCAGCTGCATCCTTTTTCACATGGTAGGAAAACACAGTCTTGTTCTGTCTGTACATCCATCATACTTATCAGTCTCATATTTGCTTTTCTTTTCTTAATTCTTGTCACTCTCCTTGCTTTTAGACAGCTAGGGAGCAGTGAGCTGGCATTTTTATCCAGCAGTCTTGTTAACTCCCAAAGCTGGATTCTGAAATGATCAATTTATAGCCCATCACTGCATGTGTTCAGCCAGGATTACACTCTGGGTGCCTGATTTAATATTTTTCTGCCTAGGTTTCATCTGCCTTTTTATTCCTCACAGGTGTAGCAAGGTCTTTCTTCAACTCTTTGAAATACTCTGTCTTTCCTGTCTTGATACACTGGTACCTTTGAACTTGGTGTTTACCAATTCTATATTTTCATATGGGCTGGGAATGTGTTGCCTGGGAGAGACCCCAGCACAGCTCTGTGTGCAGTTTCCTTGTGCCTTTGTGCTCCTAAGAAAAACAACCATTTGTTATCTGTGTATAGAGCAGTTATCCTTCCTCTTCTCCACCTACTGAAACCTCTTTTTTGAGACAGATTTTCTTCTGGGTCTGAACTTCTTGCTCAGAAAACAGAGTTGCCCAACAACACAGGTGAGACTCTCAGAATTCATTGAATGGTTTGGCTTGGAAGGGACCTGAAGGATGATCTTATTCCACGCCCTGCCATGGGCAGGGACACCTCCCACAACCTCCCAGGTTGTTCCAAGCCCCAATATCCAGCCTGGCCATGGACACTTCCAGGGATCCAGGGGCAGCCACAGCTTCTCTGGGCACCCTGTGTCCACCCTCACAGCGGAGAATTTCTTCCCTATCTACCTCTTTTCAGCTCCAGAATGAGTTATAAGATTATTTTCCGGGCATGGAGGCAGAGAAAGGATTAACTTTGTTGCTCAAATGCTGTTTTCAAGTAGGGAAGTTTTTAGTTTATCAAGCATGAAAGCAAGTCCAAAGAAGAGGTAAAAAATATCTGTTTCTCCTCCTGATGCTTTACAGGTTGCCTGTGCTTTATCTGCTGTTTGTACATCACATAAATCCATCTGCCAAATAAGTAGATTGGAGAATGCCAACTTGGATCAAAATACTCCACGAAATTTAATTTAAACTCCCTAAGATGGATAACGTTCACTAAAGGTGCAGTAAAAAAGCAAATACTTAGAGCTAAAAGTGTCAAGATTTTCTCAATCTTCTCAAGGAGTTTCTGATCCCCTTGATTTCACCCCCAGTACCCACACACATGCTGGCTGGTTGTGCAGAGCTGCTCAGAAATAAAGCTGAACAGTAGCTTATGGCTAAAAAATGCCAGTGTTCACTGTGGACAGAGCTGTTTTCCAAGCCATTTTCCTTCTGATTTCAGCAAACATGACATTGATTCACAGGGTAGTATGGATAAACAGTTATTAAAAAATAGCCTATTTGAATTATTTTCTCTTTGGAATTGGGAGTGAGTGAGTGTCTTACAAGTCAGGTGGTGGTGGTGCTCCATTCTGATTGCATGATTTAAATTTCTAAAGGGAGGAAATGAACAACTGAGAATAATGACCATCAAGGTAATAATGGGGATTCTTGTTCTTACACAAACACTCTTTCAGCTCTGGAGAAAGGAGCCATTTCCCTAACATTTGTGGAAACAAAAAAAAAATGGTTCGGTTGAACATTCATGAATAATAATAAGGCATGAATATTGTCTGTAACAGCTGTTGGGTGAGCACTGACATGTAAAGCAGCCTTTTGAAGAGTTCACTTCTTTGTTCAAGAGCATGAAGTATTTTTAAAAATATAGCCACTGAAATAATAAAGCTGTGGTGTCCAGCAGCAAAGACCAAAAGTTGGGCAGCGTTGGAGGGTTTGGATATTTCCTTCATTTCTGCTCAGTCTGGGACACACCTGCACACAGGCATGGCTGATGTCTGCAGCACACAGAGCTCTGCACGGGTTCCTGGTGTGAAAAACACGTTCACTCTCCTGTGCAAATTCAAAAAGTTTAATAAAGGACAGTGGGAGACAAGGACCATAGAGCAAAGGTTATTATGGCTGGGTGCATCTTGGCCCTGAACCAAGAGCACCCTGTTACCTTCGGGGTACCCCTTAAATACCTTCTCCCTTACATCAGCCTGTTGCATATTCATAGACCCTGATGCATAGTAAACTTCTCCCCAAACTAGTTTACATGTTCCAAGAACTGTTTAGCACGGTTCCTCCTCGGTTCCACCTTTTTAGAGCATGTATATTCCTTGTGGTTTTAGTCCTTAGTTGTGGTTTTAGTCCTTTATTATCACCTCCAGTTTTTGGGCCTTGGTCCACATTGTCTTCAGACAATAAATGCTGATCGTTGGCAGATCTGTAGCCGTGTCCTCATCCTCATCCTTATCCTATGTTAATTGGATGTTATCCCATCCAAGCAGGCATTTTAACACAAGCACACTGATATCAGCTCTTTCACTGAGCTTAATTAACAACAGAAATAAAAACTATATCTTGATAACAAAGTTACTTTAACACCACACATATAAAATCCAATATTTACCAAAAGCCAATAATATAAAATGTATCTGTAACATTGTCAGTGAAGCTCTAACAGCAAGGAGGAAGCTCTGTAAAATGTTTGCAGTTCCCAGCTGGGAGGCTCATTCTCAGGGAACGCACAGGGCAGCAGAGTAGGGCTGGTAAAGCCACAGGCTCAATTCTTAAGCACTTCTGGCTGGGGTGTAAGGAATGATACAAATCTGTGAATCATCAGTGGTCTTTTCATTGTTGGATTTTGGTTTAGTTTCACAGGTGTAGCACAAGGGCAAACAAACAGGGCTTAGTGCCAGTGTCATTTCAGAGCACGTCGTACATGGGAAGCTGTGGTGAGTAATCAGTTTGATTGCAGGTGCATTTCTGTGCCCATCTACTCCCTTGAAATTCTGTTCCCTGGATGGCCAAGTGAGAGCCCAGAGGATGCTCAGCAGCTGTTGGTCAGAGGAAGCAGCAGAACCTGCAGAACCCAGCTGTATTGTTCCACCTGGGCTCCATTCCTGGAGCACAGAGCAAACCTGTTTTTTGGTGGCTGTTGAGTGCATAGATCAGGCTGGTTTTGTGAAGCTGAGAACATGCAAATGGTTTATTTTCTGTTGGGCAAGGCACAAGAGTTTACCTCTTACAGCCACCACCTTACTTTGAGAGTAATGTGTGGAGAGGTGACTTCTCTTGCCAGAATATTTAACTCAAAGGATTGGTACAAAACAAATGATTTGGGAGTACAAAGGGAGGCTGATTTCTCCCCTCCACCCCACCATTCATGACATGGTGCAGTTCAAGCTTGTTACCTCCCCATGTAATCTGCTCATTTTCTCTTGTCAGGGAGGCTCTCAGCACTGTATTTACAGCGAGAGGATTAGGCTGGCAGCTCTCCAGTAATGCTGGAAACTGCTCCATGAGCCCTGATTCGGCTGAGGTTGTCAGCACTGATTGATTTTCATGGTTGACAGCCTTTGAAATGCTTTCAGATTGTGATTTCTCACCAGGCCTGATGTGGGGGAGGTATTTTTATTATCATTATCAATAGTAGAAATAGTATTGTCTGGAGATTTATGCAAGTAGAGATTCGGGGCACAGGCTGGCATGAGCAGTTGGTGTCATGTTCGCAAGGAATAATCTCATCAGGACTTGCACTTCAAAATGGAGCTAGCTCGTGGTCTTTCCAAGGTAAATGAAAATTCACCATAAATTTTCATATTTTTACTGTTTTTGCCATTGTGGCTTAATAATAAGCACTCTGGGATTTGGGTTCTCTGGGACAATCCACTGGGGTTTGTAACTTTTAAAATTGTATGCCTTTAGTTTGGTATGTCACCAGAAACTGAGGGAAAAACAAAAACTCTCCAGCATCTTTTCAGTGTTAGAAAATTAAGGCATTGCTTTATTCTGGCCAGGATGTACAACAGAAATCATTTAATCCACACATTGCCTGGGTTGTGCAGTGAAAATGATTCCATCACACGTGGCTCTTTACTAGATTTTTCACATATTTATACAGACAAACCCCAAAGAAATTCTCAAGGTCATTGGTCTTAAATTACACAATTCTTAGTATTTGCTATTGGTTATTGATCCCTTCACCTTAGATGCTCATTTAGTCCTCATTCTTCAGGTTTGCCTTTTCTCAGACCAGGCAAACCAGGGGATGATGTTTGGGGTCTAGATTTTTCACATATTTATACAGACAAACCCCAAAGTTCATTGGTCATAAATTACACAGTTCTTAGTCTTTGATCTCCTATTGGCTATTGATCCCTTCACCTTAGATGCTCATTTATTTCTTTAGATTCATTTTATTTTATTTTGAGTAATTTCATTTATTTAGATTAATTTTATTTAGATTCATTCTTCAGTTCTCTCTATATCAGTCTTTCCTCAGACCAGGCAAACCAGGGGATGATGTTTGGGGTTGATGTTCATTAATGTTTGTTCATGGTCACTTATCTGCTGTGTTTCCTCTGGCTACTCCCAACCTGTTGATGTTGAGGTCTTCAGGCCTTGACTGGTGAAAGAGTCTTTTGGAAAGAAACTTCAATTCCTTCCCCCCTGAGCAAACACGAACAGACCCTTGACCAAAGTTAGTTAAAAGCATTTTAGAAGTGGTATCATTTCTAACAGGTGGAACAAAATTCCATGGGTTTCAAAGGTGAGTCTTTTAGTGAGGTTTTGGGAGAGCAGTTTTTGAACTGCTCCTGCTAGAGAAAGGATTTGCAGGCTAACAAAACCTGCAGGGTGGCTGTTGTTGGGAGGCACAGCATGTTTGTGCTTGTTTTCTGCCCACGAGCATCACAGAACCACAGCACGGAGGGGATCTTAAAGAACACCCTCCTGCCATGGACTGGGACACCTTCCACTCATCACCCATCACATCTTCAGGTGCAGCTTTTTCACTAGCCTTGGTTTTGCTCAGTTTTCAGAGCAAGCAGGTGTTTGTTAGAATCGTGTCAGTCTGGGTGTCACTTTGTGTGACACCTGTCTGTCCAGCTCCCTTTTCAGTTACCTGCAGCAATCCCAGCTCAGGAGCAGTCAGATAAACCTTGCAGATGCTGCAGAAAATACACAACTCTGCTGAATCCTCCAAACCTGCGCCCCAACCCTGTATTTTCCCCTGCTATGAAAAATAAAAGCCAAAACTCATTGAAGGCAGCACAGGAATATCACTGAGGTTTATTTCTAACATATGAAACATCTGTCAGTTTTGTGCTATGAAGACAACAAACCCTGATGCTTTGAAATTAGCTTTGTTACTGTTAAGGGTAGCAAAATAAATAAAAGCACCCACACAAACAAAAACCAAGCAAAAGGATGTCTGTTAATAGCATTGCTCTGAAAAACACTTTCATCTTTGTGAGAAATACATTACTTTTGAAAATAGGAAGTCATAGTGGCTAGTGAGAGGAAATTTCAGAGCTGGGTCAGTCTGCTCATCTTTGTTTGAAGGGATACCCCTATAGCCAGAGAAAAGGGTCTTTTTAAGTTCAGGCCTGAAATATGCTACTGTTCATGCAATATTTCTTTTTTTTTCCTACAGTAAAAACATTAAAGAAAAATAATTCCAGATGAACATTGTAGTTTAGGGCTATAGTCTTGAGGATTTGCATGTAATGTGTGCCCTGTATCACCCCCTGAGGCACACCAGTGGTAAACCTATGACCTTACTTCAATAGATGTTTCCCAAAGCGCCTGTGGACCAAAAATCCCTTCTGCAAATACATGTAAATACATCCCAAAGACCAGCAGCCCCTTCCTCCAAGCTTTTACTGCTCTCTGGATACTGAACTTGGCAGCAAGATCCTGCCCATGGCTCTCAGAAGTGGTGAAAAACCTTGAACAGGGCAAGGCAGGCAGAGTCCTTGGCAGCTGCTGACTCCTTTTCAACCAAGGAGATGAGCTGTGGCCTGGAATTTCTTCCTTTTTCCCATGCTGCCAGGAAGCATATTTAGTAATAATTTGGCTACATTTATACAGCCAGTATTTCTGTTGACATCACGGTGCTTTTACAGGAGATTTCTTACATGTAGAGAATCACATTTTGGCTGCAGGTAGCTCCTTAATTTATATACTAATCAGTTATAGTTATAATATTATAATTATACTGTATAATATATATTATAATAATTATACTAATACAACATATTATATATTAAATCTATAATATGTAAATACTTATTATATAATATAGGATATAATTATACATATATATTATAATAATTATACTGTTAGTTATAATACAACTAATAAATATCAAGCCCATCTTCCTCCACCTGATGGTTTTGAGTGGCAGCCCAGTGGTAGAGCAAGGTGCTGTCATCATCAGTGCTTGCCTGTCAGGGACCAGTAGAAGCTACAATCTCAAGACTGTATTTCTTTAAAAAAGAAAAGTGCTTGTCTGTAGTGTGACATATGGTTAGAATCTGGCCACTTCTTCCAAATATCTGTGATAACCTTTAGGCAGCTTCACCACACAGATTCTCATCTCACACAGATTCTGGATTGCTTTCCTCATTTAAGGAGGAGAAGCAGAGCTGAGCTTTATAACCCTGCTGGGCACACAGAGGCGGTGGGCAGGCTGTTAGAGTGAAATCACACACTTGTCTTTTTTGAGAGCCACAAAGGATTGCTTGCAGGTGGTTGGACTGTCCTTTTTCAAAGGTTATATGAAGGGACTCTCATTACTTGTTCTTTGTTGGATTTCAGCAGCTCCCTGTGGGGCAGGTCTGCTGTGGACCTCAGTCAAGGTTTCCTGGAGCTTTGGCACTTGAGCAGTCAGTCCCAGCTCAGTCAAATGAGCTGGGACAGGTTCTACTCCTGCACACTGAGAAACTTCCCTGTGCCAGGTACAAAATTTGGTAAAAATACTGTTTTGACAAATTATGGTCATGCCTGTGAAGGTGTCATTCATTTACTGACCTGTGATTCTATGGGTGGTTCATTTCTTGAGAAGATTTCAGAGAAGATGCCTGTCGCTCCTCTGAATTGGATTTTTCTTCTTTCTAGAACTAGTACTGCTTAAATAGTAAAATCCCTCCTCTGTCCTAGTATTCTGAGACAGTAATTAATTATTACTCTTTGCGTCTTTTATTAATTGAACGAAAAGCTTCCTTCAAAAAAACCTTTCTAGCACATAATTTTTGTAATAGCTCCACACACAAAACTGATCCCCTTTACCCTACCTGTGCAATAGATAACAGAGAGGCTGTGGGTGTGGTAAACTCTTCTTAATCTCAGTTTAATTCCACATACTTTTCCCTGAACTGTATGCTTGAAAAGGCGCAGCCTGCTCTGCTTTGTTGCTGTAGAATCACAGAATCATTAGGTTGGAAAAGATTGCTGAGCTCATCCAGTCCAGCTGTTAACCCAGCAGTGCCAAGGCCACCTCTAAACTGTGTCCCCAAGTGCCACATCCACACATCTCTCTTTAAATCCCCCCAGGCATGGTGACTCCACCCCTGCCCTGGGTGGCTGAGCCACTGCTGGGACAGCCCTAATGGGGAAGAAATGTTGTACTGTATTGTTGACAGTATGTGTTTGTCTAGGTTCCAGGTCTTCACTAAAATCAGTTTTGTCTTCCTCATTGGTCTTTTCTAGACATTTTGAGTTTTTAGATTAGAAGATGTCATCAGTAATCATCTAGAGGACTGACTTAGCCAGTGGAGCACTTTCTGTTTTCGTTGCTATCAATTTGTGTTCATCCTGTCTGTGCAAACTGAGTACAGTGCTGCCCATCACGTCATCCTGATCTTGTTTCTGGAAGGCTGATCCATCACACCATAGCTCAGGGGTCACAGGTCCTTGTGGGCATTTCAGTGCTTGTCTGCTACTCATGTGATTTTGGAACATCAGGTCTTGGGCAGTTTTAAGCCAGCTATTTTCCTGGAGCTCCTTGGGAAGCTTTCTGTGTTGGTTGGTTGAAAGTAAAGGTATGCTGCTGTATTGAGGGGGACCTCAATTCCAGATCCTCAAATGCCAGGCAGAGTGCTGTTGGAACCCCTTGAGAGTTACTTACCCAGGAGCATACAGGAGTTGAGCCCAGTATCATTTCTGTGTTGTGGAAAGATCATTTGAGGGTTTTTTCTCTTCTGTTTATTCTTTTCATTGCTCACTTGAGGACAATATCTTCTTCTTTGTAGTTCTGTGTTATTTTAATGGCCTAATACCAGGGACTTCATGAACCTTTCATTGAAAATGTAGATAAATTCTCTCTTCTTGTATTTATTTATCTGCCATACAACCAATATTGTTTAAAGTAAAATACTGTGGGTTTGAGCCCAAATATGTATGACTTGTGGCTGTAAAATAGATTCAGATGGTGATATACACATTTATCTACTATCTAAAATCTGCCATACAGTTTGTTTGTTAAGGTTTTCAGAAAAATACTCTGTATTCACCAGTTTTAAGTATCAGGAATGGGAAGCAAGAAACAAAAGAGAGAATTTTATCTTTGGACTCCACCTAAACTCCATCACAAATACAGAAGTGTCAAGGTCAGTTGGACCAACATGAAAAAAGTGCTTGAAATCTAAGGCTTCAAATGAAAACCAAATGAAATTCAGTTTGTCTGCTTTGTCCTTGTGTGAGTAGCTAATAAAGCATATGTATGCATTTCTGATTCCTCCAAAGAACAGTTTTGGCAGCAGTTATGCCTATCAAGAACCATTTGTGTTTCTCTGCTGGCTCAAGGGATGTAAAGGGGAATGGTGAGAAATAAGCTCCTGCAGTGATCTTCACTCTCAGACCCCTTTGTGTTTCAGGGGCAATGCCAGATCTTTTGCAGGAAAGTTTTCTCCCACTTGTGTATCTGCCCCAGTCAGGGAACACGTCCTGAGCTGGGGGTGGTAGAGTGGAGTTTGTCCCTGGAACAAGATCTGCTGTCTGCTGGCCTGCTGCAGGTCTCCATCCTGGAATAGCTTTTATTAATTTAACCAGCTCTACCTTCTGCAGAGAATCCTCTCTGATGAACTAGTCACACTTCACAGGTTGCCACAGAGCTCAAATAGTTCTTCATGTAAGGAGTATCTATCCCATAGTGGACTGAAATTTGGCTATTTTATTCAACAATCAAACAACTATTTCACCTGCATGGCCAGGCATGTTGCAGAAGAATTTCTTTGTGCAGGTTGCTGGATCTCCACAGGTTTGGCCTCTAGTTAGTCACACAAATGATATATTTTTTGGTTTGACTTGGCTCAAGGAACCTGGAAGATGACACTGCTCTGGTTTTGAGGGAAAGAACATGTAGAGCTGAATGTGGTGCATGTACTGCCAGCAGTCTGGCAGAACAACCACAAACAGTCAACAGCCAGAGTTTATGTGGAGTAACTCTTGCCAGAGAAATCCTATGGTTTTACTGCTAATTTAAAAATTAGTGGCTGAGAGGAATGCAGTTTCAAGGCAAACATAGATATACAAGAAGGAGAGTGATTTATAGGGCTAGAACAGGAAATGAAGGAAGATGTAAGCTTGAGAGGATAGGGGGAGGAAGGAAGTGAAACAGCCTGACAATGAAATTGATTAATTTCTTAATAGTTCTCCCACTGGATGCATGAAGCCCAACTGATACACATAATACTTACTGTACTGTAGGGACAGGTTTGTAATGGGAGATACACAATATAAACTCATTTAGCCTGTTTAACGTGTAACCTTGTTTTTTGCACAGGTTTGGGAGTATTTTTCCCAAAAACATTTTGCTGGCTAACTGTTAAAACTGTGAAAGCCCAGTTACTGATCAAAAATTGGGAGCTGTTTTCCTTTTTTTTTTTTTTTTTTTTTTTTTTTTTAATCACAGCCAGTTCAATCTGCCCTGCCAAAACAAGCACCCACTTCACTTGCAATTTTCACATGTTACATTCTGCATTACTCTGTCCAACTGCAGAAGAACATGAACAACTCAGGATGGTTACCCAGAGCAGTAAGCACATCTTTAATGCAGGATGATGCTCTGGTCATGGCCATGTATCACTCCTGATTGAATCTTAGAAGGAATTGCTTACATAAGGAACAAAACCAGCAGCTGCCTGGCCTAGCTTTGAACTTAAAAGTCCAAACCTTACATTCCCACCAGATTTCAGGCAGGTGCACTGCTGAGCTGCCTCAGGGTGCTCTCTGTTACAACATGAAAATAGGGCTGCAAGGGCTGTGCTGGGGAGTGCATCCTTATTTCTTTCATGCCAGGGCGTGCCCTTTGAGAGGAGCACTTGCATTATTGGATAGGCAAGATGGAAGTTTTCTTTTAAAAGTCTGGGAGAAACTTGCTAATATGCTCTCGTCTTTTGGGAATGCAGCTCTTCAGTTTCTAAGTAGACAGGAATGCTAAAACACACTGCTTCACTGCTCTGGTGCTTTGTTGGGTTATTTTGCTTCATGATTTCCAAAAACTGAAACTTTTCAAAATCATAAGCTTTGTTATATTAGCTTTTTTTTACTTATTTTTCCCAGAGTAACTTATGTCACTATAATATTAAATTAATAATCAAATGCAAGTTTGAGTTCTGTGTGAAAACCATGACTGTATAAAACATGAGGTAATGAACTTCACATGAATTGACATAGTTTTTTTAGGGTAAAGATCTGTTTTGTATGTGAGGGAGAGGACAAAGAAGATGATCAGAAGCAGAGTATATTAAAGCCACACTTGGATTTAGTTAGAAAAACAAAATTTCATCTTTTAGAACTGTCCAAGAGCTTTGAGCTACTGTCTTGGTTGGAAGACCTTGCCCAGAGGGGTTCTGTTTTGGTTTGTTTTTTTAAATCACCCATTTCCTACGTTCTAAGAAGTTAAATGTTACCTCTTTTCTGAGAATTAGATGAACTGGTGTTTGTGAGGAGGATGGAGCATATTCTCCATTCCTGCTCTTTGGTCAGGGCACAATAAATAGCCACACTTGCTCACTCAGCTTCTAAGCTAATGTTGCAGTGATTTTTTTTTTTTTTTTTTTTTTTTACAACTGACAAGCAGACAGATGACATATTAGATTAGTCTGCATTCACTCAAATGCCTTTTTTTAGGCAACTGGAAGACAATATATTGAAATAGCAGCAGTGATGAAAGTCTAGGGGTATCACAGTTTCACAGACAGATGATACCTTTTGTTGGCCTGACTGATCTGCATGGGAAAGCAGGACAAGCTTTTGATGACAGTTATTTAATCAGCTGAAATATCAAAGCACATTCTCTTATCTGTACATTGTGGAGATCATGTTTTCTAAGATTTTCATGATGATTCAGTAGTTCTTTAAATACTCATGTTTAAATCAGCCAGTGGGAATGAAGAATTCCCTTTTCTGCTGCAGAAAGGTGAGTGTTAAGAACAGACTCACCAAGTCTGCTTGGGAGATGTCTGAAAGGTTTCTTTGGTGTGTGTTTTTTGAGCATTTCCAGAGGAACTAGTTGAAATTCAGCCACTCTTCATGTGCTGGGCACTGCAATGAGGTGTTCATTTTAAGGTGATGAATGGATTCAATGAGAGCAATGTAATTCTGGGATCATGAGCAGGAGGAAGAAATTGCTCACTCCAGGAAGAGCTCTCCTGCCTCCTCTTGGATGGTTGGCCTTTCTTTAATGGCAAGCTGTAGCAGTCAGCTGCCAAATGCATTTTCCTGGCATGGCAAGAGGATGTATAGTGTATTCCCATCTCAGAAAGTCAGTCAGGCTGTATTTTTGTATAATTACAAGAGCTCCCTGCTGCTAGATCTATGGCAAAGAAGAGGCAGTGTCCAGGCAGGAATGTTTAGCACTTGATAAAATGATGGCACAATTAGCAGCAATTTGTAATGTGTCTTTTCTTGTTTTCAAATTTAGTTACTCCTAGGAACAAACACTGAATGTTTAAGATCTCTGAAGTATATATGTATACATATAATATTTAAGCAGTCCTGTATTTCACTGCATGCATTCATTTTTCTTTTAGTTCCTATGTTTGAAGGGCATATAAACACTGGATCCCATAAAGTGTTGTTTAAGCTAAGAAATTGAGTTGACTTATTGTCACTGAGATGAGAACTACAACAGGAATTTTTTTATTAGCTCAGAGCAGGACAGTCTAACTTTGCTCAAATCCCAAAGCTCCTTTATCCTTCCCACCAATATTTTAAAGGAACAACAGCCACTTGGAACAGGTCTGTCTCAAATCTCTTGGACACCTTCTGTTTGTTAGTGTTTATGGTTTTGTACCTGTTTTCCCATCTTAAAACCTGTTTCCCTGGTGCATAAACACCTGTACAAACAGCAAAGTGGATAGGCTGTAAAACCCAGAAACTGCTCAAAGCACAATCCCCAGAATTAACAGGTGTGTAATGAGCCAGCTTCTGTGTAAGCTCCTTTTACAGTCTCTGACTGGTGCTGCAGTGGGGCTTTGCTGGTTCTCAGCTAGATCTCTGCATTTTTACTTCATTTAGTGAGTAGGGGAAGAATATATGAGTTTTTCCCTTATCATTCATTCACAATAATCCAAGGGAGCTGGAGTGACTTTTTTAATAAATGAAAAGACCACAATTCTATCCAAATTAAGCTGTGCTTTCATCTACATGCTGTTTCACCAGATGGTTGCATTGTTGTAGTCCCTCTTTGTCCTGTCTCCTCAATGTTATTTTACATCCTCCCCCTCCAAAAAGTGTAGGATCTGTGTCCATCCCTGCTTGCTTGCCTGTAGTAGAGACAGAAAGGCAGGAGAAAGGCTGCTTGCCATGAAACCATCCACTGTGAAAAACAGAGGCTGGAGAGAGCTGCTGAGCTGTTCCCAGTCTGTGGTAACAGTGATGGTCAAGGTAAGGTCCGTGTCAAACAAAACCTAAAATGCTCTAGTGAACACTTTTCATCTCACACAGAAGTCACTTTGGCCTGGTGAAGTGGATTTGGGAAACTGAAATGAAAAAGAAACCCCAAAGGGTTTTTCTCAAGACCTTCCTCTCATGATTCTGGCAGATGAGGCCTTGGAGGGGACTTTTAAATAAAGCCTTTGGCTTTGAGACTGGGCTGTAACGGGAGCTCTTGCAGCACCTGTGCACATCAGCCAGCTCTGAAACGGGGGCTCTGAGGGGATGCCAAGAAAAACATCAGGAAAAATATCAATAACTCTCATCTAGACAGAGTTGCATTTCCTAAACCAAACCTGCATGTACAAAAGGGATTGCATCAGATAAAAATCTTTGAGTTAGGATGCCTGAGCCAGACTTACCAGAAGCTGTGATTTCCTGGACAGAATCCATCTTCTCCAGCCTGGTGTCAAAGTAGTTCCTCTTCTTCCTCAGTTCTTTTAAATCTTGTACGTGGCAGCTTTTACTGTCTCCTTCAAAGTGGGCTCTTTCAGTTAAATTGCCTCATTTAATTCCTGGTGTGCTGGTCAGGAAGCTTTCTGCAAATACGATTTGTTTCTTGGTCTTCCAACGTGGAAAAGGAGTTTCATAAAGCTTGGAAGAATGAGGCATGTAAAAGAATCATTAAAAACAGGCATATCAAACATTCTCTGTGTTTCCTATCAGCATTAATCATGCTTAAAGACTTTTCTAATATTGTCACAGCAAGCAGAGCTGATAGAATTGGATTTCTATCATAGAAGTGGTAGGAAATTAGTTGGAGTAGCTGAGTGCTGGGTGAGAGAACCAAAATCAAGTTTTGTAGTCACCTTTGTGGCCAGGTACAGCACTGTTCTGTCTGTGCAGTGCCTGCTTCAGTGCACTGAGCTGAGTGAGCTCCATCCAGGTGAATTGGAGAACTTTGTCCTGCCTGTCCCTGGTAAGAGATGTTCACTGGACAGGTTCTGACTGTAGTCCACAGAACCAGAATGTGTTTTAGATTCCAGGTATCCAGCAAGTTTCCAAATCAGTCATCTCAGGTACATGTTTAAAACATGAGTAAAACAATTCTGGACTCTCTTCTCTCTTTCTCTCCCTGTGAGCAATGCTCTTTTATAGATTTGTTTTGGTTTGCTCATACAGGGAATTTAATTACATACTTTGTTTTCTTTTCAGTAAAAAAAAAAAAAAGTAGAAATAAGAAAGCATTTAAAGGGCACAGTTCTGATGTAAACAACACTTTTAGATTAGGAAACTGTCCCAGATTCATTTCAGTTTCCAAAAAGTGGACCTACCATATGAAAAAACTCCCCTATTTGCCTTCCCTTTGCCCTTCTGTTTGGTTATTCTTTTCCCAATTGTTACCTGCTTTCCTGGAATAAGAGTAATAATTTTGATGTCAGCAACAATTATGTTATTTCCCTCTTTTAATGCTATAAATGACCCTATCTATCACATTCACAGTTTCCACAAAAAAAAAATATGGAATTGGAACCAGTTTGTGTTACAGAGTGGGGAGGGAGATTTTCCCTTGGGCAGCTCCCGTGCTTTTTCTAAATTAAATTTAATCCTATCAAATTAATTAAGGACAGTTTCTCTTAAACATGATCTGATCCAGCTGCTTAATGGAAAGGCAAGTTAGTTTTGTTAGACTAAAGGAAAGCAAACTATTCTTTCCTGGCCCTGTGCCATGAAATGAACACCAGCACTGGCCTGGGTTGTAAGACATGAAAAGGGGGACACTGGACCTTTTGTACTACAGTGCTCAGAAATAAAATCTGTGAGATTTTGTAGATTTTAGACATTCAGGACATTGAACAAGGTAGGCTAACCTATCAGATATTGCCATATGTTGCCATTTATTGCCAGGTACAGGAGACTGTAGGGGACAGTCTCAGTAAAAGAAGGCTCTCCACATGACAAAATGTTTCATGGCACTTGGGACAGACAGATGTTCTCAAGCATTAAATATGGCTGGGTTTCAGGATTGCTTTGTGAAGCAGTGGTGGCTCACTGTTGTGAAATGGGAGCCCTGGTTCTGTTCCTCCTTACTCACAAAGGGTGGGGGAAAGGTTTTTCCCCTTACCTTACTTACAGGGTAAGGAGCAAAGCAGGAGTAGGACAGCTATCAGACTCTTCTATGAAATCATCCTTTAATCTCATGGCTATTAGCCCTTGAGGTTTAACAGGAAGTTTTATCTGATAGACTTGAGGCAGGATTTTACATGTGATTCATCCATGCCTCTGGAACACCCTCCTGCCCAGACCTGCCAGAAAGGCAGCATTGTTATCAGACATAGCTGAAGCCTCCTTGTAAGTCCCCCATGGCTGGCCAGAGTGTTGTCATCCTGAGCTGTGAGTGATTCCCCCAGTGCTGTTTTTAACTAAGTTTCCAAGCAAGCAAGATTTAAATCAGTGTGCTGTATTCCTGTTGAATCCCTGACCAAAGTATCTGGAGCAGAGAAGTCTGGCAAATTCCAGCCAAAGAGGAGTAGTCATTTAAAGAGAGGAAGGTCTCTACAGCATTTAATGAAATCAGGCAACAGTGTTAAAACAGGGGCAATAATCTTACTAGAGTAAAGGCTATGATGTGTTACTATATAACAACACCACATTTACTTACATAAATAAATATAGAAACTTTATATATTTAATAATATAAATTTTCTATTATTTAGAAATTTACAGTTTCCAATAGGAGGAGTAACTCATGATCAATGCAACTTATGATCAGTGAAACAATGCAAGAAAGTTGAAGTGTGTGAATTATTTGATCAAGAAAAATTAACTGCAGTCTTTTTGGAGCCTTACCATTGGACTTAAGGAAAGTCACACAAGAAGGTTAGTCCTAGACCATCATGGCTTGCACTGTATTTAATTCACCATTCTCCTTTTTGCTCAGCATTTCTCCCCTGCTTTAAAATAGAGAGAAGATGGAATATTGCTGTGGGCTTTCTCATGGATTTATTTGGGGTTTTTTACAACTATTCTCAGTTTTAGAAGCAATATCTGAATTAGCTGTCTCATTAAAATCATTGCTGATGATTTTAAAATAGGGGTGGGATGCTTGCTGGAGAGGGGAGAAAGGAAGACACTGGCATCTGCTGCCTGTTAAATCCATTAATTGAAAAGAAAATACTGCTGGTGCCAGAATGTAGAGCCCTGCTTCTAATTAAGCCTAGGGAAGCAATGGGCTGGTTTTAATTGAGAACAGCATCTCCCCTAATAGTGCCAGCAGCTAAAACACGCAAATGGATTCAAAGCATGCAGCACATGCAAGGCAGTGGTGACTCTTTATTTGTAGGGTCAGTCCTTGTGCCACACTTGGAAACCTTCAGCACAGCACAGGACCTGGAGGAATAATTGGGTCCCAGTTAGGAGCAGAGTCATGTAGACTCTCCTAGGTCTGAGAGAGGCTGTTTACAATACAAATAAGCAGTAGTCATTAGTAGTGTCCTTTTAGAGACAGCCAAGGAAGGAAGAATTTCCTGGTGGCTCTGGTGGCAGGGGGAGGAGCTGCCATGCCTCTGCTTGTGGCAGTGTGGGTCCAATTAGCTTGGTCTTCATACTTGAAATGTTTTGTGCCTGGGTCACCCACAGGCCCAGGCATCACCCCATTTCAGTCCCTGGTCCCTTAGTTATTCCTATTTAGCAGTACAGGAAAACATAATAAAAATCTCCATCTGAAATGGTCAGCCATTAGGAGTTCTGTGCTGAAAAACGTCCTAAATTACTTCTAACCTGCTTTCTGAAGGGAATGAGGTCTCTATGATTGTATCATCTAATTTCATGCTTGTCACTCCTGTTGTAAAAGCTTTTGAATTCACTAGGCAATTTCAGCTGGGAAGTTCAGTGAAAATAGGTGGCCAGGCAAAGCAGAGAGGCACACACAAATTAATTCCCTGCTTGAGGGGAGGTTTAGGGGTAAGCTCAGCTGCATTATTAGACATTAATGAACCCACACGGGACACATGCCTCTGCTTCTAGAGAAGCTCTGAGTAGAGCTCCCACTTCTGTCAGACATGGGATAATCAAACCCCAAGCCCTGGGAAATCAGCCTTTGTAAGTTCCACTGCTCACTTGCTTTCTTTGATAGGTAAATTTTGCCTGATCAGCTCTGGAAAATCTCTCTTCCTCTCTCCAGAGCAGGAGGCTCATCCTTTCCCCAGCCATCTCTTCCCCCATGCCATGGAAGAACTGCAACAGGCTTATCCCCCATTTCAAAGCAGCTTTTTGATCCAAATTCACTGCCTTCAAGCCCTGATGCCTGTGTCCCTTGCAGTGAATGTATTAGATGTATGTTGTGCCCTTTTTTTTCAGAATCTGGCTCTTTATCTCCAACTGCAGACAAACCCAAGGCTCATGGCTCCAGAAGCAGCTGCTTCTGTCCATTTTGTCAGCTAAAATGTTCCTCCATCACATGAAACTGCAGACATTTAACAGGAGCAAGGTTGGGGACACAGAAATATCTCAGGTCCATCTGTTGCCCCGTGGATGCTGGGCTAGTTAATATTATAAGTAACACCCAGAAATCTGAGCTGCTTCTGGAGCTACAGATCTGATGAGAATATTTCCCTTGAGCGATGGGTGGCACTCTGATGGTGAAGGGAACACCACTGGCCTCCCAATCAATCCTGCCCTGGCATAAATGTTCTCTCAGGGTGCCAGCTGCTTACACCTGAGTGCCTGAAACCAGAGCCTTAGGAAACAATTCCCAGCCAACACCAGAGTACCTTTCAGCAGAAGGGGTCCTGGGTAGGACTTGCATCACTGTAGTTTCAAAAGTGCAGTCTGGAAGGGGGCTGAATCATTTCTACTTGATCTGGAAGGAAGGAAGAAGTCAAAAGAGACTTTACTATCAGTCTGGGACTTCTGTCTGTTAAGCTTAAAGACTCATTTTGCTTTGGCATTAGTCCAGATCATGTAGAATCCTGGCTCATCTGATTCAGGCTGTAATGACCTGGTTATGTTTTTGAGCTGCTGCTGTGAGCCTAATTGTGGATTTAAACATGGCTTATGTTTTCATGGCAGTGGTCACTTAAGTCCTGTGTGCATGCTGTAAGCCTTTTGTCACTGTACCTGCTGGATTTTTCTCTTGATTTCCATGCTCAATTGTTTTGCTTCTTACACCTTTTTTTCTGTAGAATTCCAGCCTGTGATTTGTTTTCAGGTGTGAATTTTCACTTTGATATCTGCTGTAGAGTGAGCTTCTACATTCTGTACACACACAGATGGCAGCAAAATAGTCAGTGACCAGTAAATTGGCCAAGAAATATGATTAAGGGTGGGGGGAATCAATGTTACTTACAAATGGGTTGCATGTTGCAAAAAGTTATGGTCCAAAAAATTAAAGGGTTTTTCTTTTTTTTTTTTTTTTTTTGTCTATGTATATGGGAGAAAGGTCTAAGACCCAGAAGATGAAATTGGTTTGGTATCAGCAAAAATGAAACTTCTACATGAATTTGGTCATTGACCTCTCTGATGAGCTGGGGGTTTTTCAGCCTTGGGAAGAAGAGAAAGCTCCAAGGAGAACTCAGAGCCCCTTCCAGTACCTAAAGAAGCTCCAAAAGAGCTGGAGAGGGACTTTGGGCAGGGGTCTGGAGTGGCTTTAAGGAGGAATGGCTTTAAAATTAAAGAGGGCAGGGTTAGATTGGGTATTGGGAAGAAATTCTTCCCTGTGGGGATGGTGAGGCCCTGGCACAGGGTGCCCAGAGCAGCTGTGGCTGCCCCTGGATCCCTGGAAGTGTCCAAGGCCAGGCTGGACGGGGCTTGGAGCAGCCTGGGACAGTGGGAGGTGTCCCTGCCCGTGGCAGGGGGTCCACATAAAATCATCTTTAAGTCTCTTCCAACCCAAACCATTTGATGATTCTTTGACTTAAAATATTTTGTGTCGCTCAAAGTTTTAAGTGTTCTTTGAGTTCAGGCTGCGCTCTGCAGATGAGGGATATTCTCCACAGCCAAGACCTAGGATGCCTCAGGGTTTGTGTCTTTCTCAAGGTCCAGGCTGCAATGTTCTCTTACCCTTTGACTTCTCCAGCAATGTCTCTGGAGATTTTGTGGTTTGTGTGGTTGTGCTGTTGCAATTTGTGCTTGGGCAATGACCTCTAAGCACAGTTTCAGTTTTTGAGGTAATGTCTTTGACCTTCCAGGCAGAGCAGTAGATTGAACTTTATAAAGTGACCTGTGTTCATGACTCAGTAATTCTTAACTCTTGTGGGACCACCACCTGGGAGGCTGGAACACAGTCTGGGGCCTGCTGACCTGCAGCACTCTTTGTAAAGACACTCAGGAGGCAGACTGTCTGGCATTAAAAAAGCCTTGTTTGTGTGTGCCAGAGGATACAGCTCCCACAGCTGAACCCTTGCAGAGCCTGAGCTGCGCACTGGCCCTGCCTCATGTTTGATTTGCCCTTCACAGAATGGAAATCACCTGGCATGTGACACTTGATGGGTTGGACACTGAGCCTGAGGTCAGGACATCTCGGGGGTCTCTCAAGTTTTGCCCCTGGCCTGCTTTTGAGCCTTTGGGCAGCCCCTGTCGCTCAGTTTCCCATTCATCCTTTGTCTCAGCCATTTAAATTGGAAGCTCTCAAAGGCACTGCCTCTCCCTCTGTGAGTGTCCTACCTGCCTGCAGCAAGCCCTGCTGGGAGCCTGGCTGCTCCTGTCACACACAGTGACAGCCTGGAACCGATGAATATCTTTTGTTCCTCTTGAGTGAGCTTTGGCCCCATCCCATGTGCCTGAGGGCCTTTAGCACTGTTCCTGGCACAGGCTGGGACTTTCCTGTGCTCTGTGACCATGGATGGAAGAACAGCCTGGTTTGAAGGGTCATTCTTGAATGAAAATGCCCAAATAATTTATTTTCACTGATGAGGAGAACAGGAATATTCTTAGCAAAGTGGTTTGGAATTTCTAATGGAATTGTCTTGACGTTAAAAAACAAAATGAGGGGAATATCACATGTTTCCATAAGAATCCAAGTAACTGGTTAAATAGTTAAACAATTCAAAATTAAAGTCATACCCCCAGTAATACTGACTTTTCATTTTCACTGTTGTTCCCTAAACACACACATTCGGAGGGTCTCCACAGGGAGAAAACAAGTGTGGCCAGCAGTTGGTAGAGAAACTTTTCCTGAGTGATGTTTCTTTAGAGGCGAAAGAATTTTCCAACTGGGTGAACAAGTGGGCAGCACTGAGGTGTCTGTATTAGTTCTTTCCAGGTTATCTGTCAGGCTTGTTTCTAATTGCTCCCTCCTGTTTCTGTCCTGCCAACTTCTCTTGGTCTTCTGGGGAGCCCTCACCTTTGCTGTGGGATGCCTGGCAGGTAGCACAGTGCTTTGGGGAGCTTTTAGTTCTGCTGAAATCGTTTCAAAAGGTGCTGTTTAAAAATGGGGCCTGAATTCATTTGGGTTGTGCTTGGTGGTCAGGAAAACAAGCATGGCTAGCAGCTCTTCCATTTGTGGTGTGTTAGACTGGACAACATCATCCCTTTCAGTTGCTTCCCATTGTGAAAAATAAGGTTCGCTTTTTAGAATTTTTTTTTATAAAAGTTTAATAAAGGATAAAAGGGATAAAATCCAGCAGTGGGGTGCTTGGCCATCTGCCAAAAAGCACACCCTTAACTTAAGCCCATGTTCTTTCTATACTGTTACATTACAGGGGGCACATGCATATTCACAGGAGTTTATACATTATTCCTTAGAGTTTAGATGTTCTTTTGCTTGGTTTTAACTTTTGACTTGTCTTCATGCCATCTTGTATATTAAACCAATATATTTTATATCTTTTTGTGGTTCCATCCTGTGGTTTTTACACTCCCTTATAACAAGGAGGGAGTAAATTGGGTTCTGGGTTTTGTCACTATTATGTTATCACTCAATCTGCAAATGCAAGGAACCACCTAATTCTCTTACACCATTCTCTGAGATAGTTACATAAAAGCATTTTAACATCACATAGTCTCTATTTAATCTTGTGCTATGGCCTAAGATGTATTTACCAAATCACTATTTACTATTTATATAAGCTATATGGTGCATACATAAACTGACAGATTATACTATACTAAAAAGCTAAATATTACACTAAAAGGAATTACAAATTGTACTATATCAGGATCTTTGTGATCAATAATAACTTGCAAAACAAAAGCTAATACATAAATGCAAAAGCCAATAACTATATTTGTTATTTATAACACTATGTATTCCTGACTCAAGCAGGACAAGCCATGAACTGAAAATCTGCTGCCCTGAGTCGCTGAGTGTTATAGATACATATTATAACATTGGCTTTTGGCAAATACTAAAATGGATTTAATATGTGTGGTGTTAAAGTAACTTTGTTATCAAGATCTAGTTTTAATTGCTGTTATTAATTAAGCTTAGACATAGTAGTGAAATAGCTGATACAAGTATGCTTGTGCCTGCTTGGATGGGATGGCATCCAATGAACAAGGGATGAGGACACTGCTACAGATCTGCCAACCATCAGCACTCGCTGTCTGAAGGCAGTGTGGGCCAAGGCCCAAAACTGGAGGTGATAAAAATGGACTAAAACCACACCCAAGGAATATACATGCTCTAAAAAGGTGGAACCAAGGAGGAACCATGCTAAACAATTCTTGAAACATGTAAACTAGTTTGGGGAAAAGTTTACTATGCATAATTGTTCATGAATATGAAACAGGCTGCTGTAATAGAAACGGTATATAAAGGTGTTTCCAAAACAGCAGGGATGCTTTTGGCTGGGTGCCAAGGTGTACCTGGCCATGATAACCTTTGCCCTATGGTCCTTGTCTCCCACTGTCCTTTATTAAACTTTTTGAATTTGCACAGGAGAGTGAAGGTGTTTTTCACATTGAATGTGCTGTAGGGAGAGTGAGGCAGCAGCTTCCTCCCCTGTTCTGTTTTTCCTCCTCTTGCCCAGGGCTGAGCCACACCTGTGCTCCTTCTTGCCCTCCCCAGTGAGCACACCTGAGCCCTTGGCTGCCATGGCTGTTAGCCCATTAACAGAATGCCAAATCTCCCAGGCCTCCCCTGGCCTTCTTAATGGAGCCCTCTGAAAGCAAAAGCTTTATTTTGGGGGCTCTGCTAGACAATGGGCTCTCTGGATTCTCCTCCAGGGGACAAGCTTGTCAATCAAATTGTCACAGACAATAATTACCCCCTGCTTTATTTGCTCTGTCTGTCTTCAGAGCAGTCAATTAGAGCTATTGATACAGACAAGCTATTCTCACCAAGTTAGTTTTCAGGCTAATTAAAAGGAACCTGTCAGTGCCTTTCCCTGTAAGCCTCGGGCTCCTGATGGCTTCTCTTTGTGTGCAGGGCAGGAGCTGAAGCTCAGCCTCCCTCCTGCACACAGAGGCTTCGTTAAGGTGCAGCCTTTCATCTCAGCCTTTGCCTTGGATCTGGGGAGAGGGCGGCATGGAGGGAGGAAGAGGAGGGTTTTCTGGAAGAGACAGTCCTGTCTGCCTGGTTTTGTTCAGTGTTTTTCAAATCCATCATGTGGAAAGAGAAAAAAATGCACTGAACTTGAGAATCCTTGAAAGAACTTTGGTGGTAAATAAGTGTTAATTCTCTTTGAGCATAGAGACCTTTAAAGAGAGGAGTAAGGGCCCTCTTCAGGGATGAAAAACAGTGTTTTTTCCTGCCAAAGTGTTTTGTTCTGACCTTTTTTTTTTCCTTAAAATGACTAGAACACATAAAAAGACATGCCAAAAATCTCATCATCTTCAGGATACTGCTGATCTGAAGTGTATTCAGGAAAGTAAATACTTAGACCAGGCTTTCATTGTGCTGTAAGAAAAAAACTGCCACACTCCACAATTTAAGCTTGTTTCAACAAATTGTGTCCTCAGCCATAAAATAAACATGCTGTTCCAACCCTGAAAGGGGATTCAGCCATGAATTTACACCTTCTGAGATCCAGTGTATGTGATCTGGTTTGCAGAGAGACAGTGGGCAAGATCTCCATGCCTCTGCTCTTACAGCACCAAGCTGTTTGTGTTATACAAACCTCATTTTCTGAATTAACAGTGTGTCTTTTTTTTTTTTCCTCTCTTCCATATTTTCACTGTTATTGGATCTTCTGTTCTTCTTCTCTTCATTTATGAACTGAAAAATGCAGGTAAGTGTAAAATCTTTTTTTTATAAAAAAGATTAATATTTCTTTCTTCTTTGCCTTTCTCCCACATTGTATGCATTGTATTACAAGTGACTTTTGTGTGGTGTGTTGCACAGAGGAGAAATAGTCATGCTATGACCCCAATGCTCTATAAATACATGTCCCAAAAAATGAGCCATTTCACAAAAAGAAAAGAATATCCAAACCCAAGCTTTCCATTTAACCCAGAAACAGTATGAAGTGAGGCAACACAAGTCTCTTGCCAAGGAAATTGCTAACCTCCCACTTTGTGCCAGTGTTGCAATGAAAAGCACTGGAATTCAGAACTCTCTATGAGGAAACTCTTTGCTTTCCCTCAGCGAGGCAGATCTCCCCAGGAAGTCACAAAATAATTTCTAAGTGTAATTCAAAATGGGAGTGGGATTTTAAATGGAAGAACACCTACCAATATATTTAATCAGTATAGCTTTGAGCTCAAAAACTCTCTGCCCACTCCACAAAGTGTTTGCTGAGCAGTTTGCTGTAATGTGTTAAGTCTGTTGAAACACAAAACGTGTCCCAAAGCCTTTCCCCCAGCCCTCCTCTAATTATCAACTACGTAACAGGGAATAAGAAGTATTTAATTTCTGGAGTCTTGGAAAACTTCCTCCCATCTTTGGAGATGTGTGGAGAGTCAAAAGGGTTTGTGAGATGTGAAAAAGGAGCTTTTAGAGAGGTGCCTGAAGCCTGGACCGTTGCCCCTGAGGTCAGTGGCACAGGACGGCCCAAACTTCTCCCACCATCTGTGTGCCCTGAGATCCTCATGGAGCTTTGGAACTCCCTGCTGATGACTGCATTATCTGGAGGGTGTTGCAGGTATCTCCCACACACTGCTCTTGCCAGTGCTATAATTTATTTTCATAGCAATTTGTAGGCAACTGCTGAAAATTCAGTCCTGTTTCCTGCCTCTTTCCTCCCCATAATATCTGTGACTCTGCTGGTGCTGCTGAGGCAGAGTAGCTGTCTCTGTCCTGCTACTCATTCACCAATCATATTGTTTTTTTAAATTGGATTAAATCTTGTTTTAAGTGTGTTTGGTTAATGCAGTACTGTGAAATGATGCTGCAATAGCCAAAACACCAGAAATTGCCATTTTTTGAGAAGCTGTTTGGCTGCGTAGGTGAACTCCAAAGCAAAGGGTAATTGCAACTGTAAAAACACTCATGTAAACTGCATGCTTTAAAAGCTGTGTGTTACAGCGTTAAAATTTGAAATGTAACAAAATACCATCAATATTGCATGTAGCATAATATGGAGCTGTAGGTCTGAGCTGTATCTGTGTAAGCAGAGTTTGAAGCCATCCAGCTCTGGAATTTCGTGTGCACACATGCATATGTAATCTTGATACACTTCCACAAGCATATATTGACCTTAAATTGTGTTCATATGGGATGTTACCCTTTCTGAAAGAAAAGAGAATAAGAACAGCTGTGCTGGAGCAGGAGAAAAATCCATCTAGTCTGATAGCCCCAGGAAGACTAAAACAGGGCACGCATATGTGATACTTCCCCTTAATAGTTCTCCGGCTTCCAATTATTTTCAGTTTAGTGATTTCCTGAGCATTGCAGAAGTAGGACATGGAGGGTGAAAATTAAACTTATTGGAGAAATATGGGACAGAATATGTTTCTGACCAAAGTATTTGAACACTGCTCACAGCAATGTATTTATTACTTTCTTCCCCAAGTCCCACATTCCTTAAAGTTCCCAGCCCTGCACTCCTGTGCTTACCCACCAGTGCTGGCTTTCTCCCAGAGGGCAAATAAATATTGTGCAGTGGTGTACAGGTTCCTTTGATGTAGCTCTCTTAAAACTATTTCAGTGTAAGTGATAGTTATCCAGGGAAATTGTAGCTGGTGCTGGAAAATTCAAAGCAATGGTGATTCCTTTTCTGGGAAGAGGGAAATTTGTCTCCTTCTCCTCCCAAAGGCACCACTGAGGGCTGTGTGAGATATCCTTTCCTTTCCTTCTCTGTGGTTTTCACATGCTCTTTTCCAGGCTTGCCAGCAATAAATGGTTCTTCTGAGTTTGTTTAGTTACATAGAACAGTTGGAATCTGTATCTATGCCAAAGTCTTTGTGACTGTGAGTGGCTTATGCAGCATTAGAATTAAATCTCTTGGGAGCATCTACCTGCTGTCCTTTCCAGTACATAAGGGATATTGTGAGCCCTTGAGTTTAATCCTCCAGTGCCAGGGATTTTCTCGAGCACAAATAGCTGGCCGTAATTACTTTCCTTGCAGAAAAACTATCATTGGTCATCATTTTGAAATTATTTATTTCAAAAATAATGTTTGTTCTTCACTGAGAATGTTCAATCTGGTTGCAAAAAGTGGTATTTTGAAATGTAGCTGGAGATGGGAAACATGCACATGTTGGAGGAGTGGCTTTGGTTGTGTTTATGGTATTAAAGAAAAACTGGGAAATGAAACCACTGGATTTGCACTCAAAAGGAGGCTCCTCTCACATGCAGCTTTGCCTGCTGTGTACCAAGTCACAATGGCAATATGGTAGGTTTTTTGTTGTGGGTTTTGGGTTTTTTTCCCAAATTCTTCTTGCAAATAAAAAACCAGGCTTTTAATACTGTAGTTGAGAGGTGTGTCCTTGAAAAGACTGTGTTCAGTAAAGGCTGAAATGGGGAAGATAACACTTACTTAAGTGCAGGAAAGAACACTTAGCAGAATTATTAACCATACTGTTACTCTTTTTACAAAATGTGTGTGCATTTGTATGCACAGGAATTTGGGAAGGTAGCAGATTTGAAAGGAACAGCACTTTTGGTTGATGTCAGAGTAAGAATTCATTGCTGGGGGTTGAATGACACATGAACTGTCAGTTTGCCAGCTGTACATGTGAAGGATTTCCAGACATTTTGTCTACCATTTTTGGCAAACTGTGCCCTTGGGGTGTTGTCAGCTGCGATGGGGAGGTTTAAACACATATAAATCCTGTTTAGAAGGAACAGTCCCTATTCACAACAAACTTTTCCCTTAAAAAAAGCCCAAACAGGTTCTCTTTATGCCTGACTAGGAATCCACTGGCTCTCAAATAATTTGGGCTTGAAATTTTCCCTATCCTCCTTTTCTTCAGTTCCTGAACCCTCCTCAGTCTCTGGAATTGTAACACACCTTATATTGAGACATGACAAACCAAAGCAAACTTTTCCCAGCTTAGCAGTGAGTAAGGAGCTGGAGATCCTGAGATAAGCAGAAATCTCAAGGTAGGCAAAATCAAGTCAGATTTTAGCAGGATGAAGACAGCATATGTGAATCCTGCAGATTTGAGTGAAATTTAGAATAAAAGAACAAAAAATGTGCCAAAGGTGTTTTCTACCTCATAAATTTAAGTTTCAAATTTATTTTTGTATGAGCATCCCAGCTTTCCCAGCCTGGGTCACCTTGCTGAGGCTCATCCTGCAGTGACAGAGCAGTGCAGTGTCACCAGCTGGGGTGACCAACACCTCTTTGAAGTGAAATATTAGCCTTGCTGGTGTAGACACTAAACTTTGATATACTCATGTGATTGAGTGTGAAGGCTCACATAAATGTTAAATAGTCCTGCAGAGCTACTTCGCAGCCTTTCATAGGAAAAATCAGCCAGAATTTGTAGTTTACTAAACCTGGGTATGTGTGCAAGCTCAGCTGAAGGTTGCATGTATCCTCAAGTGAATTTAGGTGGCTTACGTTTCTGGAATGATGTGAGGAGTGAAGAGAAAGCATATATCCAGTACAGAGAATGCTGGATTTTCTTGTGTGTACTTCAGAGTGGCATGTGAATGAATCCCTGCCTTCACTGCAGCTTCAATACAGCTGTATCAGCAGCAAATCCTTGGTGAAAGTTGGTGTATTTTGCATTATTATTATTATATTATTTTTTGCATTATTTTCCTTTTTTTTTTTTTTTTTTTTTTTTGCTTGCTTGCTTGCTTGTAGTATTCTGAAAGTATCCCTCAGGTTAAGGCATTCCTGCTCAAAGCTGGCCTGTGTGGGAGGGAGGGCTGCCATGGTTCATTGGTTTGGGTGTAAGTCTGAGGTGGAAGGGAATTGACATTCTGTTGTGATAACTGGAAAACAATTCTTACAATTTCTTTTGATATATTATCATGTTGTTCAGCCCAATAATACACATGCATCATGTCTAGCAGAAGATAGGTTGTAATAGATGTTTGAGAAATGCAAGCATGTAATTAAATATTGTGCCATAACATATTCAAGTGGGAATGCAGTTAACATCATCCCTTAGCATCAATATTTTTCTTCTTTGGAACATCAATTATACAACAGTAACTCTTTCTTAATATGTTTTGGTTTATAGCTTTGCACTCAAAATACCAACATAACCAAAAATATTTACTTCTGTAAATTGAATTGCCTTATCCTTAACATGAAATTGTCTGAAAATTTATTGGCAGAGTTACTCCTGTTTTTTTCATTTCTTATGGCATTGTTGCAAACAGATACGGAACTATGATTTTGATCACAAGGAGGTAAGAATGACTAAACTGGCTTCATGCTGTTGTATCACCTCTGCAGTTACTGTTCCCTGCTTTTATTTTGGCATTTAACTTGACTGCACACAGCAGAAATAAAGGAACTCAGGAGGTAGAAGCATGGGGGCTTTTAAAGCTGATGATGATACAGGGTAAAGGGACAAAGGAATGGGATGTTAAGATGTTGTAGTTGAGAATCAATAGTTGAGACAGAGACAATACAAAGCAACACACTCCATTTCCAGAAGGCTTCAAACTGGTTTTATTCTAGCAGGCATGCTTTTTATACATTCTTACAAAGCTCATAAGTTTACACTTCACTCATTGATCACAAGAGACAAACAAAGTGCTCATTGGGATAGGCAGTTGCAGGTTTCTCATTTATCCTTCTTTCTTTCTTGGTTTCTATGTCAACAACCTTAGTAGAGAATTCTTTCAGGGGTGAACACGGATCCTCTTATCAAACTTCTCTCTGGCTCACAGAAGTTGCTGTAAAACCTCTTCTACATTAAGAAGATGCCTGAAAGTCAGAGCAGGCTTTTTTTGCTTCCCTGGAGACCCCTGTGGCTTGGTGTGTGCCTGTGAGTGGCCTTTTCTATGAAGCTTATAGGGCAACATGCCTTGTTCCAAATTTGCTTTGGTCCTTTTATTTTCCCAGCATCACCATTAATTTTCACGTTGGTCAGTGGCACCTGTAAATCATTATGTGAACACAAGATATTTCTGCAGTACCCAGACATGCTGTGTCTTTACTTTTTGGCGATGCTGGGAGGAAAAAGAGTTGCAAATAGGTCTGTCCTGGGCAAGTGACAATATCTGTGCACTGGTCAAGTACAGCTTGCACATTTCAGTCACAGCACATTTTGGTACCGTAGGAATCAAGCTGATGTCAAATGGCTGACCCATTGGGAAGGATACAGATATCACTGTTGATTTATTTATAGGGATTTGCTTATACAGGTGGACAACCCAAAAGCCAAAATGAGTCTCAGAGAAGCTGAGCCTGGATGATGAGAAGTTTTGCTGTATGTTATCCCATTCTTTCTTGGTTCTTCTGAATTAAAACTAGGTGGAGATACAGTTGCACCTATTTTTTCCCTGCCATTTTTGTTTTGGCTCCAAAATTATTTATGGTTTTAATTATCTTTTGGAGAGACTTGAGCTGGCCTTGGGTCTAGAAGGACAGAAGATTTTAAGGGAAGAAAGCAAGAACTCTTCAGCTTTGCATCAATGAATGGGGCACAGACATTGGTTTGCATATGTGTGCCTCTCAGAAATGCACAGTGTAATTTTTCCTTCATCCTGTGTGCTTTGTTTTCCTGAAGATAGTTACTGAGGTTGGGAAGTGCCTGGCAGTTCATTGCTAAAAGAAGGCATTCGCATCTGGCATTGTTTAAATCTCCTACATCCCTCTTGAGTGCATTTTTGCAAATCATTATTTCCCAAGCAAAACCATGGCAATTATTCTGATTGAAATTAAAAAAAAAAAAAATCATTAGCCAGGCTCAGAAAAGTATTTATGGCTTTCCCCTCAGAATATCAGTGGCTGACAGCATCATACTGAGAACAGGCTAAACAAATTCAGCTGGGTTCCCAAGCAAAATTATTACACGAATATATAAAGTTTATTAATACCAACATGTCCTCCTGCAATATCAGCAGATGGTCCAGTCAGACAAGTAAAAAAGTAATCCATCTTTCCAAAGATCAAAGAAAAAGAAGAAAATAATAACTCAAAATCTAGAGTTGCTTAGTAGATGTGTTGGGAATTCAAATGTCCAGAGAGAACAAGTGAGCAATGTAAGCCCTCAGAATAAAACAGAGCATCTCACCCTTTTTCACCAGAATAACTCCCCTGACGGCAGCTGAGATAAACTGTACTAACTTACAGAAAACAACACCCATTACTTTAAATTCTCAAAGGCTTAAATAATTCTGATAGTGCATCTCCAGCCCTTATATTCTTCCCCTGGAGAGAGTGTCTCTGAAGAGATGCCACACAAGTAAGGAGATGAAAGACCCCTCTGCCCTGGGGTGTTAGAGGGGTGGAAGGCTGTCAAAAGGTTTAACAATGGCCATGCCAAGTACTGACCCACTCTCAAAATTAGTGCACAGAGCTGATTTTACCAAGCTATACCTACACTTCATTTGATTTCCCAGTTCCCTGTAAAACCTCTTTTTCTTTTCTTGTTACAGCCATCATTATCAGGAAAATTGTCCCCAGCTACAGTGCAGCAATTTTCCCAGGCTCTTATAGCCAGAGGTGACAGGAGTGTGACTGGTTTGTCTTGCTCCAGTCCCAGATACATTTTCCTCTTATTTTCCTGCTTCTCCCATATAGCATCTCATAAGTATTTTCCTGCCTTGGGGAGTTATTTCATGTTTCTAACCTAATACAAGTAATTTGATGAAGAAAGGAACTGAATTAGCAAATATAAAGTAGCAAACATTTTACGTGTTTAAGGATGGTGAAACCAATCTCACTGTGATTTTTAGAAGGAAATGTGACTGTCAGTGCAGCTGAGTCTCTCTTACTTAGCTTAATTGCTTTTAAAATGTTTAAATCCATTGATGAAGAATGAAAATTACTTAAAAAAACTTAAAGCCACCCAGTGAGTTACCTTGTTGAATTTTGCTGTATGGTTGTTCTGTAAAGACTGATAATTATACATTTTTCAAGATGAAAAAAGTAAAGATACAGCTTGTCTGGGTACTACAGAAATATCTTGGGTTCACATAATGATTTATAGGTGCTATTGACCAACATGAAAATTAATTGTTAGACCTTTTGATTTTCAGTTTCATTTGTTTCCTGAGAAGTATCTTAACTGGTAAAAAATAGGAGAGTGTGAGTTAATTTTTTTTAAAGTTTTTAGGAAAGATGGTCCTACTTGACAGGGAATTATTTGTGTAAGAGTTTCTTTGGTTTGATCGTGGGCAGAGAAGCCTTTGCCTGAACCTGTTAAACCTGTTGTTTCCTTGTAATCTTTCAGTAAATCCTTGACCGTATTGATAAGGTCAAATACTTTCTTGTGTAGGGCCAGTTCAGTTCTTTAAGGGACTCCTCACTTAAGCTTCTTACAGAAATGTTCTAACCAAGCACAAGCTGCATATATTTCTCTCAGCATTTACCTGCTGGAGGGCAATAAAGGCAGCTCACAGAGTATTTAGGTGGGTTTTTGTTGCAAAGGCTAAATAAAATTACTTTCATTAAGTATTTGCAACAGAATTGTAATTAAGTAACTTTCAGGAAGATTTTTGACATTGCTGCTAACAGCAGGAGGAAGTCCCATTGAAGGCTTTATATCTTGTATGTCCAACAATATCAAGGAGAAAGTATCATACAAAATCAAAGTAGTGGCAAACAGTGTAAGACATCCTGCATGGGGAATTATCTGTAGCTGTTAAAGCTGAGTATGAAATCACAGTTTAGTATCAGCTTATGTTGTCTGATTTGGCATTTCTATTACTAGTCATGAGGCACCAGCATTCCACAACCTTTACTGCCATTAGGAGGGGACACAAACTAATAACCAGTTTCATGTATAGTAAGGAAATACAAGTTTCTAGTCACAGGTTTCAATTAATGGGATGAAAATCCACTTAGGGAGGAAAAAAAGTGAACTTGAGAGCAAGCACTTCACTTTGGGGTTTCTTATCCATGCCCTTAGCCTTAGCTTTGAGCTACATTGGATTGTGAGTCTCTGCTTGCAAGTCACTGTGGCTTTGGGATGTATCTGTGCACAAATGGTCTTTTGGGGCTTTGTCCTGTGGATTCCATATTTATTGCTGGGACTAAAAGGATTAACAAACTGGGGTTTGAAAATACCACAGCATTTCCACTGTGGCCATCCTAAGAGAGTTGGCAGCCTTGTCTTTAATAATGTATACTTAACTGGGGAAGGGTATATGGAATTGCTTCTGGTTCCTTGATTTATTTATTTTTTAATCATATTGGCCTGACAGACATTTCTGAGAGGGGCTTTGTGCCAGCTTCACAGCCTTGCCAGCTGCATCAATCATACAGCTCATCCCAGGTCACAGCAGCCAGCATTAAAATCCAGAACTTTCCACAATAAGCACATTCACCTGTTTTTGAGAACAGATGGCAGGATTCAGCCAGTGGAGTTGATGGCAGTGAGTGTGCTGAGTCACCTCAGCAGGCTCTGTGCTCTCTGCCATCACTGCAGCACAGGTACAACTGCTGCCAGCCCCACCCCAGCCTGCCAGGGACACAGCTCAGGGCTTCCTTGAGAGGAAATTAGGAACTCACTCCAGCGAATGAGTTGTTTCCATCAAGTAGATTCTTGAGCTTTTTTCACAGTTTTCCCTGCCTCTGACACACTGCTGAAGTCAAACAGTGCATTAAAGGCACAGGATAAGCAGCATGGTGCCCTGGTGGGAGGGAAAATGGTGTATTGATCTGCTTGTAAACTGCACAGCAGAGTAAACTTTCAGTGCTAATAATATTGGCAATAGCATATGGGAAGAGCTGTCTGTAAGGAAGCAAAAGGTGCAGCGTGAAGGGCCCTGTTATGGAGTGGTAGCTTCAGGTGGTTTGGGGGGCACACCCCAAAACTGTTCTGATTATTTGTGGACTCAGTGCACCTACTGATCTTGGAAACTAAACTGTCTCAGGCTTACCCAACACAGGGGTGAGTGACTGCTTGGCAAGTTTAGGTATTGTAGGCAAGAAGTCCAGACTGAAGAGCTGCTGCATGTTAAACACTAGAAATCAAATTAACTCCAGTAATTAATTCACTCCTTTTTCCACTGCTACACTGCAACTTATGCAAAAGAAGATATTTCAGAGTCCTTTGTCCTGCTACCTTGTGAAATTTTTTGATAACTTTCCATTTGTCAGCTGGTGCCTACATTCCTGTCTAACACAGCTGACTGAATTTACTCCATAATGCTGCACAATTCTGTGTGGTGTTCCTGCTGTTACACTGAGACTGGCAGGAGCAACCACAGTCCAGGTGAGAGGTGGTCCTGTGGTTGGGTGCACCAGGAGATTTCTCTGCAGAACCAACCTCCAGTCAAACCAAAAAAAATAGACCAGAGACAGAAGGAGAAATACAGAGCTGGAGAGTGAGGGTCACATAGCAGGTCAGTAAAGCATTTGGGAAAATCTGATATTCTGACTCCAGCAGCCAAGGAGGCAATAAACCATTGGAGCCTGTTGCTGGAGCTCCTGACTGACTGTTGGGACTTGAATCAAACATCTTCATTTCGAGTCCAGCAGGCAGAGCACTGGCTTTTTTACAGGTTTTGAAGCAGAGGAGACCGCTGGAACATGCACTTATTTGCTTAAGGTGACAGACATGCCTGGGTCCTGAAGGACAGTAGTAGCTGAAAACTGGCAACCACAGACGTGTTCTTGTTATGTTAGAGGCATCTCCCTGGGGTGATGAAACCAGGAAAAGCTGTGTGAGGGTTTGGAATAGTGCCTGTCCTCTCTGCCAACACATCTCTCCATGATGCTGCTGATGTGGCATCTCGTGGCTGTTCCAAACAGAAACACTGACTGGTGGTCTTGAAGCTTGAGTACAGAAATGGTGGAGGCAGATGTGCTTTGGTCTCCTCTCTAGCAGTTAAAAATATTGAGGACAGGATTGCTGAATTTTTATCCATATCTGCTTAGGCAGAAGTTCAGTGGTTCTAGTTTTGCTTGGCCAGTGACACTTTTGGAGCTGGTTTCTGAGACAGCTTTTCTCTTTACAGGATATTTTCTCTTCAAAATTACAAGTGGTAATAGATAATATTCTGTAGGAGCACAGGCAATGTGAAGGAAACTACTGAACTTCTGATAACCTTGCAGTCTGATTTGATTACTCAGTTCACCTTTAGAATAAAGTCTGATTCAGAGATAGGAACTGATCTAGTTTTTCATAAACTAGATTCGTTTTCTATACAATTTTCTTGTATCTTTATGAGCTAATCTATCTCACCTTTTTCATGTGGGTTCTTTTACGGTATCAGAGTGCTGTAGCTACACTTTTGTTTTTCTGTTTCTCTAAGCCAAAAGTGCTGCTCTGCTGATCCTTCTGATTTCCTAAAAGCAGTCAAAAATTTAAAATCTAACAGATCTAACTGTTTTGAAGTAGTGGAAGCCTGTGTACGTCCTCCCTCCTCTGCTCCATCTCTCTGTCTTTTACTATGCTTTGCCCACTGTTTAGCCCCTTCCTTTTTGATTGTCAGGTAGTAAATTCAGCATGAAGAGTGTGGGGGATGTAGAGAATTCACCCCTCTTGGCATGGGAGGGGTTCTGTTGGGGTGGGCAGACAGCCTGCTCTTGACCCCCTTGCAGCATCCTCCAGGTGGCTGTGAGAGCAGAAGGGATGGAAATTATGCACAGTGGAACTGCAGCACCTTGTCCTGCAGAACTCTGATGTACTCAGGGAAGGTGTGTGTATTCTGCCAGCACCCCAGGCAAAATGTTTATGTCTTCTCCTCACCAAGATGCTGATTTCTAAATAAATACTCCAGTCTGCTTTCCCCTGTGCTGTGCATCTTACTCCTGCTTTGGTATTGAGGTGTCTACAGGTAGGGAGGTAAAGGAAGAGTGATGTGTGCTGGGTATGCCCTGTGCTGACTAGTTCTGAATAACTGCCTCTTGTTACTAATGTTTTGTGAGAACAAGAGGGAAAAAAAATACAGGGAAACTTGCATGTGATTTGGGTTGTAAATGACTTGGCTGTAACTCTTAAGTCTTTAAAACAGTCTGTAAGAACAAGATAAAGAAGGTACCAGAGGTTTAAAAGGTCTTGCTTGATGTATTGCCACTTGGAAATGTAGCATGCCATCTCATTCCGTTCCTGGTGGTTACAGCCATGAAGTGGGACCACTCAAAGACTCTGAAATCGTACATTTTTTATACACATGAGCTTTCCTAAGTGTCACTTATTTGGGATGCTGTGTAAAACATTTTGATTTTACTTAATTTCATCTGATTTTATTGGATTGTGGAGAGCTGTTAGTTTCTCATTTAAACTGCCACACAGCATTTAAATTCATTAATTGACAATTATCTAACAAGCAACAGGAATAGCTCTCTTGCTGGGCTGAAGCCTGAAAAGCCCATTTGAACCTTTACAAATGCTAGCACATTTAATGAGCTAACAGTGAATTTGAGTTTCTGCAGGTTCAGTGGGAACTCTTCCTAATTGATGGCCAATTGGATTTCTCCCCTCAGTCTGGGAGAGGTAATGAGACAGGGACAGTGTTCAGAGCAGTCCACAGAGAGTCTGTCTTCAGAAGTTGTTCCTTCTGTCTCCATCCTGAGGCTGGACTGAAGACTGCCTCCCATTTCAAAGGGTTAGCAGCTGATATACATTATTTAGAGTTCCTGTAATTTTATGTATGAGGAAATTGGGGGGTTATTATATTGCATTTCAGTGTCAACTAATACACTCTGTCACCTAAACTGCCTCCTTTTAGGGTGGGGAACTAGAAGTGTGATTATAATTAGCACTGGCCAAGGCAGCACAGTGGTGGAGTCCAGATACTCTCATCTGGAAAGGAGGTTTGATGTCTTGACAGCAGTCCATCTTTTGTGTCATTTATTTGCCTTCAGTACATAGGTGGTACAGATATTCACGGGTTTCGTTTTAGTTTGTCACTTTGTGTGTCTGAACATTGAGTGCTAATTGCATCACACAGCTGCTGAACATCAGTGTCACACATCCAAGATACAGAGCTCAACCTGAAGGCAGAATTGGTTGAGGTGATTAGTTTTAAAGGAGATTTTTCTACCTTTACAAATTCGAGTTCAAAGTCCTGGGTGAAAGCTGGAGTCACTGCTGGGGTTAACCTAAGAATTGCTAGGACAACTACACTGGAAGTGCTTTTTCAGGGGAAAAGCCACCATATGGATGAAGTGCTCTTGCTGTGCAATCAGCTGCACTGGCAGAGCTGTTCATTGAGCTGTTTTAGTAACATTTCTCCCTGGAGTGGAGCACACACATGAAATGAGCTTTCCAGCCAAAAGCATGTGCTGCCAGTACAAACGTGTCTGCACAGAGGGGCTTCAGCTGGCACAGCCCTGTCCTGCAGAGCCCCACCTTTTCCCACCCTCACACAGACCCCTGCCAGCAGATGCCTGCCACACATGCATGGCCTGATTTTAGACTGAATTGCTTATTCATCCACATTTCTGGAGGTCGTTGTGACACTGAGTGTAGGGTGGCACAGTGCTGTTCACAAACCCCAGCCTCTCAATGTCAGTCTGTCTATTAATCCTTGCTAAACCTATTAATTCCTGCCTCTTAGTGCACTTCCCACCTGCTTCACTCCACAGTGCATGTTCTTATGAGCACATAGATATCAGTAGATGAAATTTTCACAAGTGTCTGAAGTGAACTTTCTGACTTAGTGAGAGCCTTACTTTGTGTTGCTTTTAGCCTCATTTAAGGTCTGCAATCTTGTTTTTATGTTGACTGATCACTTGTACAGGTAGGTAATCCTCCTTAGATTGCAGACACAATAAGGCCAGATCATCGCTGATGTGAATCAACATCACCCCTTAAATTTTGATGAAAGAAGCTCATTTACACCACAGTGAGGATTTGGTGTTTTATGACTGGGATCATCCTGGAAAAGGTTTCTGTGGGGCATCTGAGCCCTAAATGCTGTTCAGAGAATCTGTCACACTGCCCCATACCAGAAACTGCAGCCTCAGACAGCCTCCCCTCTTACAGCTCAAGTGTATGTCATATATTTGCAATACCAAATATGTGTGGACTGTGAAGAGCAGCCTGATTTTATGTGTTTTCGAAGCAGCTGTAACACTGCTTGTAATTTGTTATTGGGAGTTACTTGCTTTTCAGTCAGCTCCAAAGTGTGAGACAGAAAATAGATTGTTGTTATTGCATGTTCTGACAGGGAGTATACAGATTCTTACACACGTTCCCTCTTCCACCTCTCTAAAAGCACAAAATAAATTTTCCTAATTCTCTCCAAGTAGTTATGGATCTTCCCAATTTTGCCAGTCTTGTTCTGTGTGCAAGAAATGTTACAAATGGCTGTATTTTCAGAATAACATCCTTTTGCTCATATCTGTCCTGAATACAGAGAGGTCTTATGACTTAAGCATCAGATCTATTGAGCAAATCCAGTGCATTTCCAGCAGAGTTTCTCCTGTGCATCAAACAGCACTGTCAGTCAATCCAGAGCAGGCTGCTCTGTGCCAGTGCACAGTCATTCTCTCTGATCTGCATATTACATTTTTCATTTGTGTCAAGGAATATGCTGTGCTGGGATTTTTGCAAATGTGTCTTGCCAGTGTCATGGGAACTTTGTGAAAACCGTACTGCTGAGGAAGTAGAGAAATCCAATCTGGGATTTGCTTAGGACTTGTCAGAGTTGCTGGTGCTTTGTGTCAGTGTCAGGCAGGCAGCTGGGCAGCAGGAGGGAAGGAGACAAACGACTTGGTTTCTTTTCCTACTTGTTAGGAATTACTTGTTAGCTAAAGTAAATCCTATGGTGAGGTTGTGAGCATCTTTTCTGCTCTGCTGTATTCTCCAAATTTGGAATGTGATGTTTAGTTAGGAAATCTACTACTATAATTAATTCCATGCTCAAGGCCACTGTCACTTAAGAGGTCATGAAATCAGAGGTCTGACCCCATGTGAGAGAGGGAGGATCAGGTCAGATGATCAGATGTTGGCGCTCTCCAGCTTTCAGAATTAAGTGGATCTGCCATTCATGTAACAACTCAAATGATTTTCATGCCTTGGAGAAAGGTCTTTTCCTTCACATATTTCTAGTGTGAAGAAATAAGGCTTTTTCACATAGGATGGAGCTTTTGCCCTTGAAGGATCTGATGCCTTTGTGCTCGAGCCCTCCCAGTCTCCCTCCATTGAAACGGAGGTGATCCTGATTGGAGAGAAAATCTTCAAAAACAGGACTGGGACTTTTATCCCCCACCCTACCCCTGCTCTGCCACGACTTTCAGGAAGACTCTGCATCCTTAACATGCTGTTTTTCTTCCAGTCCTCTTCCTGCCTTGTCTGTTTAGGAACCTAGAACCTAGAGTTCTCTCTTCGGCTGTAGCTGCAGGCAGCCATGCCCTGCAGAGTGGGGCAGAGGCTGTAACACACCTGCCTCAGGTGTAGAGACATCCACAGGCTGCCCAGTGCCTTCCAGTTCCCTGAGGGACCAAACCTGAAACTGTGGGGATCACTGATGGTTTGGGTCCTTGAACAAGGATCACTGAAGGTTTGTCCAGTAAAACCTGAGGTCACTGTAAAAGGACACCATGCCCTGCTCTAGACAGGGCAGGACAAAGGAACAAGCTTCATCTCAGCCACGGAGCAGCTTTGTCCCTGCCCCCATCAGGGACCAGTGGGATGGGCATTATATATTCCATTTGTGGCAGGGTTTTGTCTTGGCTGTAAATAAATGCTAATAGTTGCAGACAAACTTTTTTCTTCATTGTGAACTTATATCTGGCTCTTCAGAGGTGCTGAGCCCAGACAGCAGCTCTCACTAATTTCATGTATTTGGTGCTTTTAAAAATTATTGGACCTTCAGTATTCCCTAGCCAGCACTGAGGCGAAAAAAAAAAAAGCAAAGTAAGTTAATAATCCTCAAGAAAATTACTTTTTCACCTTTTTTACCATTCTGTGCAGCATGAGGTGAGGGAACAAAAGTAGAAGAATTGAATTTTCAAGATGTTCAAATGCATTGATAATGTTAAGGTGTTGGCTTCGTGAGCATTGCCACGCTGTCCCAAGGCAGCCTGACACACTGAGGGCTCGATATGAAATGTAAGGGAGAGCTTTTAAAAAATTAATGCGTGAAAAGAGCTCCTCCAGCCCAGTTTTTATTCAGCAGGAAGGTGGATGTGAAGGAGAGGGGGGAGGTTCTGTTTCTGAGCTGAGTGATGATGAAAACGCAGTCATTCAAATGTGAAGGATGTTTAACTGGGGGAAAGGGAGGCTGGGAGCGGGCGGGACTGGAGCAGCGGAGGGAGCGCAGAGGCGGCAGAGCAGGGGAGTGATAGAATGACAATTCTTAAAGATGCATTAAACTGCAGGGACCCTAAAGCAGGCTTAGAGATGAGCCTAAGTAAGTGGGACAAAGTCTGCTCAGAAGCCACAGATGGGCCTTGGCTTTCACTATTATCTGCTTGAACTCACAAAGGGAAGGAGAGGTAGAGGAGGGGGTGAGGCGAAGGTGCTGCCTCGCCTCTCTCCCTGGCATTTGCATCGAGAGAAATGTATCGTTCATTTCCACTTGTAGGGAGCCGGGCAGAGAGGAGAGAGAGGTGGGAGAGAGCAGCAGCTCCGGGCAGCTCAGGGGACCAGGCGGGCCCGGCGTGTTCCGTGGCGCTCCCGGCAGGCAGGCTGTCATTAACGCGCGGCGTGAGGGCAGTGTGCGGGCTGGGCCTGCCGCGGGGCCCGGGGGCGGCTCTCAGGGGCAGCTCGCTCCGTTCGGCAGAAATTTATTACTGTTAGATTTCCCCCCGTGGTTTTGTGGGGGTTTTTTTTTGGTTTTTTTTTTTTTTTGTTGTTTTTTTTTTTTGGTTTTTTTTTTCTTTTTTTTTTTTTGTTAGAGCTGTGGGTAGAAAGTGACAGCTGTATTAGGGGCTAAAATACCTCCAGAGGGATCAGAAGACATCTGCAGGGAAGGCTTCTGACAAAAACCCTTTTCAGTATGCCTTAGCAGCAGCTTCCAAAGATACCACAGAAAAGAAAAGAAGGGAAGGTTTACTGCTTCTGGAGGGCTCAGGCTCCTGCTTTTTCATTTCTCTGTTTGTTTCTCTGTTTCTTGATTCCTTTCCAGCCTTTCACAAGGCAGGCATCCTTCCCTGGGAGAATAACTGCTCGGTGCCCTCCGCTGGCACGCTTCTCTCTTCTCTTTGTCTCATTCCCAAATAATGAAAAGTGCAGGCTTTGAGGGAAAAGCTTGTCTGGGAGTCACATCTGAAGCATGTGCTCCCCCCTGGAGGCTGGTCCTCCCTCAACCGGTGCTACCAGGCTTGCCAAAAATATTTTTAAGCAGTCAGAATGGCTTTATACTTTTTAATCTCTCTGTCCCTAACCATCCTTCCCCCTCTCGCATCCCATCCTGCTCAGCTGCGGAGCTTGGGAGGAGAGGAGAAAAAAAAAAAAAAAATGCCAGCAATGGCTTTTATCATTAACCCATTCATCTGCAAATCCCCCTCCCCAAAGAAAATGCACATGCTGATTTGCGTATGCAATCAGCTGTATTCTTCATTTCTATAGCGCCTTTCTCATTAACCACCTCTCTCAAAGGAACTCTTCAGGAAATAAAATCGGTTGGAGATTAAACACAAAAAGTCAGCCTTCCATGTTAAAATAGTGCCATTTTTGTGAGGGAGGCAGCCTTAGCTGGTCTTATCATTCCACTTTTCCATCTGCTGCCCCTTGGAGATGGGCATGGACACAGCAGAGTGGGGCTGTGCCAAGGAGCTGGGGGCAGCCTGCCTGTATTAGTGGGCTTAATCCTTCATTACCTTAACAGGTTTTACTGCCTTCGATTCTGGTTTATTTTTCTTTTCTTCCCAGGCTTTGAAACACTCTAGAGAATAAAACACAAGCCTGTTTTTTTATTGACCTTCCAGAAGGTTTAATTCAAAACTTCCCGAGTTCTGTTTGTTTCAGCTTATCTCACCTTTCCTGGGAGTGGAGAGAGCTGCAGCAGGAGGAGCAGGACCCTCCTGCTGGGGGTCAGGAACCTGCCACAGCTACTGGGGCTGCCAGGTTTGGCAGCTCTCCTGGCTTTTATCCCTCCAGCTTTGGCAAAATTGCCTGTTACAGTGATTGCTGGCAGAACAAATGTGACTTCTGCTTTTTTTTTTTTTTCCCCATTTAAAATAATACAAAACCTTTTTGGTGATTAAAGGACTAAATGAAAAGAATAGTATCTTGAAATTTTAAAAAAATGAGAATGTTAATATTACTTTGTAATATGTATAGAAAATACAGATATAAAATGTAGAGGAAGGTGTAATATCATTTTTGGCACCTTTCTTTCTGATTGCAAATAAGCTACTGCTGAGCATCAAAAGAAATTCAACAAGGAAGCGTTTTCGTGTTCATTAATCCTATATGTTGTTGTTTCAAGTATGTTTCTTCATTTTCTGAGTTCCTGTTTTAAATCTGTGCTTATTAAAGCAGTGTTTGAAGCTGGAAGTGAAAATTTGTATTATAGGATTTCCCAGCTGGAGGCTTCTGTGTCAGTTACAGCTGGACTGACGCTGAGTGCTTTACTGAGTACAAGCACAAAAGGCCAATTTTCCCATAAGGAGTCATGAAAGTAGAAGAAATTACTTTTCAGATTCTATCATCTGTAAGGAGTAGTACCAAATACTGTCATTTGGTTAAAAAAAAACCCCGAACAGGTAATTTTGAGTAGTCTCATTTCGTGTAAGAAAGATAAGAAATTCCAAAGCGCTTGCCAGGGGGTTACTGAAAAACATCAGTATTGTTTAACAATTTTGCATTCATACTCCAAAACAAAACTCAAATGGATGTCATTGTGTGCATAATCAGTATCCAGGGACATCTCATTCCTTTATGATAGTTTGTTTTCTGTTAACTGTCATGACAAGAAGAAATTTTGCACTAGCGATTGTTCAGTCTTGTTTATAAATGGAGAATAAATCCGCATTATAGTAACAGCAGTGCTCCCCAAGGCAAAGTGTTCACACTCCAGAAGGTGCTGGAGTTTTATGGTGAATCTCGCCTGCCTGCTTCTGTGCTTTCTGTAGTTATGCTTTAATAATTGAAAACTCCTAAAAACACTAAAGGTTTTGGTAATTTACAAATCTGAGGTAAAGCAACACTGAAGATGGATGGAAAAAGACACTGAGAGCTGGTCTACTTGGCATTTGGCAAGTTTTCTTTTAATAATGCATTACTCACCTGGCAGGTCTTTGTAATCCCTATCCTAAGAACAAACTGAGACTACAGCTGGAGCCCATGTGGAAGGTGCCACCACCTCATTTCTGCTGTTTACAGTGAAACTTGGTGTTCCTGGATTTGAGTTACTTTACAGAAGTACCAGACTGAAAGTGTAGCTTTAAGAGAAAAGCAGATACCTGCCTGTATCTAGAGAAAGTTGAAACATCATGGGTTTTAAATATTTGTAAGGGGTATTGTTTGCATTTTAATTATTGCAGAAAATTATGAAAATCCCAATTGAGTTGCAGTAGTGCAGTGGAAATTGAATCAGGAGGGATACACAGCTAGTGAAGCTATTCCCTCGTTTATCCCAGTGTCCTGATACTTTACATCTTTAAAATCTGATTACATCTGATGCTTTAAAATCCCTCATTCATTCACTGTTCTCACAAAGGCTCCTGGTTCTTGGCTGACCCTTTGGCAGACCAAGGTCCTGCTCCCTCACTGCTCAGGTTGGGTTTCTTTTGCCCTGGGCTTGTGATGCTGTTTGTGATAATTTCTAAGGTCCCTGGATGTACTGGGAAGCTGGGGACAGGGGGACAGAACTCATCCAGGATGGAATGATTAGAGGAAACAGCTTCTGAAGATGTTTGGATGCAGCTGCTTTTGTTGGAGTGGTAAAGCTGGAGCTGCACCCAGTAAACGGAAAGCTTAGCAACCTGTGAGTGTCAGCAGAATCTTTGTTCAGAACTGTAAATTCCCCAGAGCAAAATAATGAGTATTCTGCTTCCAATTTTTCTCACCCAGCAATTGAATAACTCGTGCCTAAGGGTCAGAACCACAACAATGGTGTCCCTGCCCTGGTTTTCTCTGTAATCCTCAAATGCAGGCAGTCCTGGCCGAGAAACTCAAACCACATGTGGAGAATATGACTACAAGGAAGAATCTTTGATTTTGAACATAAGAGAATAAAGAGAGGAAATGCAGAGAATCTCACTGCACACAGCCAGCCTCACTCCTGGATGATTCATTAAAAAAACAGTGATGAAGAAGTGCTCCATTTTGTAACAAATGGGGGAATCACATGCAACTCCCCTGCCACCTGCCACGCTCCTGACTGCTGCTCTCATTCAGAGATCAAGGAGTGAACAAATAAAGAACACAAACCACTTTCCCCTTGGTGAGACAGGAGCTCTAATGCTGCAGGATCAGTTGTAACAATGAGAATATTATGGCCATACTGATCAAAAATGTAAAGGAAAAAAGACTGTAGGGATAGTTAGTATGTTTTGTTGGACTAATGCAGCTGCAAAGAATGGGCAGGCTCTCATCAGCTCAAGTGGAGGTGGGGGATGATCCTGTGCTGCTGTTGTCTTTGCTGTTCCTGTTCCTGCAGGAAAGAGGAGCACACACTGCAGCTGTCAAATCAGAGGTGTGGAATGAGTTCCTCAAGAAGCCTCTGCCTTAAAACACACCTGAACACACACTCATGGCATGACAAGCACCTGCACGAGTTCTCCCCAGAGCATGACAAGCACCATGGGGCTGGTTCTGCTCCAGGAGGGATGTAATCACAAGAGGAGAGGGGGACAAAACAAAAAAAATTCATGCATGTGAACTCACTTGACACAAGTTAAGCATGAGTATCACTAGTTTAGCATGTTTTCATTGGTCCTCCTGTGTAATACCTACCATTTTTTGAAGTAGGGAAACACAAGCTTCACCTGTGTTTTAATGCCATCCAAGAGAGATCATGATTGTTGACAAGGGGTAGGAGGGAGGAGAAGTAGGGAATTGCCACGAGGATTTCTATAAATAGAACTTTGCTATAGCAGTGCTTTTAGTAGAGAGTGTTTCTTGCAGACAGGCTTGTAATGAAGAGGGAGCATATTTATTATGCAGGACTGTCAGGCTTTCTCTGAAGATTTGTTGATGCTGTGCCAGTATGTTCAGTTTAATTCTGTGCATCTGTCTCAGAATTCCCCCTCTATGCTTTTTGCCTAAGATAGTTTTTATTTTGTTCTGTAGTCTGAACAAAGAAACAACAATGCTCTATTTTTTATAGAGTTTTGATATAATTATTTAATGTATAATTATTTAATGATATAATTATTTCAGTCAATGTAATTGACTGAAACAATAATGAATCCTTCATTATTGTGTGTAATTTCAGATTTATTTCTGAGAGGTTTCTTTTCCTCTCCTTCCCCACAAATACTCATTTTTAATTTCTATGGATATGTTCTTTTCCTGGGAGGCAGCTGGGCAATGCTCCTTGCTGCCAGAGTCAGTGGAAATGTTCATGCAAGTCAGCCTCATTGGCTTTTGGCACTCACTCAAAAGCAGATCTCAAACAGAAGTAGAGAATTTAATTTTATTTGGTTTATTCTTTCCTAAATAGTATCTGCATCAGTTCCTGAATCTTTCTGAATATAATGATCATATTTTAATCTTTTTTGTCAGAAAGAACTCAAGCCTAGACATACTCGTGCTGCTGTTTCTTTCTTTTTTTTTCCTTCTTCTTTTTTTTTTTTTTTCCAGTGGAAATAAAGGCTGAAAGTCCACTCTGGACAGTGGGAAGCAGGGCAGAATCTGCATGCTGACCTCTTCATCAGCCTCATCCCAGCAGCCAGAGTTGAGGAGAGCTAAGAGAGCAGAATCTCACTGCACCTGACAGATTCATCCCAGAATCCTCCCTGAGGGGCAACTCCTTTCCCCATTTTAGTCATAAAATGGTTCATTACTGTGTCCACTATGTTAGCAGCAATTGGTGAGGCCATTTATGTTCAGAAGAGTTTCCTATCACAAACTGTCTCAAGTTACCAGACATATCAAGACAATTGCATTTAGAAATTGGGATGGATGGCAGCTGTTCAAATATTCCTTGAAAAAATGTTATTTTATGGCTCAACTATAAATCTCCCAAACATCCTCATACACCCTGCTGAGATAGAGATATCCTGCACTTGATGGCTAAAACTTATGGGTAACTATTGCTGCCTTTCCTCTTGTGGAAGGAAAACCTGATGGAATGGGCAGGTTTACTGGTGGTAACCCAGCAAACTAGTGGTTTACTGGTGCTGGTGATTCTTCCATGGCTGGGCTCTCATGGGTTGCTGAGGGTCAGAGCAAGGTGCTCTCCAATGGCAGCACCAAGACCTGTGTGAGAAGTGACACTAGAGTGTCAAATTCAGAGATGCCCATAAATAGGAAAATGGATGCACAAGGCACTATCTTTTTTGGGAAAGCATTTTTATGTGTTCAGGAGTAGCAACTTCATTTCCTTAATTTTTTTTTTTTTCCATCTAGCTTGTTTCTAAATGCAAAAGCCTGAAGAGATGTGAGTGGCTGTAATGCTGGCTGCATTAGGCTGATTGTTGGAGGAGGAGGCAGCTGTGTGCTAGCTCAGGCTGTAGGGGAGGAAATCCAAAGTTCACCCCAGAGCAGACACTCCTGTCAGTCAGAACGCATCACTGAGCAGGATGAACCTTCCCTCCTCCCTCCTGCTGGCAAACACCACAGAGAGGCCCATTGTGGCAAAAGCTGTGAGCAGGGCAGACATGCTGCAGTGGCATATTTAATCCACAGGAACTGCATGTATTGATCACAGCAGCTTCACTGAGGAGTGGCTGATGAATGAACATATGGGTAACACGGAAAAGGAGGCTGCTGGTTAGAACTGGAAGCATATTTGGATCAGATTTGTAGCTCTGAGCTCATTACAGTTTCTCAGGCCTATGATAAGATGTCACAAATTGTATTTGACAGATCATCAAAAGGGACAGAGGCTGCTCCTTGCCCTAATGTTGACTTGCCTTGACAGTCCAGTGGCCCGTAACATCTGACCTGTAATTTCTGCAGAGTTACAACGTTAAGTGGGATCAAATCAAGTCAAACCTTCTCAAGGCTGCTCCAGCAATGTACAGGAGTGTCTCAAGAGAGGACAGTCTGTCTGTCCTTGAGTTACCATTGCAGGAAGGTGTTGACAGCAGCACTGTGTGGTGCTTTGCAATTAGAAGCTCCTTTAGTTAGAGCCATGTCTCAGCTCTAAGCACTCCTGACTTTGAAAGACTTGGACTTTTCTACTGTAGTCTGTCAAAAACAAAGAGTGGGTGTATTTAGAGATAGAAAATATGGTTGTAAAACCATTTTTGCCTGCCTGTTGGGGGCTGTAGTAGGAGACTTCTTAAATTAAATCATCCTTCAGTTCAGGAAGGAGGGATGAGATGCCTTAATCCAGGTAAAGCTTCCTTTTTCAGGTTGCTCTGTATTGCAGTTGAGGCAAAGAGCACTCCTTTTCCTCAGAGCTTTCAATGCTCTGCAAGAGACAGCATTAGAGTTGCCATCTACACTGCAGCAGGTCCATTATCACAGCTATATTTCCTCTCTCTCGCCTTTTTTTAGGAATACCATCTGTTTAGTCATTAGCCCCATCAGCTCTCATTAATTGAGTCATGTCTCATTTAGGTTTCTCTATTAGCTCCTCATTGTTCCCTAGACAAGGCTTTTTTTCCATATGCCTTTCTTCCTGTTGAGCTCTGTCCAAAGTCAGGTGTCAGCTGGAGAGCAAGGATGGGATCCAAACCCAGGCTGTCTTTCAAAACCTTATGCCAAACTGCCAGCCTGTTTCTTCAGGGCACCAAGTGCCAACTTGTCTGTGCTGGCCCAGCTTTGGACAGTCATGGGGGATATGGAACAGCCCTGGCTAAGGAAAGAAAGCCTTCTGTCTCCTTTCCCCTTTGATTTCTCTGCTTTTCATCATCTCTGCTACAGCTAATAGGGTTTTTTCCTCCCTCCCAATGGCACAGTGGGTGCATCTAAGTATCAAAACCCTGATGCACAACAGATATTAAGAACAAATCACCTAGAAGGAAATGATGGGTTGCATTTCAATTAGCACACTCTGGTTACACAGAATTAGTCCTGTCACAGAACTTTATCAAGAAAGCCTTCAGAAGAGCAAGGAGAAAAAGGAGCCCTCCTGTGTAGTTGGATTTCAGCACTGGAGGGCTGAGGGTTTGTTATAAAATCTTCTGTTTAACTCAGCTGTCCCAAGCTTCTGGTTTTTTACCGTTAGTTTTATCGAGCTTGCTGATTTTTATTGTTTGAAGGGTAAAGGATTAGTTACAGCAAAGCCCTTTGAATGATTCCTTAATCATAAAAGAGCCCAACTGGAGTGGGAGAATCTGTTAGAAACTACCCAGATCAGTCTGGAATGGATTATTGTTGAGACTACAAAATGTAGGTGTGAGTTTGCAAAAGATGCCTGAGAGGATGATTTAGGAAGGTGTTGAAGTAATCAAGGCTTGTCAGAGCGGTGTACAAAGAAATAAAACTAGAAGAAATTGTGAGTTCACAGTTTTCTTGAACGACCTGCCTGGCTTGTGTGCTCTGGGACCTTCGGACCATATTCAATCAATCCTTAAACATTTTAAGCCAAACATTTTGCCAAAGGAGCAAGAACATGAAGCTCCTGAAAGAAAAGTGTTTATTTTGGCAGACATTTAGATGAAGCCCTGATATGTCTGTGTGGCTTTCCCAACCTGCTTAGCTATCTCAGATAATTAAACGTGAACAATAAATTCTTCTCCTACTCCCATCACTCTCATGTACATCCACTTTCATTTTCATTTTGCTGCAGTGAGGTGCCTGGAGTTTCTTCCTAGGGCTTCTCTTTACACCTGTCAAATGGAGGACACAGCTCCGTGTAGGTGTCATATGTGCCAAATCTCCTAGAAACAGTGTCATGATGAGCCTTCCTCAGTGGGCAAAAATCTAGAAAACTCTGGACTCTGGAGCTAAATGACACAGATTCCAAATGTTAGAGTGTTAGAGGTGATGCTGAGCCAAACTATAACTTTCCACAGCAGACCTAAGTTACCTGTGCCTTTTAATTTCACCTTCCCTCCCAGAAATGCAGGGTTTGCTTTGACCTGTTTTACCATGCATTTGAAGCCAAAGCGGGAGGAAGATTTACTAAGACTTAAGAGGACATAACTCCTTGGCCATCTGTTCTAGCTGTACAGCCTTGGGGCCTGGTGAGTGCATGGCAGGGCTGGACAAGTTATTTCTGCCTTCTGCACAAGTATTTGTAGTTCCCACTGCCACCTCCTTTATATTGCTGCTCTAATTAACCTTTTCTTAATGTGAAGCAGCCATAGACTATCACAAACTGTGCATTGCATGTATTTTATTGCCTGTCTTGTCTTTCTCCAGGCCTTCTGATTCCAAGGGAAAATAAAATACTGTAAGACAATTGTCTTCCGCCAGAAATTGTGTATATTATCCACATGTGAAAGTATGGTTTACTAGCTCCTTGTAACAGCTAGAATATTTTATTATAAATACATAAAAAATAAGCTTCATCATTCAAATGGTTTAAACTCTAAATAAGAACAAAAAAGTTGAAGCTCATAGGATAAAGCATAATTGCCTCAAAATAGAAAATTAAAAGGAAAAGAAAAGAAAAAACTGGTAGCCAGTTCTTTCTTAACTGCTATGACTATGATGTTTTATGTCTTTATTCACTCCTTTTCTTATCCTTGCAAAGACTAAACAAAATACTCAAGGTGTGGCAAGATAAAGCTTCAAAGGTATTGATTTCTTTATAGGGGAAGCTTTAGCTGGTTCCTGACAAGCCATCTAGCTTCAGACTTAAATGTAAATATGGATTCTGGTTCACCAAGGTGCCAAGACATCCATAAACTCTCCCTATCAACTTGTCATTTTGCAACTCAGAAAAATACATAATAGGATGGAACCACTGAAGTCAAGTGGAGCAGCACCTGTGATTGTTGTGTCTGGGAGAAGGAAAGAGCTGAGTGATCACCAGCCCTTCCACGGGGGCACCTGCCCTGCTGGGATGTGCAGTGAGCAGGGTTTGTGTAACCAGCTTGATTAACCCTTCCACAGACCACAGAAACAGAGCTGTTAAAGTTGGAAAGGACTTCTGGGGAAGCCTTGTTCTTCCCCAGGCTGCTAGGCTAAAGCACAGGGACAAGCAGGGTTATTCCAGAGACAACAAGCTTGTGCTCCTTAGGAGGTTTCAAATCAGCTTGTCATAGTGAGCCAAATACAGACATTTTTCTGATTCTCATCTGAGTGAGAGAATGAGTGGGGATAGTTGTTTGCCTGTAAGTATCGTTTCTAGGAGCTGAGAGGCTTAGTGGATTAATCTTGCTTCTGGGATGTGGATCAGGCTGAAGTGCAGGACAGGATGATTATTAAGACTGAAATTCTCTGTCAATTTGTTGGCAGAGATAGTTTCTCTGCATCAGGGTGATGGTGGCAGAAGTGTCTCGTCTCAGAGGCAGCACAGGGAAGGGCATATCTGAGCTGAGCCTGAGAACAGCAGGCAGCTTTCTGCAGGGAAGGGAGGCTGGGTTTGGCATACTGCATTTCTCTAAGTCTTTGTGCTGTAAGAATGACTTTATTTTTCCTGCAGTTTTTTTTGTTAGAGCTACGAGCACGGCAGAGAGCAGCACTCCTCAGTGGCTTGTCTCTGCTGTTGTTTTGGGGGCTGAACAGTCTTTTCTCTGTCCCACCAAGGCTGGAGGTGTTTCTTTGTTTTCCCCTCAAAGACCAGAAGGTTTTTCTCTGTCCCATTCAGAGTCAGAGTGGTGGCTACACTCAAGCTGTGCTGAATGCTGCCTTGGTGCTATGCAGTTTCCCAGCAAGGAGTGCTGCTTTTGGGGCTTCATTCTTTCTCAATCATTGCTTCCAGCTCCTCCTTCTCATTGAGGAATAATGGTTTGGTTTGGAGCATTCATTGTACATTCCTAATGTCACAAATGCAGAGAGCACATGACTTTTTTTTTCCTTTTTTATTTTTTTTTTTTATTTTTCCCATATTCATTTTGCACTGTGGGAGGTTCTGGAGCAGGAACTGAGATATGAGTGTACATGAGCTGTGTGTCTTCAACACTGGCTTCAGTTCTGCTGCCAGTGTTCCCATTGCAGTGCTGCACAGGAGCCCAGGGAGCAGAAGGCTCTCACTGTGCTGGGAGCTGGACAGCCACAGCAGAAAGACAATCCAGTATTTTTGGTCTGTCAGAGTTTCTGCTCTAAGTGTAAGATCAGCAGCTGCAGTTGGAGGCTGGCATGCAGGGACACAGGGAGCCAACAGCAGTCAGTACTATATTCTTGTAGTGATTTTTCAATTTCTGAAGGCTGGTAAAAATAGAAGATAGGTAAAACTGGTACCTCTTTTGTTCTGTAACATTTAAACAGTGCCCTTTTAATTTTGTTTATTTTGTGTTGTAGTGTGTATTAATTTGATTTTGAAGTAAGTGGTATGGTGCGTTCTCATTTAGAAAGGAGCCTGTATCTGAAATACTCTTAAGAAATGTGAATTTGCACTGGACTCTACAGTTGAAAGAGTGGCAGGTTCCAGCTTTGATAGTCCCAGGAGCTTGTAGGCAGGTGTGTTTGGAGCCTGAGGCAGAAAATAGCTTTGTGAATGCAAGTTTTTGTCATTATATTAGTGTTAGCTGTAGCCCCAGGAACTAGTTTCTGGAAAGGTCTTCTCCAAATGGGGTCTGTCTGAGCATGCTTGTCTTCTCTCTTAGTATGTTTTGTACTCAGGCTTCTCCTTTGGGCCAGTCTGAATTTAGATATTAAAGCACGTGGTCAATTGGTTCCAAATGTCCAGAGACATTTCTTTCCTGCTTGCATACTTTATTTTCATTTTCGTGCAAGTTTTGTTTTTAAAAGATTGGGAAAAGATAACAACAGCCATGTTGTTGGCCATTCTCTTAATCTGCAGTTCACTTTTTTCCATTAGGCATTGTGGGAAAGAGACGTGTGTGCCTGACCTTGGATCAGTCCTTTCTACAAAGCTTTCGAGTCAGGAGACTTAATCCTCCTTTTCATGCCTCGCCTCTGCACAATTGGGGCCAACCTTTGAGCACAGCATAATTATGTAGTGTGGTAGGCTGGGCAGATGGCAGGGGAAACGCATGTGAGGTATTTTGGGACTTGTGGGGAGCAACCTCTATCAGTTAAAAGATGATTATTGTTGTAATTTGAGCTGTGCCTTCAGAGCTTAGAAGGAACACTAGCTGGGTATGTGTCCATGCCTTAAGGCTTTCCACAGTCTCATCTGCCTTTTAAAAGGCACTTTTTGAAAACTCTGGCACTAGAGCTTGGAAATGGCCAGATGGCACTGAAAGGGTCAAGTCAGGGCCTTGCCTGCAGCTCTAGGGCATCCTGCTCAGGCTCTGGCTTGTGTTTCTGTGTGAACTGACAGGCTTTTAATCCAAGCGACTTCTATTTTAATGTCTTCTTAAATACAGAGACACGTGCAGAGTCATCTAAGTGAGTAACTCCTGGAAACACGTCCCCCTGCCAGAGCCGAGGGTGGCTGTGCCTCGTTCCCCGTCACCCCCGCTCCTCTCACCCCGCTCCCAGCGCAAGGAGACTCTCAGAGCTCACACACTGCTCAAGGACAGCTCCATCCCTGCCACACCAGCTGCAAGCAGATTAGAAAACACTCTTTGATTGGAAGAGTGGGAGCCAGCTCTTAACCTACGCTCACCCAGGTGTATTAACTGTTTGCATGCAGGAAAAGCCAGCTACAAGGCAGGGAGGATGATGCAGCTCAAGGTGCAAGACTCATGCCTGCTCATGCCCTTGAACAGAATGCACTGCCCCACTATAAATTTTGATTAAGCCCTCCTGAGGCAGAGTTGTTGAAACATATATCAGTATGCTGTAACCTGACAATCCCCCAAGGGCAAAGTGTTGTACCTGAAGCACAGCATGATTAAAATATTAGGCTGACACATGTGTGATATCTGAAAAGTTTCCTGCCACAGCCATTAAGTCCCTTAACGCTGTGCTTTGGAATGTGGCCATGAGCCATAAAAATGTCTGAACAGACAAGAGGGTTGGTAGTGTCATAAATAATGGTGGCACAGCTCTCCAAACATGCATGAGCACAGAGAGAAAAGGAGGGATAAGGAGCAGAACAGGATGACACAGTGAGATTTATTAACCTTAGCGGATGTAAGATTTAAGATTGGAAATTTTCTGACAAAAAGCAAACAAAATGCTGTAAGTTCTCCTGAAGTAAAAAAGGGCAGACTCTGATTAGTGCTTGGTATGTCAGTGGCTGACATTTATTTTTAGCTGCAACTATTGTAAAAGATACAAAAAGAATTGAGCTGTGCTAGTTTAGTTTACTTTAGTTTGACACACTATACTGTCACTCTGCCTAATCTACAGTGCTTGATAGGCAAAGGCAATTCAGATTCCAGGAACAGTGACTTCAGTGGAAGTTAATGTTTTTTCCTGTGATGAAGGAGATGCAATGAAACACAGACATTTTCAGCAGAAGCTGCCAGTGGCAGCATTTAGGGGATGTTGTGTGAGAAAAAAAAAACCCTTGTCCTAGACTACTACCTTTGCACAGAAGTCACTTTGTGAGCAGCAGAACTGATGAACCCCAGCTTCTTTAAGAGCCGTGGCCTGTGGATTGATTTTCTAGTGTGGCAAGATTTGGAAAACTGATGTTCCCCAAGAGCTGAGATGAAATCACCACCTCACCTCCTCTGGGCCCGCTCTGTGTTGCACTGGGGACTGTGTCCAGCTTCCTGAGTATCGGGTGGTTCAGTTTGCAGGGTTGGAAATAGCCATCCACAGACACAGAGAGGTTTGGACTTTGTGCTTATTCTTGTTTATTCAACGTGACCTCAATCTCTCTGTATCTTCCTGTGCTCTGTTACACATATGGATGCAGCTTGGAGACCAATATCTCACTGACAGAGTCAGCTTGAACTAATTTAATCCATTTCTATAAAACAATGTGTCAAGATAGTTCATTAAATCCCTTGCCCCAGTACAGCTACTTCACATACTTGAAAATACTTTGACTGCCCTGAATGGTAGGAAAAATAATGTTGACATTTAGCAACAAATTGTTACCTTCTCTTCTGCACACAGGGATGGAGCGAGAGCCACCCTGCAGAGCCAGGAAGGCTGGTACAAAATCCAAAGAGCTTTTAGTAAATGCCAGAAAAGGTTGCAGACCCTTTAGTAGGGTTTTGGATGCTTTATAAGGAAGTTACTTTTATACATTATAAATTGAACCCTTTAGGAGAAGTAGGTCAGAGAGAGTTAGAAGTGGTCACAGGAGAGAAGTTTTAGAAATGGTGAACTCTTCACCTCCAGATAAACTGGTTTAACCACATGGTGCACGGTCAGGAGGGTGAACTTAGCCACAGAACCACAGCACCAGGCTGAAGGGAGGGCTGATCCTTCTGAGGACAAGGTAATAACGTTAGGAATGTCCCTTTGTTGTACCTCATCCAGCAGTACTTTAGTCTTTCAAATGGCAAGAGAGGATGTTTCTCTGACAGAGAAATCTTTTTGGGGAAGGAGGTTCTCAGCTGCACCCGTAATGATGAGTCTTTTTCTGCCTGAGTGACTTATTTTCTTAAACTTAGCTTTTAGTTATTTGTAATAGGCAAACCAATGGTTAATGTTACTTAAATGTTGAGAATTTCAACACTTTTGGTCTTTAGTTTCCTTTCTTTCTGCAAAGTTTATGAATACAGTGCTGCATATATTGCTTGATGCAGAGTTCCAAATACATTATTAATGATTCAATTGTTGTATTTTCTGCAGAGATAATTTTGTTCTTCTTAAAAATATTTGTTTTCACTGTGCCTGGCTCCTTGCACTTTCCTTGGCTCATGTCAAGGTGCAGCTTTAGAGGCTGAATAACAGGACTCAGTGTCAGATTAAAGCATCCCCATTAAAGAGTACATTGGAAACCATTTTGGAATTTGTAGATTTGAAATACCAGCACACAAAGGCCAAGTGACAAAGAGAAGTGAGGCTGGACTTTAGAGAGATTACGAACTTTTTTTGCATGGCAACATCGATAAAAGCCTCCTCCCCGCATCCCCACTGCTGAGGGGGAGCAAACAAAGCCGAGCTTTTTAGCTCTGTCTCTGCAATAGAAATGGACATCAGAAGCCGCATGTAAAATAACCAAACCAAAATACAATTGCAAACTCGGATAATCTCTTTAGCCTGCTTTCCTGCAGTAAGCGTCAGCTCTGTGAATCACCATTGAGAGGCTCAGAAAGCACCCCCGGGGCTGTGCTGCGGGAAACTCGCTTCTCCTGACTTCCAGGCTGCATCGCTTTTTTTGTTTTTATGCTTTTCTCCCCATGCCTCCCGTCTTTGCCTCTTTCTCTATTTTTGTCCATGCAAACATTATAAAAGGCCTAAAAGTGGATAAGTGTCTGCTTCTAGTGTATTTAAGAGGGAGTACCATGCAGAGAATCCCCCAAGACAGCTGCTTTGGTTCCAGGCCAAGCCAGCATTAGTGCTAGAGGGATTTAATTAGCACATATTAATATACAAACATGGAATATATGATGCATTTATCTGTTAAAATGGACTTTAACTGTGTTTATAATCATTATTCATTGCATTTTTACACTTTCACCTGAGAATCTCAGTATACTTTGTCTGCCTTTAGGTATGTTCAAGATGTTGTGTGAGGACAGGGACCTTTAGAAAGCCTGTGCTGTGTATTTAAAACTTTGGGAACAGACTGGTTGGTGTATGCACACAGTGTACAGCTGTGAGCTTGGGACACAGTTCTGGAATTACATTGCTGCCTGAGAACAGCAAGGGAAGCTCTGGTGCTATGCAGAGGCAGCATCTTTTAATTTCAGAATGCAAGATAGAAGAGATAGTAAGCTGTCATTAGAGAAACCGTTTATGGAATGTCCTCATTCTTAATTGCAGATTTCCTCTTGGATTTATTACATTATCTGGGTGCTTCCCTAGCATGCACTCAGAGAGTTCCTGTCTCTCTCTGTTTTCTCCAATTTATTGTTATCTAATTATGAACATTGATTTTAATGCAGCAACTAGACACTAAGTGTATTTACTGCATGCAAGTCACAGGAGCAATTTCTTACTCCCAGTACAACCTACTAGTGACCAGTTCTCTGCACTACAAGTAATTAGAAGAATCCTAGTTTTCCTTGTTTCCTACTGAGAATTTCCAGGATTTATTCCATACAGCTAGCAGTGTGTACAGACCTCACCCAGCCCAAGGGTGTATTAAAGGCCCATGAATCTCACAGATGTTCACATACGGTAAGTGTTCTGCTGTCACCTACCCTGTGGCAACACATGGCTCTTTCCCTGAGCTGTCAGCAGCCTCTCCAAAGTGCTGCCCTAAAGCCATGAGGGGGAAGAAGAGGAAGGCTCCCTTGAGCCCTCCCTCCTCGAGCACTTTTCCTCTGCTGCACTATTTCTAGATAGATCCTTAGGGAAAATTGAAGTTTACCACCACAGATTCAAAAACAAAATATCTTGGAGCAAGGTGTGGGTGAGGTGGGTTGCCCCCCTTCCAGCAGGGCTAGCAATCTTCCTCCTATTCTGGGAAAGAGAAACAAATTTTTAGCATCCAGATTTCACCAGCTGCAGTGAGTTAACTGATGTCTGGTACAGCAGCAGCCAAAAAAGGCAAGGGATGCAAACTCCCTCATCTTCTCACTCGTTCCCTGCTCTGGCCCTGGTCAGGGCTGCAAGCACAGGGCAGGAGCAGTGTGTCCTGGCTGCTGGAAGGATGGGGAGCAGGGACCACCACACAGGCCAGCCTTGGTCATTTTATAAATGCATATTCTCACCTGCCATTCCTGAGACTACATTTATGGCAAAGTTTTGGATGAGTCTGCTGTGGGCCAAGTGCTCGGGACCGCTTCCTGAGGGATTTGGTCACTTCAGAAAGTCTGAGCTGGAGTGGCAATGAATGGCTTGCTGTCCAAGGGGCAGACGTGGTTTTGTGTCTTCCATTCCCCACTCTGTGCATGCCTGTCCCTTTGCACTGACTTAGGGGTGTGATTGGCGTCTCTGTGAGTGGCTTTGCCTCACTAAACTTGGGGGGGAAAAAACACTTTTGAAAAAACAGCGGGGATGCAAATTTCTCCCTGACTTGATGTGGGTTTGCACATAAAAGCTCGATGTGCTGGCATGGCTCAAGGGGACATCAGCTGTGTGCTGGTGCAGGAGGAGAGGGCAGGAGCTCATGTGCCAAGGTGGGGAGGAGAGGAGAGGGCAGCGTGGGTCCTGCTGGCAGCCACGGGCTCTTCAGGTGGCTCAGCTCCTCCCAGCAGACCATGCTCAGGGTCCATGCTGCCATCCATTGCTGCTCTGGAAAAATGTACTGAACCCCAGGCTCCTTTGACAGAAGTTGCATCTCCCCAAGGCATTAGTAAGTGCAGGCTTGGGGCTGAGTGCTCTTGTGTTCACACCTGTGGGTCTGTGGCATTCAGGATACTCAGCTCAGGCACCTTCGGCTCTTATTTAGGATTTGTGTGGGCTTTCAGCAATAGCTGCCCCTCCTCAAACTTCCTTAAGTGAAGTTTGTGTCAAACTTCAAAAAGCATGTTTGCGGTCAGCCGTGCCTGCATCTGAGCAAGACTGACTTTTTTTGAAGGTTTTGGTGTTCGCAAAGTCCAGCTTCAGCATAAGGGAAGTTCCATCTCCTGAATGCTGTATTTTTGCAGTGTTAGGGAAACAAAAGCCAAAGTAGTTGAGAATTCAGCCCTGTGTTTTTCCCAGCTCCCACTGGGAGGAAAACAGTTGTCCACACAGTATCTTCTAGGGGGTCATGGTTGCAAATGGATGGCATTATTATGGGATTCTTTTCATTAAAAGCCAAAAGGATGGGATCTCTCTCCATCACCACCCCAAAGCTCTGCTTTCCCTAAAGAAGAAAACCCAAGACCCCAGGCAAGTCAATTAAGCATTGTTTAGACCTGTCAGAGAGATAAGAAAGGGACGCTTTGGCCACCGTGAGGCCAGAGGAGGGGAATGGATCCCAGAAAGTCTCTCGAGCAGATAATAAGTAGCCTTTATCTGGGAGGTGTGTCTGTGTGTGTTTTTTGAGGAGAGGAGATGTCAACCTCCCAGACTCGCCTGCTTTGTTGGGCAGACATTCTCTTTAATTAAAAACCTCCAAGGGAATGTTAATTGGCCTGGGTTGAGGGTGGGAATCATTACTTCACCCTCTCTGTCCAAGCCCATGGACACACACATGCAGGAACACACATGCTCTCTTACAGCACAGAGCAGCAGCAGCTGGTTCCTGGCAAGGCCCCCCTTCCCCAATGCGCCCGTTTGCCTGTCACGGATTGGGAAAGGAGCAACAAATACATGTTGGGCTTGGATTCCTTCTTCCTGAGAAGTGAGGGGAAGATCTGCCAGCTCCTTGTGTCCACCTGAGAGCCCTGTGCAGCTGGTTTCCCCAGGATATGGCATTATGTAAAGTGGAGCTGGACACACTTGGCTAATGAACATTCTTTGGTTTTGTTCCTTTGGGCATTGTTTTTCATTGGTTTATTTTTTTTAATTAGGTCATTTTTTGTCCCATAGTTCAGAGTGGAAAGCCTCAAGTGAGCTTGCAGAGACATGACAGGGCTCTCTATCCCATAAAACTTTTGCTAAGTTTTCATTCTTTTCAAGTTTTCCAAGATGAGTAAAAACCACCTTACCCAGCTATATGTTGGATCTATGCATTATCACGGCATAGACTGACCACTCCCCATCATCTGTTTTTTCCTCTCCTTCTGTCACTCAGAGCAGTAAGGGCAGTTTCTTGGGAGTATCCTTTGGAATCAGAAGTGGTTGATGGTCCTGCTGTCTGAAGTCTTGGACTAATGTGAATCACAGTTTCAAAGTCCTGTGCTTTATTCTTTCCAAGCTGTCATCTCATTAGTACCAGTTATCCTTGTGACTACAGCTTTTCCTAAAGCTGTTTAGTTTCAGAATACTGTGATTTATTTTTTTTCCTCTATGTCTCAAATATTATCTATTGTGACAGTTTGTAGAAATAAATTCCAAAATACAGATAATAACTGAAATGAAAAAAAAACCACAAAAAACACCCTTGCAGCTCCTCCCAAACTCACTGTCATCTGCTTCTAACAGAAGATGTGTTTTTCTTTCCTTGCCCTAAGTGTCGATCCAGAGGAGTAGAAAGTGCAGCAGCAAGTTGATCTCTCCCCATGCAGCTCCCTGCCCCGTGGTACCTTGAAAAGTCCCACCCAACCTCTGGTTACACGCAGGAGCAAATGAAAGGGGGAAAACTTCCAAAAACACACACACACACAGAGGCTGTACCTATGTAGATGTGAGCATAATGTATAAGAACCTACAATCTGTAAATCATAACTGAATTTTATCTAGCATTTTCCAGAATGGCCTTGGGTTTGAAGGTGCTTAAGCACAGGGATGTGTATTCATACTAATTCACTCTAAATCTGAGCTAATGTGCAACTTCAGTCCATCACAGCTATAACAGCAGCTCAGTATTGAACTTCAGGCTTTTTATATTGTTAACAGAGAGAGAGGCTTCTGTTTGAGGTGCTTTTATCAGCTTCCAGGGGAGGCTTTCTCTCATTTGACTGGTCAGGAAGGCTGTACCTGTACTCCCAGCACAGATAATTAGAATAAATGTCAAAACTTGGACACCATAAAACAGGAGTACCTGTGTTCTAAGGGCTAAGGTCTCTGCAAAGCCGAGGAGAAAAATGAAGTCTGTTCATTTCCCTAGAATTATATTTAAAAGGACTGAAAACATGTCAGGCTCTTGGGGGAGGTAACACAGCTGCCTTGTATTGCATTCTGGAATGTCTTTTAAATGTGACCTTTTCAAAGGATGTTCTTGTGCTTGTGGCTTGTACCCATTTTTGCTCCTAGGTATTCAAGCATGAGTGTGATTTTACTTGATAATTGAAAGAGTAGAGCTATTGAATTCCTAACAAGGACATCCCTTCTCAAAAATTGCTCATTAACTGTTGGAATTTTAAACTAAATACTAGAGCTTTTAAGGAGCCTAAATTGAAAGGTCTTCTCTGTTACACAGCTTTCATTCACTTGATTCACGTGCTGTGGTAATTTTTGGCATTAGCACGACCTTTCAAAGTAAGCAAGGCATAAATCTGTATTACACATAAGAAGCAGGGGAAAAAACTTAGCAAAACAAGAAAATCTCAGAACTCCATAGCATTTAAGCTTTGTTTATTCATCCTACAAAGCACGAGCCCCGTGTGGTCTCTTTGGAACTCTCTTTGGAACGGCTCAAGTTAACAAAGAGACCACTTTGGTAAATTGTGCAAGATTCCTTCATGTTACTGGCTGATCTTAAAAGATGGGTGGCAAGGCTGAAAACCTTTCCAGTCTCTAGAAGAACTGCAGGTTTGAGCCTCCAGCAGCACAGCAGATTGCACAGCAGTGCTCCTCAGCCCATCACTGCTGAGTGCATCTGCCCTGCTGCCAAATCTCCTCTTCCTGGGCCACCTCTTATCCCATCCCTTATTTTACTTATGGTTTAGTCACTGCTAGGACCTGATGTAAAATTCTAAAGCAAGGAGAAGTGTCAGTATACAGTTCATTTTCACCAAACACTGGAATTAAATGGCCACATGGCTGTGGCTAAGGCTGCTCATGACAAATACATTTTGTTTGACACAGGTTTTTAGCCAGCTCTCTCATAGTGCCTCTATGAGCTGCAGTAAACAGTGCAGTGATAATGCAGCTGGGCCAACACCAGAGGAGTTAACACCTTTCTGTTTGCAGGAGAATTTCAAAATCTGTGATGTCTTTCACCCTCATCTGGACCTATGAAACAATCCGAATCTTTTACAAAATTTGGGGGAAAAGAAAGATAAATCCTTTAAGTGGGCACAACAACGATTCAAACCATTTTTCAGGGTGACCAACAGATTAAGGGAAAGGAAAAACACTGTGAGAAACTGAGCTTGGGCCCACTTTCCTGGAATAATCAGTGACCCCAGTCTCAGACTCAGTCCCATATGTGCTGAAGTCAAGCAAGTGGCTCAAAATCAGGTTTTGCAGGATGAGATACATTGATTCTGATTATTTCTCAAGCTGCATTTGTCAGTATTCTAGTGCAGAAGCAGCACTGAAGGCAAGTTAAAGGACATTTTTAAAGGATAAAACATAGGAGGTCTGCATAAACATAATTTTGAAAACTAATTACCTCAAAAATCACAAACTACTGCTTTTTCTACTCTGGGTATGTCTTTTGGTTGTAGAACTGCCTTAGAAATTGCTGGTTTTCTTCTTTTTTGGACTACAAGGTCAACATAAGCATTTCTTTCCACAAACCTCACAAATCACTTCAGTCAATCAACAAATTGGGTCTGCTGATGCACCGTTAATGAAATGGGCTGGGGTGCTAATCTCTTGCCCAATAAAAACCTGAGATTAGGTCCTAGCTTGTAAATCATGTTGGCTGGAATGTTTGTGGTTCTTTCCTAGGAGCAGCATCATCCAAACAAGGGATGTCTGGGGGTGAGAAGAGCAGGGAAGATTTGCTGATTGCCTTGGAGCTGTTGTTGCTGACAGATGCTCATGGGGAAGGTTTGCAGGCAGCCAGGAGAACTGTCCTGCATCTTGACTGAAGTCAGCCCACTTACAGTACTGAAAAGAAGAAGGGAGCCAGCTTGGTGGTCTAAAATAGCTGATTTGCAGCTATGGAGGAGTTGCTGAGTGTTCACGTGGCAGGACTAAACAAAGCTGTCTGTAAAATGGATCTTTCAGCCTATGGGATGTGTCAACAGGAGCGGGGAGGAACACTTGTGGAGTGCAGGTGGTTTGCCTGGAAAAATGTGCTCACGGAGTGCAGATGGCCAGGAATCATGCTAGGTGATAGGCAATTTGTCATCTATTTATGCTTTTTAAAGTATATTTTTGTAAAATACAGGAGTTAGCAGAAGATGATCCTAATGACTCCAGTATGCGGTTTTCTCCGTCTGTTCCTTTTAGGAGAGCCCATCAAACACCAATAATTCTAATCTTTTACAAGTACCTAATGGCTCCCTGCCAAGAAAGGTTTTAAGAAATAAATAGGAGCTCTTAATGCAGTGAATTTCAGTTTTGCCTAATCTGTGCAAATTGATGAATTAAATCCCTTTGCATCTCAAACCCACTTTGGTGATTTGCATGGTGATTATTTCAGTTTTCATAAATTTTCCCCAGTCATTTCCTGTCATTTCTCGAGAACAGACATCTAATCTCTGCAGAAATGTGCTTGTGCAGTGCGTGCTGTTTAAAACTTGTCTGTAGGTATTCAGCTCTTGCCTGGCCACAGATAATGTATGTAGATGCATGCAGGACACCAGAAAGCTCAGCTGGCCCCCATGAATGTGCCTGCAAAGTCTGTGTGTGCCTCCTCTGCAAAGAGCAGAGGCACACTGAGCTACAATCAGTGTGATTCAACAAGCAGCAGCGAAGTTTGGCTGCCCTGTGTTTGTAGAAGTGGAGGCTGGTTGTTACGTATGAATCCTGTACTGTGTTCCTGTAGAATGTGTTTAGTAAACTCCATTTGATGTGTAGGATGCAAGGCTGTGCAGTATAGTCCAGCTGCTGGCACGCTGAAGTGGCAGCTGAACAGATAAGCCAAGAAAGATTCTTCTGTGTTCTGTTCCTGTTCCTTGGAGTGCTCTAATGAAGTTCAAATGCCTGCTCTGCTCAGGCATTAATTGAAAAGGGTCCCTTAAAATGCGGCTTCTTTGCCTTCTGGGACCTTCACGCAGAAGTTTTGTCACGTAAGTCTGTGCCTCTCATGCAGCCTCTGAGCATGGCTAGAGCTGGAGAATATTCCTTTATCCTAGAGCCTGTCTTGTCCTCATTTTGGCACACACTGGCACAAAAGGGAACGTTCCTGATAGGTGTGATGTTTTGTGGGTTCCAGTGTACCATGGCACTGGGTTATTTGTTCTGCTGTCAGAAGTTTTAATAACTCACTTGTGTCATCAGAAAAGTTCTCCTAGTCTGAGGTGGAGTGTCTCTGCTGCAAAAATAGCAGTTCTGAGCACCAGCTATGGAATTATTGTTATTGTATCCTTGGCCTCAATGCTTTTCCATTTTCTTTCTCACCTACTGTGTTCATGCTTCTAATGGAATGACATTAGAGAAGCAGTGCACGTGTGTTTTGTAGATAAATGGTTATAGATACAAATGGAGCTAGAGATACACATCACGGATATACTTCTGTCTGTGTGCCTATGCACTTCACGTGTTCATATGAACTAGGAAGTGCTTTAATCCCAGTTTTATGGCAAGGACAGCATTCTGGGGAGCTAATGGTGTAGTTGCAAGGATGAATGAAAAGCCAGTCTCAGAGACAGGATCAGAATCAGGCTTCCACTCTCTCTGCTTTCATCAGAATTCCAGAAGATCAGCCTAGGAAGGACAGGAGGTCTGCTCCATTCTGATGCCCCCAGGCAGGATCCATTCAAAATAAACTGCTCATGACAGATCTTCAGCTAACTTCTTCTTAAAGCCTCTGACAGTGGAGGTTCCCAGGGTCCTGCCAGTGGTCACTTTGGCTGCTAGCTGGATATTTGCCCACAGCAGACTGTCCTGTCACTGGGTCTTACCTTGCCCTGCACAGGATTGCTCAGCAAAAACACAGGGCCAGGTGGGAGCATGATTTGGGTGGATGACTGCCTTTGGTAACCCTGGAAGTTCAGCAGACTCTTTCTGTCTTGAGATGCACTGTGGTTGTGGTATTTCTGAGTCTTCTCTGTTTAACAGAGTCTCTTGGGGATCTGTTTAAGAATTCTGAGCCTGTTTCTTAAATCTAGAAAAAGGACTGTAATACTGTAACAGGTTGAGAGTTGTCTTGCTGGAAATCCTGCATTTTCTTGGTAAATGCTTAGAATGTGATTGTCCCATATATTTGGTTGGACCCATGGAAAAACCATGTGTAGGGGAAGTACAGTTGAACTGCAAGGAGAAGAGAGACCCAGTTTGTGTGACTCTGAAAACCCCAAAACCTAGTGGTAAGGAGGCTGGAGTTTCATATGATGTTTTTGGAGTTATCTTCTGGTTAGTAACTAACTCATTCTTTTCTAAATATATAAAACGAGGCAGAAACGGTGTGATTCCACAAGGTTGGAGGATGTGAGGATCAAATTAGGGCACGGTTTGAAGATCTAATTATTGGTGGCTTCGAGGGCTAACAGTTCCTTTTCTGCCCTCTCCTTTGTCCCTGCCTCCCACAGCTACTGCCTCCAGGGCTGCACGCTGCACTGGGCTGGGAGAGCAGTCAGGGCTCCCTTCCTTCCCTGCTGGGTTATTTTTAACTTGTCTCAGTTGCTTGAGCAAGCCCAGCATTTCACCCCCGTGAAGCACTTGTTCTGACGCTGCTGGAGTGAATGCTTTGGGGGTGGAAAAGAGCTGTGCAGGGCAGGGATGGATGGCAGGAGCTGCTTCATTTGACCTTGCTGCCAAAATAAATGTGGATCATTCTTCCCCTGGAATGCAGCACAGCAGAGAAGTGCTGCCTTGAGAAGGCTGGTGCACAGGCTCCCTCTTCACCATTTAGACTTATGATGGAGAGAAGAACAGTTTTCCCTGCAGTCCCCAAGCAGAGAGTTTCCTCTTTAGCCTGAAGAAACCCTTTTAAGAACATTAGCTGAGCTATTACAGTGATGAGGATGCATGTAGGTCAAAGTGGTCGTTAATTCACATGTCCTTATTCCTCTGCCTCTGTCCTGCCTCTGGCAGGCACTGTCCACCAAGTGGTCAGGGTTTGTTTTTTAACATAGATATCTGTTGCCTAGGCACTGGATTAGGAGTGCCCCAGTTGATGTCAGGCCCTGATCAATCTCTAGGTAGGAACATCCATCGAGGCTGAATGTGGGGCTGTAACCTTGGGAGGAGAGTGTGGCTGTTCATTATCTTGCCCCTGGGCTGAGTGTCTCTCCCCATGTGTGTAATCCTAGAGTTTGTGTATGTTCCATAGAAGAGATTCCAGTTGGCCTTTGATGTCACCTCAAAAATATTTATAGAGGACAAGCCAGCTCTTTTATACAGTGAGTGTTGCATGTACTGGGAATCAAAGTGGAAATTATATCTTTCTAAATGCCTGCACCTACTCTTGACTATCAGAGCTGCTCTTAAAATACATACTGCTCGTGAAGCTCTTTATTGCCATTATGAAGGAGCTGAATGTCAATTTAGAGTGAGATCTTGGTAAGTCTTATATATGAAAAGGCTTTTTGCACCTGTGATGTCCTTGCCAATGTTTATAATACCACAGTATCTAGCAATTATACTGGATGATTGGAGCCTACCCGTTACTAATTTGCAATGCTGAGTACTGTTACACCAGTTGGTGACTGTTCCTAGGAAGGAGAATATTATGTACAGGGGCATTTTAAACTGGACTTCTCAATTTGCAAGAAGGAAATGCAGTTACTACAGCGTAGTAAATACAGTTAACTATAACTAAGTTAACTATACCTTTCCACTGCAAATCTTTGCAGTATTTTAAAGCTCACCCTTCCTCATGGCTGCTACCCACCAGTCCAAGACAAAGAAAAAAGAAGTTACAAAAATGTGATTTTGGCAGTCTTGGTAAAGAATTTTGTGTCTCTGTGTATGAGATCCATCAGAGCGTTACACATCCACCACGTGTTGTGTATTCCCAGCAAAGCAGGAAACTTGTGCTCTGAACATGAGGAGTTCATGCCTACCTTTCATAGGCAGCTATGTAAAGGTGGCTTTTGAGCTGGGTCTTATTACAGGGACAGGCTCATTCCCACCCTTATCTTGGTTTTGGAGATGAAAGCTTGTACCCCTAAAACAGTGTTTTGAGAGGGCACAGGTTAGGGGTGAGCACGCCAGCAGAGGAGCACTAGCCCCAGAGCTGGGACTGAGGCTGTTTGCATGCAGGTCTGTGTGTCTGCAGAACTGCAGGAGGGCTGTTGTGCAGAATAAATGCATTTTACAACTCATGGGGAACATTCTTTCCCACTTTCTCTTGTGATTATTATCTGGATTCATAATTAGCCTAGCACACTTTAACTTGATGGCAGAGTGGATTTTCTTATGGCTGAAACAGAGCTCTGTCCTTCTGTCAGAGCATCTTGACTGCAAGCTATTGCTTAGTTTCATCTGAGATTTCCCCAGTTTAGCTGCTTAAAAGCATTTCTTAGGAGGCTGCAGGATTTCACAGAGCCATTTGTCTGGCATTTCTCAAACAGTTTGCTTCCTGTTGATAGTAAACTGATGTAAAAATGCCAGAGTTATTATAAACTGTGTCCACTCCTGCACTGCAGACCAACTCTAGATTTGCTTAAAAGTCACTGGAGCTGTGCACCAAGTACATCTTTTTTCTTACTCTTTCTATTATTTTACAGAGCAAAGGGCAAAGCCAGGCTGAAAGTCAGTTTACTTCTTGCTGCAGAAAGGTACTGTGTCCTTTTTGTGTTTGCCAGTGTTTAGTTAAGGGATAAACAGACAAGAGAACTGGCTTGCACCAGAGGCCTGTGGAGCTGACCCAAAGGAACTCAGATCCTGCAAAACAATTTTGGCAAGAGGCTGGCCAGGACGGACTGAAGCAGAAGCACACTTCTCCTGCTGGTATTTACCTAGGACAGGAACATGGGAAGTAATAAACATGTCACAGGTTCACATGCAGAGGCATAATGCTGGAAAATGCAAAAGTGCCACGTGTGAGCATAGGTTAGAACTGTTCCTGACTTCTTTGGCCAAATGGTTTTATAAGGCCAGCAAGACAGCCACAGAAAAAATTGGCCCGGGAGAGCAGAGAGCGCAGCCATCTGTGCTGCTGTGCCTGGAGGTGAGGGAGGGAGTGATGCTCCTCAAATGAGAGTTTTATCTCCACCCATATGAGCTTCCTGTGAATTTCACAGATAGGGATGCAAAAGAGAAGGAGAAGATAGAATTAAAGCAAGCTTGTTCCAAGGGTGTATAATCACAGGTCACCCAAACAATCTTTCCATGAAGGAAAGAGGGTGAAATATCAATAGTGAATAGACAGGTAAATATTTAGGCTCTTCTGGGAAAGTTTTGGCCACTAGAATTGTGCACCTTGAGGAGCTGTGAGGTGGAAATTGCCTATAAAGTCAGAAACAAAATAAAGCACACTGATGAAGGGCTTCCTGGAGGGGCAGCAGGCACCAGCTGCTCTGGAGACAGAAGCTTCTTTCTGACACCTGAAATGCTCTTGCTGTGTTATGTTGTGTGATAAGGTGAGATGTTCTCCAAGCAGAAACACTTGGGCATGGAGGAAGCCATGTAGTATTTTGCAATATCAGTATTAGCATATATATAATATTAATATTAGTATATATATTATTTTGCAATATTAGTACTCAAAAGTTCCACAGGGATGTGAGTTACACTGCTGCATTCCCTTTTTTCCTGGGGGGAAAAATGTATTGCAGTGGTGGAAGATAAAATTAGCCCTCAGTCACAGACCTGGCAAGCATCTATATATATGGTAAGCATTCTATGCTGAGAGTAAATAGTGAAGCCGTTTAAATGCTCTTTTCTTGGTAATGATTTAATCCCCGAAGATGCTGCCAACGTTGCAGTCTGGCAAGGCAGGCCAGAGCCAAAGTTAAGTCCTAAATGTTTTCTGTGGATGTTCCTTAGCCAGGCAAGGTCACTGTGTTTGAGCTTTCTCAGGTTCTCCTGAGCTCCTTGAGTGGAAGCAGCTGTGAAGGACAGGGAGGGAGGAAACAGGAGAAGTTTGGTCCTGAGGAACACCAAGGCAGGGCTGCCTGGCACAGAACTGGAGAAAGGGGAGTGTGGAGAAGGTGAAAGGCAGCCACACTGGGTCAGGCCACATCCATCTTTTCCCAGCTAGAAATGGTGCTCAGGGGTGGCCGGGAGGATGTCAGGTGTGTAGGGTACCTGCCCCAACACCCTCCCAGCCTCCAAAAGTAGTTTTAGTCCTTCTTTTTACCCCTTGTGCAGTCAGAGGGGGGAAAAAAATTACTTTTTGTAGATTCTTGTGCAGTCCTCCCTTATTCACAAAAAGCATATTGGAGCCATAACAGTCTTTCATGGAAACAAGACAGGAAGGCTTTGAATTTTGCATACTAGTTAGGCTAAAAGGGCAACAATATCATGCATTTTAATACATGCATTCTGAGTTTCTTTTTGTGAAAACTATCAAGTAATGAAGATAAAAGGATGCCAGGGCTACTTCTGAAGTTTGCAAGATAGTTAAAAGCAAATAATCTAAAACATTTCATTAAAAATGAACCCAGAAGTTTTTTGAAGCTCAACATGTTGTTCTGCAAGCTCAGCATATTCATTAACCTCTCAGTGAAGACTGCTGAACAGCTGGATCCAATTTTTGGAGAGATAATCATAAAGAAATTAGATTAATAGTCTGCAAGTGAAGCAGTTGGTGATGATCTCTTTTATATGTAACATGTTGCTAGCTGGTTTCCATGTGAAGATGGTTCCTGCAGTCCCAAGAGGAACGAGGTGCAGATATCAGTTCTCCTGGACTGGGAACACAGCAAGGCACAGATAAACAAGATTGCTGCTGTCTCCCTTTTCTCCTTTCCTATCTCCCTGTACTGAGCACGTGACCTCCATGAAATATTTGCTGCAAGGGAGTCAGTGCCCTGTCAGTATGAAAGACAGGATGCTTCTGACGTACCAGGTAATGCAAAAGGGCTCCTGCTGGCCCAAGTGAAGATGAAGTGCTTCTGTCTGGTGCTTTGTTGTAATGCAGAGAGCTAAATGTAAAGGATGGCCTGTCCCTCCAAAGCACAGCAACAAATGAAGTTCCATTTAGTTAACGAGCTTCACTCTCCCTTGATTTAACTGCTAAAATTCAGCAGAGGCTGAACTCAGCAAGGCAGAGTCCCCCAACAGGCTGTCCTAGCACCACTCTCATTTTTCACTTGCTTTCACTTTTCCACAAAAAGCTGAAAATTCCCCTTTTCCACAGAAAAGCTGAAAATTTCCTTGTGTTCTGTCAGTGCCAGCCACCTTTGTGGAAACCCAAAAACCTCTCTGGCCCTGACTCCTACAGCATGTCCTTCCAACAAGCTGCTCCAGCAGGGAAATTCATACAGCATTTCCCTGCACAGCCACTGCTGCCCTCCCATTCCTGTGCTGAGCCTAAACAAGTGGCAGACAGCTTTGCCTCGTGCTCTCAGTCTCCAAATGTTGCATTCTCAATGAAAATTATTGGTTTTGCTTGCATGCAGCAGCTTCATTCAAAGGACACAAAGAACTGCTTTGAATGCAAGTGTAGAGCTCCTATCAGTGATGTCCCCACTCTGTTCTAGGAGCTTTCTCTCAGGTATGGGACAACAAAAATGTAACAGTAAGGCAGGAATTAAAGCAAATTCACTTTTGCACAGGGATTGGCACATCCTGCAGCCACCTGGTTGCTCTGTGCTTTGCTTCTTTGCTCACTCATTCTCTGCCCCGGGAGTTTACTCCCATGCAAGCAAAGAGATGTAGAATAACCTGGCAAACCTTAGGGCTTGATTTCCCTGACTAGGTGACCAGAAACAGCTTGCAGTTGTTTGCAGTGTGATTCCCAGGCAGTTTCCCAAATGCTTTTTTTTTAAAAAAATAAGTCCATCATCACCAGTGCTCATTCATCTTTCTCTGTTCTACAACCACCAAAATGATACACTGGTTCTTACCCACTGGCATTTTGTTGTTGTTGTTGTTGTTGTTGTTGTTGTTGTTGTTGTTGTTGTTGTTGTGTCCCCCACTGGTCCCATTGCAGAAGATCCCTCATTTTAAAGGAAGTGTGGAACAGAATAGGCCATGTCTGACTTCTGTCATGCTGGAAAGCAGCCAGATATCTGAAAGTGTCAGTCTTTTTCTATATGGCCTGACAGGAGTATTTGAATTAAGTGACAGAGCTAGGTAAAGGGGCAGAAGGGTTTTTTGTTTCCCTTTTTACTCAGACTTTCAGTACATGCTTAAAATGTGACATTCTTGTCTGGTATTTTCAGTTTAGACATAAAGTAGTTGTTTCTTGGGTTGAAAAACCAAATTCCAGAAAGAAATAATGCTTCTGGCAGAGCAGCCTGCATTCCAGGGCATGATTTCCTCTGGTAACTAGTCCAAGAGAGTCAATACTGGCTGATATGACCATGACTGCACGTATTTCTCATTACTTTTCGTCAAAACTTGCCAGAAAATTCATGTTTTGGTGCCAACAGATCACTCTTCCTTTCCATATATTTTTGCTGTCATCATTCACTAACCCCAAAAGTGTCTCTAAGGAGAAGAAAAAGATGTAGTGCAGCACACTCATCTCCTCTCCTGCCCACTGCAGAGGGATGGAAAGGGACAAGTGGAAGGAAGCCCTATAGCAAAAAAAATGGGAAGTTCTTCAGGAATGTGGGTTTGGGAGTCCCTTGCAGGATCAGTATTTTGTGGTGCATAAGAAAACATGATTCTAAATGAGGTTATAAAGTACAGGGTAGCTTTGACCTTTTCTTGCTGTTACTTCTTTCTGCTTCAGGTCTGAGCAGAGCCTCGCTTGTACATGGTCTAATTTTTATATTTACACCCTAAATTACCTCAAAATGTCTTTTGCAAATCCTCAGGCCTTTCTCTCTCTTCTCCAGGGGTGTGTGTTGGCCACTTCTGCTGCACTGTGTGCCACAGCAGGACTGTAAACCTGCAGGTCCCACAACACATGGGATGTCTCTGTGCCTCTTTTGCCTGAAAGAGTCCTGAACTGGAACAAAGCATAATGTGACCACAGTTTGTCAAAGAGGGAAGAATGCAGCTGCAGATCCCAGAACAATCAGTGACAATAAATCCCAAATCCTGAATTCTCTAAGTGGTAAAGCAGCTTTCAGCACATCCCATCAAGCAGCTAAATGATTTCTGTGTCCTCTGTCTCTAAAAGTTACTTAATTTTATCTTTCTGCATGAACTATTTCGTTGTCGTAGTTGAGACAGAGATAATACAAAGCAACACACTCCATTTTCAGAAGGCTTCGAACTGGTTTTATTTTAGCAGGCATGCTTTTGATACATTCTTACAAAGCTCATAAGTTTACACTTCACTCATTGGTCACGAGAGACAAACAAAGTGCTCATTGGGATAGGCAGTTGCAGGTTTCTCATTTATCCTTCTTTCTTTCTCAGTTTCTGTGTCACCAGCCTTGGTAGAGAATTCTTTCAGGGGTGAACATGGATTCTCTTATCAAACTTCTTTCTGGCTCACAGAAGTCACTGTAAAACCTCTTCCACAGTTAATGATGTAACTGCCAAACAATTGACCCATAAGAGGTTTTTTGAAATTCCACCTGGGTGTTTGTCACTCCATCAGGTGTCATTCCTAAGCACCTTGTTAGGAGGTACCCCAAACTTTGCTTTGCTGCCTCAACAGGCCAATCTATTCTCTGCCTTTTGGATTTATCTGAAATCTTCAGCACAGAGATTTTTCATTCTGAGGAAACTCCTGCCTTCTTTATGGAAAAGAGAAGAAGCCCTGGGAGTGTAGGTTGAGGCTGGGCTGGAGCTCAGGAGATGGGCAAGAGTTTCAGCACTGGCAGTTGAACTGACTAAAGAAAGAACTTGAAGAAACTCTGTCCTGCAGGTCACAGCTCTGTCACCTTGTCCTGCCCGGGTATTTCTTCTGTCTCCTTTCTTTTTCTGTGAATAAAACAGCTGTGAGTGATCCATAAACCAAAATTACATTCACAAGTATTTTACAAATGAGGGATGGGAGATAAATATATAAATATAAAAATGTATCTAAATATAAAAATTTTAAATCTAGAAATGTATATATTAGGTTAATTATTGACTACACTGAATTCACCTGTAAGAAGTAGTGTTTCTATCATTCTATATTGTACACAGAGGGGAGTTACATTGATTTTCAGTGTGAAATACGCACAAGAGTCAGCAATTCATATGTGTGTTTCTAGCAGCATTTCTAAGTGGAGGCTTTTTAAATAGTACCACTGTAGAGTTCTTCATTTTATCTCAGCTGCTGAAATTGCACTTTCACCTTGGACTCCCCTTATGGAGCGGAAGGGACCTTTTCAAAATCTGTAACTTTGAGTACAATAAAAATTAGGACTGTGTGCAGGTGTGTCTGTAGGTGGAGGCTCCTAACTCAGTCCCTGCTTGGCCTGGCACTGTTGTACATGAATGAGCAAAGAGAAGACAGTGGGGGAATCTGATCTGCTTCAATCCCCAATGAAATCTATGCACTTGAGTAATCTGAGGGAAAAAACTCCAGTCCCTGCTCAGCACCACTGTCCCCAGTGGTATGGGTGGACCCATCCAGCTGATCAGGCTGGATCTATTCCCTGATCTGTTAAATTAAGAGGTTTTGAGAGCTAAGTGACAAAGCTCCTTAACTGCAAATCTGTTATCATCAGCAGGGCAGTCATCACCTGTTCTGTGAGCTCAGCTCTGCCCTCTGTGAAGCCCAGAAGAGGCAGGCAGCAGGGCAGGCAATTTGGGGGATGCTCTTCTGCCCCTTTCCCCTCCAGCTGCACACTTTTCTCTGTCTTTGGTAGGTTCCTCTCCTCAAACTAGGATTTCAGAGACAGGGACACGGAAGGGGGGTAATTCCTTTGGGAATCATGGAGCTGCAAGTGTTGAGCAGAGACTCCCAAAGAGAAGGCTACATGCCGTCCTGCAGACCTTGGCAGTTTGGACAGTGTTTAAAAAACAGCCTTATTTCCCCTCCATTTTCTCCGTAACATTTCCACTTAGGAACAGAAGACAAAGCGAGGTGATTGATTTGGTTTATGTGGCACCTGGATGGAATAGGTGCTTGCTTTACAAGATATGTAAAGTACCAGTTTCAACTGCTGCCAGCCTAGGGAGATGCATGAGATGTGACAAGCTCTGCTGGCCCAGAGGATGTGCTGCAGGGACATTCCAGGTGGGGGAAGGAGGATAGCTGGAAAGTAGCTCAGTGCTGAATTCCTGCCTGCCAGAAATCAATCCCTTGAGTGGGTGCCCACTGCAGCTGCCTGCAGGAGCTTTAGCTTGCAGGTGAGAAGAACAAAAGTAGGTGGAAGCCAGCTTCTTTTTCTCTCACTCAGGTGTGGTGCAGGATGGTTTGGCCTGACTCTCAGCAGTGATGCTGAATCCAGAACATTACACAGCTCTCAAACCCCCACCAATTTTTTTTTCAAAATTCAGTTTCTTACTCTGTGCCGCGTTGGCAAAGCCACATCAATCCCACCATGCTCCAGCCTAAATCCTTGTCAGAAACCTACCTATTTATTTTAGCTTTTCTTGAAACTCTGTTGTATGGCAGAACTGCCTATGATGGTGGCTGCTGTCAGAGTCCTGACAAAAGGCAAAGGGCTGACACTGCAGTGAGTGAGGTTTGTGTTTGATCTTTGCTGCACCGGTGCTACCTTGGGCTGGAAGCTGCAGAATTCTCTTTAAGACAATGTCTGTCTGTCTGTTTCTCAAGATGTAAGGGGTTTGTAGTATCAGGTTTGCTGTGTGTAGACTGCTTCAGCATTCATTTAGTTCATATAATGATGTGCTCTGCTGAAACACCAGAATTCCATGAGACCTTGAGTGAACAGCCCATCCCCTCTCAGGAAGGGGCCAGAGCACATGTGGAAGACCTGCCAGAATCAGATCACAGGAGGCTCCAACTGAGCATTAGCCCTAGCTGTACTTCTTTTTCCCATTTATTTATCATCATTCTGAAACTAATTTGGAAGGTAATGACTTAATACTGTCAGAAAGCATACAGAAGGGGAGGAAAGGCCTCCCTAATTGTGTTTTGACATTTTTTTACATCAGCGATTCTTTTGAAAGAAAGAGAAAAAAGAAACAAAACAAAATCTGTTCAGTCAAGATTTTTCTGGTTTTTGTTTTCTCTGGCTAAGAAAAATCAGGCTGCAGAGAAGCTGGTGCTGCAGAACCAAAGCTTGCCTCCAAAGCAGTAGTTTTTCAGAACTCTTGTTTTCATCTGAAGGCAATTTTACAGAAATTTGTGCTCCTGTGAAGTGAGTGTTCACTTTGTAAGTGATGCAGCACTCAGCTTTCCCAGCACCTCAGAACTTTGTCTCAGTGACTTCATGGATGTGTTTTTAAGGTTTGCTTAATACGTGGGCCTGTCTAAACACAGTGGGATGTCAGCTCTGTGCCCAGGGTAGATAACTTAGCAATGGAATAGGACAGTTTGTAGGGCTAAACCCTGCCTGAAAGAGGCTTGAGGGCAGCTGCACCAAAACTCACATGGCATCTTCAGCATGGAAGGCTTGCTAGGGAGTTGTTCATTTTATCAGCATTTCAGATAGGTTTAATCCATACTTTCTGGCCAAGCTGTAACAAAAGGATCCCCAGCTGATGACAGAATTTATCAGGTATGTGGTCTCCCATGCTTTGCAAGCATTTCCTGGAGTTTAACAGTGACTTCACACAGGAGAAAGCAGGATTCATTTTTAAATCCCCCCTTCTTGCTCTTTTTGTTGTTTCTTTTTTAATTTTGAAAGGAAACTAGAGCATTCCCACTTTTTGTACAATGATGTATCACACCTTAGGACCAATACTGTGTTCATGCCCTGTAACAGGGGAAACCCCATTTTGCTAGCACGAGGTAAAAGGTAACAGAAAGAGTTAAATCCCAAATCTTTGTGAGAAGAAGAGTTTGTTCTTCTTCCTGCTGCCCTGCTGGACTTGGTCCAGTGTTGGAAGGAGCCAAAGCCACACTCTCTCCTCTCTCTGTGTCAGTAGATACCTCTGAGCTCATTACAGGGGAGCATTACAGAAACCTCTTGAGTCTGCCACTGGGACTCTTGACAGATGCCACTACAAAGCCCAATCTTCTAATCTGCCTGTAGCATGCCTAAAAGGCTCTCACCACAGATTTCTCTCCTCTAGGTGTTCAGGATATTTTTTTTTCAGCTGCCCTGGTAAGCTTTAGCACTACTTCTTTGTTGGGTTTGACAGGTAAATGAGAGCACAAGCATCCAAAGTGGTTTTTATGAATTACATTGAAATGTCTAAATTTTTAAAAAATCAGTAAAACCTGAAATCTCCTGAGAGACCATGGGCTTCTCCCTAGGATTAGCCCCAAATGAAAAGGCCATTACTGTTTGAGTATATCCTAAGTATGTTCTAGATGTCTTTTAAAATTTTTATTGAAGGTTGAGTGTACGAGTTGTTTTGAAGGGCCTTTCTGATCAGTTGTCAAGAAAGTGAGTTGAAAGGAATGAGTGACTGAATTTGAGCAAAATTGAAGGCTTGTGGGATTTCCCACAAGAGGGTTCTGAAAGAAATCTGAACTTCTCCTCACCTGTTCCTTGTGGGATGGAAGTGAGTCACAAAATGGTGTACAGACTGCACTGCTTCTGGTGCTGCTGCATGGCAAACACCACCCAGAGCCAAGCATCATTCCAAAGAGGAATGAGAAGAAAAACACAGAGTTTTGTAATAAGCTGCCAGTAGTTTTCTGAGCCCCAAGAAATAGAGTCACACCCTATTTCCCCCCCATGTCTATGGCAAGGCACCCCAATCCAGCCAAAATGAACGAGCTCATTTTGCAGCATGAGCTTGCCAGTGAGTCACATGGTGTGGATGAAGTTGTTCAATACATGGCTGTTCATAGAGCAGTGTCTGCATCTGTAAACTCGCCAGTTTCCAAAGGTCCACAAAATGAAGTACAAAAATTATTCAAGTGGCTTAGATTTGTCCATAAAACTGAGTTAAGAGTCCACCATCTGAAAACCTGTATTAATATGCACACAATTTCTTAATTATTTAGTGGTTGCTTAAAAACAAAAGCATAAAGAATAGACAATGCACTCTCAAGTCATTGGTCTGCTCTGGTTAAGGCAGAGCTTTAAAGCTCTATCCTGTTACTGTCATGAAACATACTGAGAGCTCTCTCACTCATGGAAAACTTCCTTCAGAAATCTGAATGTCTTTGTTGTTTGGTTTTTTGTTGTTGCTGTTTTTTAATGGCAGTCCTTCCATTTCCCATATGTTTGAGAAGTTGTACATCCCTGGTACCTTGCTGACAGTCCCACCAGGCTGTGAAGAGCTCACTTCAGCCATGTGCAGCTTGCTCCTTGCTGAATACAAACAAACAATGCCTCAGTGCATTGATGATGGAGGGTGTTCCAGGAAAAGGGGCTGGGGCAGGCTTCTGCTATGCTGGTCAAGCAGGGAGCTTCTCCTGCTTTACTCTCCTGTTCAGACCTCAGTTTGCCATTTGGAAGATTCCAAAAATTATTCTCCTGGGAGAGAGACAAAACTCTGGCTTGTTCAGCTGGCGTGCCAGGGCACGTTCGGAGCAGCTTTGTCCCGCAGGCACATTCTTGAGCATTCTCCTCTCCCTGCCCAAAGCCAAGAACCAGCATCCATCCTGCTGGAATTTCCAAGACCACTCTTTCATGCTTTTGACTCCAGCCCTGAATGAGATGTCTCTTGGAGCAATCCAGTCTTTGTAGGCTGGCATGCAGAAGCTTAGGAAGTGGTTCAGTTCTGCTTCTGTGCATGTCTTCACAAAATTAGGGGCTGCAAAAGGCATTGTGACTCAGAGCTGTATGAGCAGCCAGATGTGGGAACTTTAAAGAAAGGCATTCTGCAGATTGATCACAGCAATGCTATTACCATCAGTGGTGTGTAAAGTGTCAACTGCAGCTGTGTTGAATTATTCATTATTTCATAAATACAGCGAGGCTTCCAAGGACAAGGTTTTTAAGATCCATTTGAAAAGTGAAATGAAAGCCCCTGTAATTAAAAATCATTACTAAACTTCATTTGTTTAACTTCAACTGTTTCCTATGTGATTATTATTAAAGTTATATTTATTGATTTTCCTACTCCCTTCCCTTTCTCTGCCAGCTAATGAGAAAAAAGTGGTTTTGAATTAAGCAAATAATCTTGCTCTCCCTAGACAATTGTTCTGTGTGCTCATGTTGACCTCCAGAAAGAGATTTAGTGGGTGATGCTCTTATTTTTGCTGATAGGAGACACTGTGCCCATCAGCAGGAGATAAAAGGAAATAAACAAAAAGGAAATCTGAGTTTTGATGTGCTTGCATCTTAGACCCTTAAAACTGTCTGGAGCTTTGGAATGACTGGAATCTGCCCTGGGCTCAGCAGGGAGTGAAGTGCAGCAGACAGAGAGCAATGCTTTCTTGTTTCAGAGCAAGGGCTGGAGACAGAGTGCATGTCCAATTCCATACAAACCACATTATCTTCAGCTCATCTCTAGTAACAGAACATATTTCCATCAGTACCATGCCATCTGAGATAAAATAAAGTTACAAATCCCTCTGATACCTCTGCGGTCTTTATGGCCATGCTGCAGTGCTCTTGGGATCAAGGCTGGGGTATAAATAGCTGTGCTGGCTCCTGTGGCAGCACCAGAGGAACAGTGGTGATGCTTCAAATACAGCCTGAACTGAGCTCCATCGTGGCAAGGATTATTGTTTCCTACTCCTTTGCAGCTGGTAGGGGGTGATGCAGACGGCAGCAAGGACGCATTGAGAGCAACGATGCATTGAGAGCAGCACGCCTGCCCCAAGGGCTCCTGGCTCCCCAGCCTCTGCTGGCCATGGCCACAGAGGTGGGAGCAGCCAGAGGAAGCTGCATGTGGTGGAGACACAGGCAGCAGGGTGCTCACAGTGCCAGGTCTCAGCTGCCACCATGTCTCACCCTCCCCTCCTTGCCAAGCCCCTTGCCACAGCCTGGCTGCCCTTCCCTGCCTGGCCCAGGAGCCTGCTGGGGGCTTTGCTGCTGGGTGTGCATCCACCTCCTGGGTGTTCTTCATTACAGCTCTCTTAGGCTTCTGCTTCCTGTCTGCCTTTTTGAATTCTTAGTCTTTGCAAGCTTCTCCAGGATCCTGCAGGGTGTTTTTATGGATGTTCTATCAAGGTTCCTCTGAGCCTGCAGCAGGAGATGCTCTGATGTGTCAGGGTGTTGTCACATATGTTGTTGCCTTTATAAGCATCCATGTTCACTGAGCTCATTCAGTGCTTGGCCTGGGAATAAAGACTAGAAATTCCATTCTGCCTTGATGTGTAGTCTTTCACTAGTGCAGCATTTTCCACAATTGGAAGCAAAACTGGAGAGACACAAAACATTACATGTTCACCTAGAAAATGGAATCTTTTTGTGGAGTGAGTTGGGTATGACTCTTCTTCTGCCAGTTCTGTAGTGCAGCCTCAATATTGTACCCCAAGCATCAGAGTGTCTTGGGGAGAGTGAATTTCCTTGATCCCTGTGCTCTGTTCCAGGCCCCATGGCAGAGGACATGTGCTCCATCATTCGTTCCAGCTCCTCATGGGGAAGTTGAGCTGCAGGGCTCTGCTGAGACAGAAGGAGAGAGAAATGATCTTGTGAAAGAAGTTCTTACAAAACTCCCCATCCCTTTCAGACTGGTTTTCCCTCAGCCCAGAGAGAAGAAAGCCCTGGGGACAGATCTCAGTGGGAGGGAAGAGCTCTCAGACCAACTCTCTGCCCAAACTCTAGACCCTTTGGGTTCCCCTGCCTTACAGGGCTCACTCTAACTGCTGAGGGCTTTTTGAACCTCTTTCCTGGATTCTCACTGCATCCTTGTCAAAGATTGGATTCCCTGAGTGAACTCAGTACATGGATGAGTGTCAGGGTAGTAACAGACAACCTGTGAAGGTTTTGGGGTGAAAGTCAGACACAGTTCATGTTCCCACTTCCTTCTGTGACCATATGAAATGTATGTCTCATTACTCGTGCCCTTGCTCGTTTCTCATTCATCTTTGCTCAGTAGTTACTGAGGGGTGAGATCATAACTGGAATTCATTTAGAGCTCTGCTCTCTCCACCCCGTTGGGTCCTTCAGCACAGTGACTTTAGCCAAGATTTCATTTCCTCCTGTCTTTTTTCATAAACACAAAAAAGGTGGATGGAAGAATACTCTGGCAGAAATGCTTTGGCAGAAGGCCCTGGTTCTCCTGACAGCCTCACACTGAGGGAGAGGGAGCATCAGCTCTGAAACTCATCTGCTCCTCCCCACACATGTGCAGGGCTGCAGGGTGCTCCCAGCGCCCAGCTCAGGCCCAGGGGAGGAGAGGAGGCTCATTGCTGTCTCAGGGTATTTATTTATTATTTTGAATTGCAGCCAGGCACAGCATGTTGGGCTTTTAGCTGGGAGACAGCAGTCAGCAACCTGACCCACCTGCACCAAGGGTCTACTTATCTCCAGTCTTGGTGTGAACAGTCAGGTGTCTGCTTAAGGAAGGCAGGAGCCTCCCCTGAAATGGAAAATGTAAACCCCCTCCCTCCAAATTATTATGATTTTGAAATTAAGAAGCTCTTAGGCAAAGATATGGGAATAGGAATAACGGTTCTTTACTAGGGAAAAAAATACAACTGTAATAGTACAAACAAACAAACAAACAAAAAACCCTACTGATAGAGTCACAGTACGCCCTGTGTGTCAGGGAGGTGGCAGCAGTGCCATTCCATGGGGGCTCAGCCCTCCTGCAGTGCCAGCTGTGCTTCTGCTGGAGCAGGGATCCTGGACAAGGCTGGAGTTTTCCTCTGAAGCTCCAGGCCTGCTGGAGATGGGCCTGGGCTTCTTCTGGGAATGCAGTGGGGAAGAAAGCTGCTCCTCTGGGAATGCAGTGGGGCAGAAAGCTGCTCCTCTGGGAATGCAGTGGGGCAGAAAGCTGCTCCTCTGGGAATGCAGTGGGCAAAGGCTGCTGTGGTGTTCCAAGGTCAGATTGTATCCAGGTAGGAATGCTTGGCTCCTCCCCTGGGCACAGCATCTCCCCATGGGATGATGGAATTTTCTCAGCCATGCAGGGACACTCACTGGCCATGGACAGCAGAGATCTCCTGGAGGGAGGATTGGCTGTGGGAGAGATAAAGAAAAAACTGCCCCATGAACAGCAGAGAACTGCCCCAGCTCTGACAGATGGTGACAGAATACACACCCCCATTTCCAACCTAAGACACCTCCCTTCAAGGCTGGCATGACCAGGGAGTGCCTGTCTTCCTGCAGCCACCATGGCAGACACATTTGCACATTCACAGTTGTTTTCTGTATTTGTCTGTAATCTTTCTTTCTTACATTATGACCTTAATTTCTCTGGAGGAACACCTCTTTAGTTGTGTGCCATTTAGGGTCAAGCATTGCAGCTCAAGTAGAAAAAATAGAAACAATTAAAGTTTTTTAATATTCAAGCCAGCTTGATTTTCCTTTCCCAGAAAAGGTTCCTTTTAGGATTTAAAAAAAAAAAATGCTTCTAATTTTTATCATTACCAAAAATGGAAAAAATTATAAAAATAATTCAAACATACCGTGCCAAATTCATTATATTTTTATGCAGGCATTATGGGGAGGACACAGGTGTTGTGAGAAAGAATTTCCCATTTGCTTGGGTTTTTTTCCTTTATTCACAGACACTCATGTCAAACTTCTTAGCACAGTGTTGGAGCACTGATGATGAGGCAGTAAAGGAATTGAGCTTCCTTAGTAATACTTGAAACCTTTAAACCCGATAAATTCCCCAGGAAATTCACAGATTTTCTGGCTTAAAACACTCTTTGTTTCTTTTCTTGCAAGTAATCCTTCCCCTTCCTTTTCTGCACCTTCATTGCACCAAACTCGTGTTGTTTTATGGATTTTTGTTTTAGTGTTAACAGGTCTCCAAAGGCTTTGCCTTTATTTATGCTGGGAGTGGCCTCTAATCGAGGGAGAAAGGGCTGGATGTCAGAGCTCTGCCCGGGGCTCTGGGATAACTGCAAATGCAGTGGGCTGGGCTGGCACCACTGGGAACTGGAGCTTTGCCAAGGGCCTCATGCTGCTGACTGTGTGCAGACAGATCTATTGATACCTCCCCTTCCTTCTCCCTCTCTCTGCACCCAGGACTTCTGCTGGAGTGGTGTGTGTGTCTGGGTTAAATTCCATAGTACACAAAATACCTTCCTGTTACTCCTTTGATGACATGGTAGTGTCATGAAGGAATGCTGGTAAAAGATGATTTGCATAAATCTTTGAAATCTTTATCCACTGACAAAAGCACTTTGTATCACCCTATTTCATTTGCCCCATTGTTTTTACTTTATCAGAGAAAGCAAACTAAATTGAATTAAAATGTCTCTTTTTTTTTTTTTTTTTTTTTTTTTTTTTTCCTGCTTAGCTGGTCTGCTCATAGTGAAATACAAATGTAACTGTATTTTTCTCTCTCTTTTTCTTTTCCTTTTCCCATTCGACCTGGATTTGTCTTTTGGTGGCTTTGATATCTCTGTGTGATCCTGTCTGCTTCATTTCTTTAAAGGTAAGATTTTTATTTCCTCAGTCAGTATTATACATGTTTCAGAGGTACAGAAATAAAACTTGAAAGCTCTTTGGGGGAGGAGGTTGGTAAGGAGATATTTGGAGTGCAAGAACTCCAGTTAAGAAGAACATTTTCTATTTTGTCTTCACTAACCACTATCTGAAGTAGGGATGCTCCCAACAGAGGAGGCTGGGATTTCCTGGGCAACCCCGCAGCAGCTGGACACGGTGCCACTGTGCCAGCTGGGCTTTGTGTCCTGCTGCCACCCAGCTCTGCCAGCTCAGAGCGGGCACCAGAGCAGCCCTGAGCCAGCAAATGTGCCCAGGACTGACTGCAGGGGCAGGACACAGCCACTTGATGTTCCCTTTGATGTCACCTGACAGTTCCCTTTTGTAGGAGTTCCAGAGAGCTGGGGCTGTCAGAGGTGGCTCAGTAATTTAAAGGTCACATCTATCAGCGTGTTTAAATGACAAAAGAGAGAGGGATGCCAGTCAAGATCAGAATAGAGACAGAGAGGTGTCCAGAGACAGGCAGGGACATTGTCTGTCCCTGAAAGCTGCCTGTGTTCTCTGCCTGTTGCTGTGTTACAAGTATGTCTTTGGTTCACTCTGCATTTTCTGCCACTTGGGAGTCTGCACAATCTGAGGTGAAACATCTCCAAGCCTGTCCTTCCCAGAGTTTGCTGCCTTTCCATGCCTTTTCAGTGTTCCTCCAGAACCAGGACACTTAGGAAAAAGAATGTTTTGCAGAAGAAGTTGAGCAATGTGCAGATGTTGGGAGGCAGGACCGAGTGTTTTCTGACAATTTCCAAGCTCAGAATTCCACTGAAGACAAGCAACAGAAAGTGCAGTAAGAAATTTTATTTTAATGAGCACTTTTATATGCAACCAGCAAGTGGCAAATGGTGAAGTCCCAGCTTGTGCAGAGACAGTCCTGGTCTATGACAGATCTGGAAAAGACTATTATTTTTTCCAAACTTTATAATTCCCCCACTTCCCAAAGGTCCAGAAGTGCGTGCTGTTGTGTGGGGGTCATCTGCACAACCCTGCAAAGGCCTGGCTGTGTTCCAGAGCCTGACTGACAGAGGGTTGGACCCAGCAGCTTTGTGCCTCTCTCAACAATGTCAGGTTGCCTTCATTTACATAGTGACAGTGGAGTCACAGAAGACTCAATGAATTTCATTAGTAGGAACTGGAAAATGTGTGTACTCATTATGTAAAACATGTAAATTTAACCCTTGAAATGGAATTTTCAGTGACTCACCACTGTGGCTGGATGCCAGCGCCAGAGGCAAAATGACAGAAACTGCAAGTGTGTCACAAGAAATTAAATTAACTGTATGAAGGTTCCTGGGTTTTGTTGAGGAAATGGTTGGTCGTGCCCAGCAGAGACTAAAAACTTGTTAGGAATGTTGGGGTTTCTCCATTAAAATGGGCTTTGAGGTGGGATATGTGTTTATAAGAAAGTTAATTGATAGAAGACCAGAAAAATATGGTTTGGAGTAGAGGAATCATATGCTGGATCTTTGCCAAAGCCTGTGCACAGAATAAAAGGCCATAATAAACATTACACAGTGGTGGCTACTGGAGGTATGCTCAAGGCTCTGATGAGTGTTGCAGTGCCAAAAAATGGCTGAGAGGAAACTTTTTACTTACCCAGTCAGTGCAAATGTTAATTCACAGGCCCTCAGACGATTTGCATGTGGCTGGATTATCACTGTGGGATGCCCTGGGGTCTCACTGAGCTCCATTGTAGAGGGTGTGGAACAAAGAATTTCCTGGGGAGCTTTAGGCTATTGTTGGCAGTAAGAAGGGACTTAACCCTGGGAGTGTTGCTGACACTTCTAGCTGCCATCCAGGAGTGGCTGTGCATAGTTGCAGCTCTTAGGACTGTGCACAAAAAAGAATTTGTAAGGCTCTCCTTGATCTGTAGCCACTGTTGAAAAGCAAAAGGAAGGACTCTGAGCAGCTCTGAATGTTACACCTGTCACGTGGTAAATGACCCGCAAAGGCTCAAATTTTTCTGTGCTGTCCTGGGCTCAGCATGAGGATGAAGCAGGATGAAGGCACAAAGGGATGTCCTGGAGTCTCTCTCTCTGAGTGTCCCTGGGTCTGGTCTTGCCCAGCTTTCCCACTCAGTCCCTGTCTGACAGCAAGGCACATCCTACCCAGGCTGTCAGGCTGGGGGTGCTCTCAAAGGGCTGTTTTCATCTGCTGATGGTGTGCTTTAAAGAGGAAGAGTCAGGGAAACATGCTCGCCACCGATAGGAAGTAGGGCCAGTTGTCATGAATTCTTGTCTGTCATGGCCTCAATTTATCTGTTAATTTACTCCAAATTCCTCATTTTTCACTGTTTATTTACAAGCTGCTGCTCTGAAGTTTTGCTGTGCTCTCTAGGGACCACTTGATGTGTGGCATCACTGCGCTTTGGAGGCTCTTGCTTATCCTGCACTTGTCTCCACGATCATGCTGGCTTCCAGAAAGGCCTGTGTGCTCCAAGACCTGCAGAGAGCAGCCTTTCCCGACCCCAATTCCAAATGTCACCATCCAGGGATTTCCTGTGCATGCTCCAGAAAAGAATCCTCTACATTTCCCTTGGAAGCAGGCTGTGAGTGTAGATGTGAATCCTAGCAGAGCCAGACTCCCACCTTCAGCAGAGCCCCCCTGACCGAGCAGGGGGGCAGAGCTTACAGGGCAGGTGTGACACCCTGAAACAAGAGAGCAGGAATTGTTTTCATTCAGACAAACTGCACCCTGATTTGTCTGTTGCTGGCCTGGCTATCCATACCCCCAGCTCTTCAGACCTGCCTGTTTGACCTAGCAGCTCAAGGTGAGCAGGTTCTTAGCCAGGAGTGACACAAGTAAGATTTTTTTTTTTTTTTTTTTTTTTTTTTGTGATGCTGCTTTATTTTCCAAGGTTTGCAGCCTGACAGCCTGAGGCAGTTATTAGACAAGGATGCTTGACTAAATCAGAGTCCAGGATTATTCCACTCTGGGGTTACCATGTCAAGTGCTGCTGCTCGCAACAGTAGTTTGAAGGATTTAACTTCTTAATATCCCCAGTTACCCAGGGAGTGAGTTGTACTCGTGGAAGTGCTTGCTCATGCAGAACTCTGTATGATTTTATGTCTGTGATTACACCACACTCCAGACAGAGTGGAGGAGGTCAATAGGGGAAGTTTAACTAATGGGTACAGAGAAAAGGTTATGAGAAGATTCTTACAACATTTTTGATACCTAGGAAAAATTCTGCTCCTCCTCCCAAGCCTGTCCCTGTGCAAAGAGCATCTGTGGGAGTTGGGGAATTCTGTCTGTAAACCCACAAGGCTTCTCCACAGCAGTCTGCTCTGGCATGCAGGGATTTAAGGTGCCTGGGTGTGATTCTGAGCCCAAAGAGCCCGCCTTAGCCAAGATGACACATTTGAAAGTGAACTCAAACTGTGTGAAAAGCACCACAACTGACAGCAGTGGAGATCAGGGACAAGGAAAATAATTTCATCAGCATTTTCGTTGACTTGAACACTCTAGGTCTGACAGTTGTCATCTTCTTCAGTATTACTTACTGGGTTTGCATTTCATGTAGAAAAGAAAAAATAGACAAAGAGGAAAACACATTTAGGAAAAAAGAGTGAAAACCTCTCAGGCAGTGAAACAGTGATGGGGGAGAGAAAGGGGGGCTTGGCCTGTGTCACAGCACTGCCAGAGCAGTCCAAACTTGGAGGGACAATGGGCACACTCATTTGTGTCACAGAGCTTTGAAAAAAAACATGTGTTTATGGAGGAAAGTCCTCTCTAAAAGTGAGAGTGCAATTATCTTTATGAGATTGTAGCTTGGGGGACAGCTGCATACTGACCTTCCCTCCTCCCAGCCAGCCAAATTAAAATCATCAAAGCTGATCTTTGCAAGAGCCTCTGGGCTACTGAGCTTCCTGACTTGGAGCAGCAGCAGGAGCTGGGCCCCAGGTTTCCTCCGAAGGTACCTCTGCTGCCTCCCAGCTGACCCAGTGTGCCAGCTGGGCACATCTACCCCTCCATGGGTATTGGGGAAATGCTGCTCGTGGCCTCCACGCTGAGAGTTTGCCCTCTGGACTGGAGAGGAAATGATTTACACACAGACAGCTGAGCATTAACTGCTTCCCTCTACTGTTTTGTTCTAGTCTGGTTTATAAACAAGTGACCTAAAATTAAAGTCACTGCCCCACACTTGCCACCTTGCAAGAATTTTGTACCCAAGGAATACTTGGTTCCAGAATTTTGGCTCGTTTTTCCAGACCTTCTCACAAACATAGCTCTTGCTAAAATAGGAGCTGCCACTGCTAGTCAGCAAAGTCCTGTATTCATCTAGTTCCTGACACACATTAGTGGCTGCTAGATGATAATGAGGTTTTGTTCATTACCCTCCTCCATCTGATTAGAATTCCTGATCCAGAAGCCAAATGCTGCAACATCTCATTTTCAGTCCTGAGCAATTTCAGGTCCTTGTTTCTCTGCGTAGCAGAATGTGAAATTTGTCCAGAATATCCCTGTCAGTATTTCCATCATTATGGTTGCTTCATTTGTACTCTTTTTGAGAAGGTCGATCTGTTTGCTGAGATGGGATCAGTTTATGAGCACTTTTTATACTCAAGCAGCAGCATGACACTCATCCTAACAGCATCTGAAGGGGGTCAGCAATCCTAACAATATCTGAAGGGATATTAGTGGGGTCTGGTGCCATGGGTCTCCTCTTGAGAAGTACTATAGGTACACAACAAGTATCCACCAGGAATTGTGACTACATCCCCTGCAGCTCTGAGTGTAGCATTCACTCTCCCTCTTCAGCCCTGGTACCCACAGCTGGAGAAGGCAGAAAACAAATAGGGGAGGATTCCTTGGGAAATTAAGTGAAAGAAAAAGACTGGAAACCAGGCCTCCAGAAGAAGCTGATGGAGCACAATTTGTTGGGTTCAACCCAAAGTCTAAAGGGCCATTGATTGGCAGTCTGGAAAGAGAACAGCAGGCTGGCAGAAGACTAATAGACTAAAGACAGATGAAGCTGGACAAACATGGGCTGAGGATTGTAGAAAACTCACTGGATTGTACTAGGCTGAGCACTGCTGGCAATTGTTCAATTGAAGTAAGATTATTTCAAGAATACATGCTGAATTCAGAGAAAAGCAAAGTCTCAAAAACCCAATGGCCCCTGTAATTCAGAAGTCAAAATTGCAATAATCTTTTGTGGTTTTACTTTTGGTGAATGGCAGTGAGATGGACAGGTTCCTGCTTTCACAGTGATTTGGTCAGAAAATGAAAATCAGTGTGTCACTTGATGCTGAAGAGCTTTCTCCCCTTGTTTTCCAAGGCAGAAAGATCTTTTTGCTTTGATTGGTGAGTTTTCTTTCCTGCCATATGCATCGTATGAAAATATGTGTGAAAATATAAAATAAATGAAAGTATAAAATAATATGAAAATATAAAACCAAAACTTTTCATTGGAGCTAAACCCCAGTTGCTGGTGTTTGCTTGATGTGAGAAATTGGACATGCATTTACTGATTTAATGTCAGTGAGCTCTCAAAGAGAAAAATAAACTAGTTGACAGAGTAAACATTAGCATTGAAGTACAAGTAGGCTATTTAACATAGGAAAATTGTCTAAATCTTGATAGCTCCTCATTTACCTGATGAAAAAAGTGATGGGGCAGGTGATCATTTCAGCAGGGCAGGTCTTGGCAAGGAAGGCAGAGAGATGAAAAGGCAAATAAATGACTCAGTGTTGTGGAACCCCAGAGGGGCACGAACTTCAGCACAGGTTTGAGTCCTCTTGATTCACCACAACTCCTGCTGTTCACTCTTGCAACCAGAAAGTGCTTCTGGAATCCCAGCAGGAAGGGGAATGGGCAGAGTCCTGAAAAGGAAGGAGAATCTAGGAATTACACAGCGGCAGCATTTCCAGAAGCAGACAAGTAATTTGGGCGACCAAGCTGGTGTGAGTAACATTCTTCTCGTAGATGGTTTTATGGTGTTGCCATCTTTCTATTCAAAAAATTGCCTTTTGTTCAACCTGGTGCTCTCAGTATAACACCCACCTCCTTCAGCTGCAAAACTGGCACAAAGAAGGGGATTGAAACCCCCAAGCAGGCCCTCAGTTTATCAGTGTAAAGTCTGAGAGATACTGCTGCATTATCTGAGCCAAAAAATACTTACTAGAGCGTTACACCAGCAATCCAAGGCTGTTCTTAATGTGCACCATATCAAGGGTTAAATGAACTGGAAAGCTCATAGAAAAAAAGCTCATACAGTGCAGGTTTTGTTTATACTGAAATGTTCCCATATGTTTCAGTTAATGCAGAACATAATTGGGTCTGCCTTGGAATGGAGACATTTTTCTTACACAATTTATCCATTAACCATGTGTGTGGGAGAGTCCACCAGAAATAGCTTCGTTTCCATTTTAGCCAAAAACCCACAGTGCAAATCTCCTCCCTTCTTTCTTCTCCTTGTTGCACTCGTCCTCCTCTCTCAAATGTTCTGCCTTGCTTCAGAGAAATAACCTTGAGGAACAAACATGAGGTAAAATAGGTCTGCCCTAAATTAGCTTTCAGTTAATGTATTTCCTGACTCAATTTGCTGAGCAGCTCACATAGCACATGGACATTCCTAAATTAGAAAATCATACATATAAAAGTTTTCTTGTGTTTTTGTGTGTATGTTTTTTCAAGGTCAGGATTTCTGGTTTTGATTTTAGTACAGGAAAGAATTGTGCTTGACATACTTACATCCTTCTGCCTGCTTTATTATTATTTGGATAAACAAGCTACTGATTTGAGGGAGAGAAAAGTCTAGAAGGTGTTTGAGGTCTTTATTTCCTTTTGCTTTGGTAAACTTTCAGTAATTTAGCTTGTCTAATTTGCTGCTCGAAACTTGCTTCTGGGAGTGCTCATACCTGAGAGAGATCAAAATTAGTGAGCTGCAAGAAAAATTTCAGTAATGAGATGAGAAGCAGGGAAAATTTGGCATTGTTTGCTTTTTGTGTGTGAGAATGTGACCAAAAAGCAGAAGGACTATTGATTGTCTGAAAGCAAGCAGTGAATGGAGCTCAGAGCTGTCTGTGGTGTGATCAGTGAGCTCTCCATCAGGCCGTGGTGGGCTGTATTTCACCCTCCACTGCCCTTTCAGGTGCAGACACCAGGCTGGTGCTGCTCCCTGTGACTCTCAGTGGTGCTGGGGCAGGGATTTTACAGCAGTGCAAGTGATCCCTGAATTCCCATCCCAGCAAAGGGGAGCCCTGTTCTGTCCTGGAGTCGTGTTGTGGCACTTTCAGGGAGCTGGAGTTGGTTTCTCTGCACGCTGCCACTGATCCCCTGGTGCTTTATTGGCCCACAGGAGCCCTGGAAACCTAAGCCAACCTTTGTACTACTGCCAGTTACTGCTGCCATAAGGCAGATTTGTGTTCAGAGGCATTCAGGAGCTCCTCTAGCCCTTTCTGGAGCTGTACCACATGTTCCTTGCCTGCACTCTAGGATGTGCCACAGTGCCTGGGGGCAGAGCAGGTTGGTGATGACTGAGTTTCAGGCATACAAATGTTTTATACCAAATTACAGTCCCCTGAGCAATTGTTTCTGTGGCATTTTGAGCCACTGGGTTATCAGTGAATGAAGACTTGTGCTGGTGATGAGAAAAAGCCCGCGTTAGATTTGGAGGGAGGTCAGTTTTCTTCCCTGGAATCCAACCTGACAAAGCAGTTGCCCTGGAAGAGGCTCTCCGAGTTCCTCCTGGTGTTCATGCACACAGGTAAATAGGTATTTTTTGGTTGAGCTGTTTATGGAGGAGCTCAGTCACTTTAGTTGGCATGTAGAAATAACCTAGTCTCATTAGTTTCATGGTTTTGTAAAGCTTCCTTTGTCCTGTACTAACTCCCTTGCCAGGTGCCTGCTCTTAGTTCCACATCATACTTGTAGTTAGCATTTGCTTATCTTTACAAATACCTGTCATGAGACATATCTGCAAGTCAGCAGCCATGACAGGGAACGCACTCTGTGTGAATTTATCACTAAATTGGTGCATTTCATAGCTCTCTTTCAAAGGGGCAGAGACCACAGGGAGCTCTGCTACTGCTGGGGGTGGGGGGGCTTCTGCTTGAGGGTCTCTGCATTTTTGTTTGTAGATATTTACCGTCCTTTTTCCTTCTAATTAGCACAATTCCCCCCTGCCTAGCACTCCCCGTTGCTGAAGTCTTTCCCTGCCACTGTGTAGTCTGGTCCACTGCACCCATGTGCTTACAACCCTTAGGGTCATCATACTATACTATAGGAGAGAAATTGCCAGCTAAGAGAGAGAGAACTGTAACTGTGCAGGAGGCAGAGTGATAAATGAGTTTCTAGAAGGAGGCAGTGAGAGGATATTAGTTTTTAACAGCTTCTGGAAGTCCTAAAATAGAGCAGAACTGGGCCACAACTAACAGAAATGGAGACTGCTCGCTGAGGAACAGAGGCATGGCTATTGGAGGGAAGGAGCTTTGGCAGAGGACTCCTCCCACAGCTTTCCTGTAGTTACTGGAGTGAATGACTTGGAGCTGGAAGGATCCTGGGCTGCCCTGCCAGAGTACTTGGAGTTAAGCAGAATGAGGTCAGCTTAATGTGCTGGAATTTTTCAGCCAGTCCAGTGGTTTTCCAGGGGCCCGAGTCAAATTTTCTGAATGCATGACTCTGGCAATTCATAAATGTTTTGGCCTTTATAGCCATCAGCCACAGTGTAAAACCCACTTTGCATGTGCATGTGCATGTGCATGTGGGAATCCCAGCCAGTAAATGCCACAAGGATGGACTGACAGACTGGTGCTTCCATGGGAGAGCATGGATTGAACTGGGAGAAGTTTCTGCTAAGGCTTTTATTCTCTACCTTCTAGCTTCTTAGTGAATTAGCAAGGGAAAAGTTTGGTTTTCTTGGTGCTGCTGAACAGCTGGGAGACCCCAGTGCTTGTGCCAAAGGCAATGAGATCAGCAAGAGTCCCAGGTGACAAACTGGGCACACAAGGTTGACATTGTGATAATGGCAAATAAGACACAATTCTGGGGAGAAAACAGTGTTTGGCTCCCTAAACAAGGCTTGACAATATTTTTTTTTCCCTCAAATTGTCCTTCCAAAGGATGTTTGATGCTGCTTCTGTTCAGGGGATGAGATATGTGTGGCAATTTCTTATAGCCTGATCCCTTTATCCTGCTAACAGGGTACCTGCCTGGAGCAGCCCACAGCTCTCCTCCAGCCCATTGAAAACACAGCACAGGGTGGCTGGGGCATCTCTGAACAAACTGGTTATCCCACCTGGATTAGAGTTCCTGCATCTGCTGGTGTAGACATAGCCTGAGGGAACTGTGGGGATACAGAAGGCAAAGTAGCTCCAGCTGATTTTCAAAAGATTTCTTTGAGCATGGATTGGGAAGGGTCCACACGTCCTCAGTTGTTGGTTTTCAATCTATTCAACTATTTTCAACCTATTTCCTTATTCCAATACTTATAAATGTTTTTCAGCCTATTAGCTTTTGCCACACAATACTACTATTATTTCTAACATCAATCACCTATATTTTTCCCCACATAGTCCTACTACAATACATCTTTCACAATTCTATTTCTCTAAAATATCTAGTCTTTTTACAAGACGTATTTTAAAACTCATTGAAACTCATTTCTAACTCAGTCTCTCTCTCAACAATACCATCTCTATTCCATGGCCTTCCTAAATCAGCACACCTTATCTCAGTGTTTACATACACATAGACAAGACTGTGTGATCTTTCTGTCAGGTTTTAAGAATTCTTTACAAATCCATTTCTCACACTCAGTTAAACATATCTGCCCTTTTTTGTCCTAGCTGTCCCTTTCTGAGAAAGGCATCCAAACAACATGGAGATCCAAGTTCCTCTTTACCTACAGATTATTCTTCTAAATAAGGGTTTGGGCATAAAAGGCAGGATCAGGTGTTACAATTGTAGGATCAATTGTTATAATGTGTAATGGTGGAATCATTTTTGTCTGCCCCTCTTCCACAGATTTAACTGGTTTTCTCTTTTACTCTGCTCTTGTCACTGCTGCTCCCCAGCAAGGGTCACCAGCAGGCTGCAAATCCTCACAGGCTTCTCCCCCCACGTTTCCTCATGTGTCCTCCCCTAGCAGTTGTCACTCTTTCCTAAGAGAACTCATACACAGCATTTGCTTTGTCTTCAAGGAAAGCCTTTGGCAGACAGGCAGGTGAAGTGTGATCCAAAATCCCTAAGAGCCAGCGCAGATCTTTCTTCTGAGTTCAGTGAGCTTTGCATTGTGCCCTAATGGAATGAAAACTTGGCAGAAGAATGAACAGACTAGCTGTGACTTAAGTCAGGGAAAAAGATTCCAGCAAACCAATGGTGGCTGGAAAAGCTTGAGCTGAGTGCAGGAGGCCAAGCACAGGAAGGAACAGAGAGGTCAGCACTGGTGCCCAGAAAAACACTGGTAATGACAGGAGTTCTCTGTCAGAGTTATGGGCTTGTTCAGTCAATTAAAAGTGACAATCGACCTCTGAGGTGTTCAGCTTTCAGCCTGCAGCAAGGCTGGGTGTGTTTGTAATTCACCTCTGTTAATGGTGATCATTTGAAAAATTCATCGTCACACTTTCTCACACTGGAATCGGTGCAGCTTTTAAGTAAGACCTGTGAAAACTTATCCACAGAAAGAAAAAGAAAAGGTCAGATTACAGTAAATACATTTTTAAAAATAAAACTTTTGGATGATGATGTATGTAGCTAACCTCGCCCAAATATTCACCCCAAAAAGAACCAGTCATGTCATTTGCAGCCTAACTTATCCCCTCCTGCACAAACTAGTGTTAAAAGAGAAAATGTCTAATATATTTAATTTCCCCTCTTCAAAAGGGAAGCCCTTTGTTTTACCACCAGATTGACCTGATGGTGTACTCGAGGCTGATATGTCTTAAGTAATTTTACAAATTTAATCTAACAAATGTAATAAAATTTAAACTTAACAAATGTAATCACAATTCATCTCAAGCTCCTCTTTTCTTGTCTTCCTTCCTTGTCTTCCCTACTCTGTCATCTGGATCATTCTGAGTTTTTTCTCCCAGAGTATTTTGCTACTCTTAAAGGCTTAGACAGATGAGAGTTTGTGGTTAAAGAAATTCCATGTATTCACTGGGGATAGATGAAAGCTTATATAGAGCTATCAGTTGTCAAGGATAACTGGTAACATTCTTGTGAGGGGAAAGGGTAGCAAAAGCTATTGAAGAGTCTTTGGGTTAGAAAAATTGGAATGTGATTCATAAATCTGCCATCCATCATCTTCAGTTCCCTGTCTCAAGGCTCACAGCAGCCTTTAGAGGCTCCTTGATGATGAGGGCAGGACACAGTGCTGGGTATGGGACTTTGGCACCCAGTTTCTGTCAGTGCCATCAGAAGCCTCATCTGTAAAGTTCTGTGTGTTCATGGTGATAAGGGGCACTTTGCTCTTCTATGGAAATAATCTCCATTTTCTCTGAGACCAAATGCTCTAGAAAGAGGAGAAAACAGTCATGATTTCATGTAAACTCCTCACAAAATAAAATATCATTGTTTTCAAGGTCACATGCACAGCACAGGTATTGCATGAAATGTGTTGACGTTTTGTTGTAATTAATTTCAATCCCTGGTTGAATTCCAGGTTGCCATTCAGGAAAGGGATCTCACATTGTAATGGACTTGAGCATGTACTTTTTGGACTTTTGGAACAGTGTGAAGACTTGTCCCAAAAATACAGCAATAAGGGGAATCTTCCTTTGCATTTGAAACACAATGTAATATGTATGATGCACATTCCCATAAATAACAAGAAAAAATGGAGTTCCTCTGAGTCAGAACAAAGACATGAGACTTAGGAGATAGAAACACATCCAGAATCACACATCTGGAGTTGAATGACTAGAAACAGTTTTAGAATTTAAAGTTGAGTTTGAGTGTCTGCAATTTGCCACGCTTTTCTCTGTTTTTTCCCCCACTATTTTCTTGCTTTTGGTTAGTTACACTTTCTTTGATCAATCCTTCCCTATGTGCTTGCTCACCAGAGGGATGGGATGAGTCTTGGAGGAGAGTCTTGCTCCAGCCCCTCAGGAGCTCTCCCCTCCATGCTCTCACCTGTGAGGTATTCCCAGGCTAGTGCTCAAAAAGGGACCATTCTGAAGCTCTGATTTTGAAACCTGAATCATCCTTGGGTTCCAAACTTTTTTTTCAAGGCAGGTCAGCTGCCTTCTATTGGCTTTTGAAGCAAAATAAAATAGACTTTTCCAGTCCTTCAGTGGCAAAGGAGGACTAAAGTTGAGTGGGACATTGCAGTGCTGGTGCAGCCACATCTCCACTGCCTTCACTGGCATGAAGAGACACAGACAGCAGGAAAGTGTTCCTGCTCCTGGGCACATGGCCAGGGCTGCCTTGGCCAGGTGGGAAGGTGCTGGGCACTTCAGGTACATTTGCAGACAGTGAGGAACTGACTTTCACATGACATCAAAGGCTGGAGTCTAAATCTGCTGGTTTCAAGCTGAATTCCAGCTCTTCAGCAATGCTGCAACTTCCCAGGGGCACTCCCTACTTCTGAGAGGAAGGGGAGCAGACCCTTGTATAGTGCAGAGGTCTCTGCTGTGGATCAGAACTAACTGCCAAGAGGAAAATCCTGAAGTGGGTCCTGAAAATGTCTGAACTGACAGCTGAGACTCAGGCATAGCTGTCTGTCTGAAAGAGCAGTTCTGTCCTTTGATGTTCTTGTGCTTGATTACAGAGGACTGTGCAGCAAGGACAGCAGAGGCTCCAACTGGCAGAAATATTTAAAGATCTCTTGAGAAGGAAGGGTCATTATCCAGAGGAGGTGAGCTTTGCAGGATGGAGGAGACCAAAACCAGGCATAGCACCTGGAGGGAGACTCAAGGAGGACAGCTACCTGTCGGATGCAGCCATAAAGAGAAATTCCCAGTTGTCTTTAATTAAGCCTCCTCCTGTCCCATCAGAGGGAAATGGGTCCCTTGGCAGTAACAGAAGGGAAGTAAGTCAGTACCTCTGCTGTTAATTTAGTGTCCTCCTGGGACAGACAGAGAATATCACTGTGCATGGTTTGATAACAGGCATCATCCCACAAGGAGGTGCTGGCTCTTCACAGTACCTCTGAAAGTGCCCTGAGCCTCATCCAGAGGCCCTGGAGCATCCCCTGAGCAAAGAGGACAGGAATTGGGAGAAGTACCTGCTCAGCCACAGCTGGTACCTGCTACCAAAGGTCTGTCAAGCAGTGATGGAAAAATCATGCAGCATCTGCTTTCCAGAGGAGAGCCGTGCTTGTGAGCCACAGTGTGCAAGGGCTGGAATCTCTTGGTTAAAACACATGTCGCAAGAAATGAGCAAAACCTAAACAGTTTACACAGAGGTAAAGCATCTGCTGATCGCTGCTATACACAGGCAAAATGAGGCTCTGTTTGAAAATGGCCTCATTTTGCCCCTGGTGCCTTTTTTTGTACAGTGGAATAACTGATGCCTCAACAGGCAGCAAGCTCCATTACTTATGTTTCCTCTGTGCATTTTCTTTCCCAAACAATGTTTGCTGCCCCAAGAGCCTAATTATCACCTAAGAGATGTTAACAGCCAGATCATTGGAACTTGGAAAAGGTTTTGATCAAATACAAGCAAGATGTAGTTTGTATTTTGGTGCCCTGTATTCCAGGAGCAGCTGGTCTCCTGAGGTAGGAAAGTGTGGACTAAGTTAATGAATTTAAATATGCTTCTGCTAGATCTTTTAGTCATGAATGTAATTGCATCTGGTAGTCCTTTTAATTTTTAAATCTAGAGGATGTGATTGGATTTCTTTTTCCTTTTTTTTTTTTTTAAATCATTTTCAAATCTGTCACTGCTGTTCCTCCCTTTGTGGAATTCTGCAGAAGGAACTCCTTGTCTTCCCAGAGTGAATCTTTACTGTACTAATTATTTCACTATCAATTTTCTGCATTAGCAGACCCCTTCTGTCCCTCTCCACAACTGCTTCTGCCTTTTTTGTGTCTGGCATAAGGAGCACACACAGGTAGTAACAGGTACACCAAGCCTGAGCATGGAGTGGGAGGAATTTACCTTTGGAATTCACCTCTGATGCATACATACCTTTCGTGCCAGCTCTGGCACTTGTCTCCAGGCTGACTGGAATAACAGGATGCACAAGCATCAGCCCAGCTTTCAGAAAGATTAACAAGGGAAGTTTGAAGCCCAATATTCGTGTCCCACTGGTGACTTGAGAGTGTTTCTAGTGTTTGAGCTAACTGGTAATAAAAAACATCACCAGGTTAAATGGAGCAGACAAAGGAAGCAGTGCTGGCAGTTCTGTGATGCTGAAAGCTTTCCAGATCTCTTGCTTTTGCACACATCCTCTCTTTAGGATAAAAAAAGAAAATGCAATACACCGAGCTGAGATCCCCCAGAGTACTGAAAGAAACGGATTGCAATGGCCCTGCTACCTTCCAGCTCCCATTGGCAAAATATTCAAAGAAAAGATAAATTATTATGTGAAGAGACAGGCAGGGGATTGAATGACTCAAAGCTGTGGGATATGGAGCCTCATATAACAAGATCACCAGCTCTTATTCACCCCAGGTTGGTGGTACCTGAAAGCCTCTCCAAGCTCAGCAGTTTGCCAGAGTATCTGAAAGAGCTAATGGCCCCAGTCCAGCAGATCCCAGTGGGCAAAGACTTAGCACAGCATGCTCCAGGGATGTGGATTGCCACACACCTACCTCAGAATTTACCAAACACAAGAAAGTTTTTCTCCGTGATAATTGTTTTCACAGGGAGACGGAGCACATGCCTGCACTCAAACTGTGGTTATTTCAGTGGAGCTGTGCTGATAAACCCTTTTTGGGAAGGAACTCACACTGGCAAGGATCCTCTGCTCCATAATTTAACCCATTTCCCCAGACAGAATAAGCCATACCCACCACCACATGGATATTGCTACCCACAACTTTTTGCTGGCATTGCTGTTTGGCCAGCAATGCTCTCTTATTATTCACTTCTCACACTACAGCTATGCCAGCAAAACTCTTCCATGCTACCTGAGCTTACGAGGGAGAAAACACCTGCGTACATCTTTTAAAGGTGGTGTTTCTCAGTCAGGCCTGAAGCAGAGACTTCAGCAAAAGGCTCAGTCGGTGCACAATTAGAACCTCCCGAGGCAGCCCCCGGGGCTGCGTGTTCTGGTGCCGCATCCCCCGCAGGCAGAGGGCACTCGGGGCCAGCAGGGAATGGCTGTGACACTGGAGGTGTAAACGCCCGGGGCAGGGGCTGCCGGAGCCTCGGGAGGAAGGCTGGGCGAGCAGAGGGTTGCCGTAGGAGGATGCTCTGTGCCGGCTCATGCCAGCAGAGGTGCGGGCGGTACCCGGCCGGTGACTTCACGGGATTCCAGGGTGGCACACGGGCATCGCTGCCGCCAGTGGAGATGGAAACAGCCCCAGTTACCAGTTCCCGGCAATTAAATGGGACTTAGAGTGTAAGACACGGCAAATCCCAGCAGAAGGGAAGTGCTGGCGAGAGGAGCTGGCTGTCCCTCCCTGCCGGAGCCAGTCCGTGGCAGGCAGGTGCCATCTAGTGGGAACGGGGCACAGCCGGGGTCCCCCTGCGCTGCGGTGTCCGGGCATTCCCGGGCTGCAGCAGGAGCAGCACAGTCCCACTGGGCACTTCCTCTGGGTTTCTTTGGGCAGAAGGCTTTCCCAAGTAGAAAGCAGCACTTCGGGAGATGCAGCATATGCTTTTAAGCACATAATTAGGCTTACCTGCAGTAGAGCTGCAGAGGAATTTGGCAGCCTTTTGGCCAGCTGGAACACCTCTGGAGTCCTTCACATGGGAGATGAGGGAATAATTTTGGCCTGTGTTTAAATAAAAAAAAAAAGTCTTTCAATGATCTGTTAATCAAAAATCAGATTCTTAAAATCACATTCAACACGTTGCTGCTTTTCTGGTATTCACAAGTGTTGCTGCTAACCACAGGGCAAGGAATCCCATTAAGCACCCTTAGAAGAACCCAAGGTTTGTCAGGGCAAAATATCCCTTCTTCACAATGCAGGGCTGCTGTCTGTGAAATACCCACTTGATATTTCATAACTTTCTCAGCCTCACAATGCACAGGTCTGAGGGATCACCCAGCAGAGAAATCCTGAGGCTGCTGACGTTTTGTAGCCTCAAATGTGCATGTGAAGTCCCAAACCACGAGGCTGATTTGTGCTTCCTGTGCGTGCAACTGAGGGGAAACAAAGAGGGTTCCTGTGATTAGAAATAGCTTTGCTGTTCTTGCACCTCTCTTGGCAGCGCCAGGGACCGGTCACTGTCAGAGACAGGATGCTGGCTGGCCAGGACAGATCAGTGATGGATTTGGAGCAGCCCTTTCCAGCACTGCTCAGTTAATGAATTTTGCAGTCTTTGTTAGCTTCCTCAGCATGGCGATTCACTTAGGAGAGAAATTGTTTCTGTGAGCTAGACCATCACTCTGACAATTCCTGTTGGGTATGTCTGTGTGCCTGCTCCAAATGAGCAGTGGCTGCTGAGGCTGGCAGGGAGCACTCGAGCTGTTTGGGTTAAAATACCCACACTTTGTGCTTTGCATGTTGCATATTCTCCTTTTCTTTAGCAAGCAGTTTTAACCAAAGTGTTTATTGCAAGCCAGCTAACGCTGCATTGTTTCCAGGCTCAAGCAAAAGGAGTTCAAACCCAGAATCAAACCTACTGTTTTCAGATCAATAATTTGTGAAAAATGAGTAATGATGCCCATGCAGTCTCCCGTGGTGCTGTGGGGCAGGGCTGATGTTGGTTACAGAGAACATAATGAGCAGCCCTCTGTCTTCATGGGGCTGAGCCCCCCCCCTGCCCAACCTGGCTCTGGTGGTGATTTTAAGAGCAAAATCCCAGCAATTGTTTCCTTGGGGCTGACTGGAGGCAGTGCCACATGCAGAATTTGGGCTTCTTGATGCTGGCAAGGCCTGAGATTTCACTGCACACCCTTTGATGTATTTGTTGCATAGAGCTTTCAGTAATGTCTTGATTTCCCAGGAAATGATGTGTTTCAGACAGAAGCCAGGCAGCTTGTTACTCCTGCCAGCTGGCAGGGGGGTGGGTGTGTGCATATAGATATTTGGTGTTTAATAATTAAAACTGGATGTATCAAGGTTGGCAGCATGTCTTTCAGCTTTAAAGACAGGGTATTGTTAGAGGAAAATGGGATGGTTTTTTGTGCCCAAGACAAATTTTTCTTCCCCAGCTAATCTTGGTGTCTGCAGCTGCTGTGTCAATATCTCCTCCTGAAAGGCAGGGAATGAACTTCTGAACATCTGTAACAGCTACATTAAGTGGTGTGGTTTATTGTAGAATTATGGATGATGATGGCTGGGTTACTAAACTGTAAATCAGTCAAAGCATTTTGATGATATTCTAGATCATGAGAAAGAGACTCATGCAGGAAGAGACAGTGATTTATTGCACCAACTGGTAACACATTCAGCCCCAGTCATTTTTATTTATCATGACTTTGAAAAGATTTCAACCCTTGATTAAAGCACATCTTAAAAAATCTGTAATGATGATAAAATTTTGCTGTAATGAAAATTGACACTCCTGAACTGTGATTTCTGGTGATAGGAAAGTGAAGAATAAGGAACTTAAGATACACAAACTTCACACTAAATTAGTTGAACAATTGCCTTTGTTTAATTGTCTTTTACGAGCAAATGAAGGGTGCTTTTCTCTTTTCATCCTTAAATCTGTTCCTTTGAAAGCATCTCACACTATCTGTAGTTTTGAGCCATGGAACCCGGGATTTTGAATGCTTAGCAAGTCATCCATTTCCGAGGCATTAGCAACACAGACAGGATTTATTTCAATCTCTGCATATGATTCTTTGATCTGGGGCTTACTTAAGTGCATTCCAGTGCAATTAATTAGGAAAATAGTATAAGACAGTGGCAACTCCAAGTGATCTTAAATGTAAAAGTGACTGATTAGTAGCTCTGCTTTCTTGAGGATTATCTTTTGCTGCTTAACAACATCTGCTCTTCCTGAGCAAGGGAGAGTCAGTTAATTGAGGAGAGGGAGCTTTGGTGCTCTTTGTAAGCCACTAGCATGACTATTCACAAGAAAATCCATGCGAGAACCTCCCCCAGCACTGATTTTAGGAAGGAGCTGGGTAAATGGGATTAGGACCAGTCCCCTCCCTGATGCTGTTAGGTGTGTGGCAGGACGCAGCTCACGCTGACTGCTTTGCAGGGCAGCACTTGTTCCCTTTTTCTGGCAGCCCTGTGTGGCTTGCAGAGCTCCTTGGAATCCAGTCCTTGCACTGGACCTGCTTTCAGGGGTGGATTCTGCTGCTGATTGTATTTTCTTCCTTAGAATGTCTTGTTTCTGGATGTTGGCTGGCTGGCTGAAAGTTACAGTGTTTACTTGTATGTTCAGGATTTGTCAGTCTGGTTTAAAAATCCTCTGCATCTCCACTCCGTTTCCAGAGTCTTCCTACTCAGATCAATAAAAGTGGCCGTCCATCAGGTTTTGATTGGAACAGGATTGATCAATGAGCAGCTCAGGGGTGCAGTGCTGCAGCTGCCTGACACAGATATTGCCTCCCTTTGCCAGGGAATTCAATTGTCCTGCACAAGCAATCAGTATCTGCTCCTCTGACTACTCTTGCTCCCTTCATCTTCCTCTATAGTTTCTTTATAATTTCATCTTCTTCAAGGAGCCATATTTCCTATCATGCTGTTGCATTTTCCTTGAATCTTTTTTGAATCTCACAGCCACTGGAGCTCTCTGTGATTCACAGAAGAGAAGCTGACTTGCAGTTCAAAAGAAAATGCAAATTCTAGCCTATCTGCTTTATTTACAGCTGTTTCAAATAAATATCTTTCCATATTGCATAGTTACATCAGCTTTGTCTTTGCTCTAGATCAACTTGCTTCTGGTTTTCTTTTTTCTGTTTGGCAATATCCCAGTCATTCTTCCTTCTGCATCCTGAAGTGTGCAGGCATCAGATGCAGAAATAATGCTTTATCAGTTAAAGTATTCAATTGTTTTATTCCTTGCATCCATCTTGACACCTGGGGAGGCTAAATCCCTGGCATTCACTCTCTTCCCAGGACAAAGCATGAAGCTCCAGAGATTTCTGTGCAGAACCGGTGCAGCTCAGCCCCAATGACACAGACTTGGCAGCCTGCACTGGCAGTGTGTGTTAGGGGACAGCACTGGAGCTGGAATGAGGCCTCAAATGCTTTCCACTTATCTAGTGGTGGGGTGAAAACTGCTATCCTATGCTACATGTGCAGTGGACATTGATCTCTGGCATAGAGATGAAAAGTTCAGTGTCTCATTGCAAATGTATCATTACTCTTCAGGGATTGATTTGTTACTTGCTTGGTTCTAATGTGGCCACACACAGGAAGATACTTAAAAAAAAAAAAATAAAAAGCAAAATATTTCTAGCAAATATTTTATAGTAAATATGTGTGTAATGTGTTACTGACTTCTCTGTGTTTTGTAATGCCAAAATCAATGTAACTGAAAGTCTCCATGACAGAACCAGTAAGTGAAGGGAGTGAAAATTTTTCTTTCAGAGAATGGCCATGTTTTTCCCTCCTGAAGCTTCCTACCTTGCTGACAGCAGGGGCAATAATCGAAGCAAAGGAATGCAAAGAATAAGCACAGGTTGCAGTCCACCTTTCTGCCATCTGTTCCCTGCCAGCACTGATGTAATCCCTCTGGCACTGAAACTTCCCTCTGCCATCTGTCAGCATTCCGACGTGCTATCGATTAGGGGGGTTGCTGAGGTCACTGAGGAATCACAACAACCCTCCCAGAACTCGGGAAAGGTCCTAAATCAAAGGAATTTGATTTGTAACTTGCTGTCATTTTTGGTGCCTTGCTGCAGTAGAAGACAGCAGTCAACACTTCCTAAGCTCCTCACACAAGGAAAGTTATGGCAAAAGAAAGCACTTGTTTATAAACGGTGCAAGTAACATAAGATTTTAATGGGTCCTGGAGGAGTCCAAGGTTCCAGAGGGCTCTGGAATGCCTTTCTTTCCACCCCCATTTGTTCCCCTCACCCTGACCCCTACGTTTTTTTCCAAGCTTTTGTCCAATTTTCATCATATCTGTCATTTTGAAAAATGAGCTGGTGGTTCACTCCTAAGGTTCATAGCATGCCATGTATCTTTTTTTAGATTAACTTGTTTGCAAAGAGACAGTTCAACAGGAAATTCTTGTGCTTACACAGCAGTGCAATTTTTATGAAAAGCAGAGATGTTGTTAAAACTCATTATCTGTGTCTATTCTGCTAATTGGATATAAAAAAGCCGTGAGACACGAGGATGATAGGACCACACTTACTTCCTGGGGAAAAGCCCATTAGTACATAGCTAACAAATCTGAACTGGGGCTGTGTCTAACAGTGTAGTATGAACACAGTGAGTACCAGCAATGCACAGCACTGAGATCTGAGGGAAAAGGGCACCTCATTTCATTTATGGAGATAAATGGAGATAGTGGTCCTGAAAGTGTCCATTTCTGATGGTTTCAGAGAAATTCATGCCCAGCCATAGCTACCTTGATGCTCCATTTGATCCCCGACATAAAATGCTCCCTTGCATTACCATGCATATCAATCAGGATGGAATAGCCTGTAGCACTCTGCCACTCCCAACACGGGTGTCAAGGCTCCATGTGCCCTCCCAGCTTTGTGACAAAGCAGGTCTCAAACAAACCCTGTGCCCTTGGGGCTGACTTATATCCTTTGTGCCTCCACTGCAGCTCCGCTGCCTTTGCTAGTATATTCCAGGAGGAATATCTGTGTTACAGGAACACAATACTGTTGTAACTATTGCTTTGCAGACCTACCTTTCTTTGTAGGTCAGCTTTAAATAGAGACACCTCACCCTGTGTGCAGGCACACTGCATTACTGCTCCTGCAGATCCCAAAATCAGCTGTAGTGCTGCAGCGTGGCTGGATCAAGCACACAGACTGACCTTTTCCTGCGTTTCATGTCTTCAGGTCTCTTCCCCACCAGTCTGGAGAAGCCTTGCAGTTGTGTTTGACTGTCTCTGGTGTTTTTAAGCCAGCCTATGCCTGGCTTGGAGCACCAAAAGGGAGCTTTTGTTTTAAGATTGTTTTGAATGGATGGAGAGGTGGGTGTTCCTCCTGTGAAGTGCCTGAGCTCTTGCTTGCTCTTTTGTCTCCCTTCTCACTGTCAGACTGTTCTTGCACACAGCCGTGGTGCTGGCTGCACCCAGGTCCAGCACACAGGATCTCTGCTCTCCAGGCAGGCTCTGCGGTGGGATCATCACGCTGTGGTGACAGGCTGCATCACCAGGACTGCAAAGCATTCCAAGTGGCCCACATTTTATAAAATGCATGGGTGAAAAGAGAGTGGTGTGGCTCTTCTCGTCTGCCTCAGGCTCCTGGAGCTGAGCATTGAGCTCCTGGAGCTGAGCCTGAGCATTGCTTCAGGGCTGGCTCTGAATTGGCCCGTGGTGAAATCAGCCCCCAGGACGATTTCAGCCCCCAGGATGATCCTCCCTGAGTGAGGATCTGGAGGGTGAGCAGAGCCCGTGTGAGCGTTGGCTGTTGTTACATTTCCAAATGTCCTGTCTTTTAATACAGCCATGTCCCAAGAGCAGAGACCATCAGGCAAAACAAACACAATTATGCAAAACAAACCTGGTTCCCAAAGCAAGCAGTGACAGCCCCTCCTTTCCTGGCAAAGGAAATCACTGCTGAAGGTGTTTACCCAAACTGAGAGCTGGAGGATTGGGTTTGCTATTCAGTTTCTTGGCTTTTGGGGTTTTGTGTTGCAATCTTTATCTAAACATAAAGGACAGAAAAGGCGTTTGTTTTGTTTGTTTGTTTGGGGTTTTCTTTCTGTTCCTATGACTTTTAAAGGAATGAGAGTTTATTGTGTGTGAAATGCAGGAAGAGTCTAAATGAACAACAGATGAGGGGAAATAGACTGAAGAAAATTAGGGCTATTTGCTACCAAAGGAAGTAAGCATTGTACATATATTAAATTCCAATCTCTAACTGAGAATGTGCTTGTTATGCAAGAAACCCGACTGTAAGGAAAACAGGGAACTATGTGGAGTCTTTGCAAGGTGGGGCTTTAAAAGTGGTAAGAATGGGTTTGGTAAATAAGGCAGGAGGCAGCTTTTACTGAAGCCAGTGGTGGCTGGAGACTCACCCAGAGTTTCCCATCATAGCAGAAGTTTATTCTCTGTACAGAAAGGGGAAACTGTTCTTCATACACCTGCTATTTGTAGGTAACATTTAGTGTGACTTCATAATGATAATATAAATTCTTTCTGGACTTTCATCTGCCACATTCTCCGCTCATCCATCATTAGAGACACCTCCCTCACCTATACTTCTGACTTACCTGTAAGTCCTTGCTGGGCCTGTTCGTTAAGGATACTCTGCTCCTTTTCAGTGGAGTTAACCCTTACCTGGCCATCCCCTTCGGTGTTCCAGCCAAGGGAGGGTTTAGGTGATGGCAGGGGGGTGCTGAGTGCTCTGCTTCTTCTTCCTTTGGTCCCTGCAGACTAACAGCAGGGCAGGTGTACGAGTGCATTTCACTGCTGGGAGGCAAAATCAGTGGTTGTTTCAGTGATAAACTGCTTACAGTGAGAGCCAGTGTAAATGGAATAAGGACTCTCACCAGGGATTTGTGGAGTGTGCAGTACATGGGCTTGACTTACAGGGATGCCTTAAATCAGCCACAAATTTGACATTACTACATCTTTAAACAAAACACAGTGTTCCTCATTATTGCAAGATGGCAGACCCCCTGCTCAGTTAATTCAACAAAGATATAGAATGATTTTTTTTCATTATTTTTTTCTTTTAGCAGTAGAAAAATTGTAGCCTGGGGGAATGTTGCTTTGACAGATTGGGGTTATGTGGCTGAAGCTGACCTATGCAGCTTCCTTCCCCTTCCCCCTCCTGGCAGGCAGATGAAGCATTTATGATTGCAAGTGGCTAGCTGTATTTTGTTCTTTATCTGATGGAAGGCCATCACAGTAATCAAAAAGGACTTGTTACATATTTTGCTTTTCCTGGGAGGAATGCTTGAAAGCTCAGTAAAGAACCTGTAAAAATTTAAAAAAAAAAAAAAAAAAGCCCATGTGGGAGGAAGCATTTAAGCACAGGAAAGAACAGGGAATTGCACAGTCAAATAAGCAGTTCTTGGCAGAATTTAGAGACCAGCAGCAGTAAGAAGGATGCATTGGCATGTAAAAAAGAGTGGAAATTAACTGAAGAGAAATGGTATCATCATATTTAGAATCTGTCACTTTATCAGAATTATCTTGACTGGTTATTAGCAAAAGAGAAGGAATTGAGTTTTTAGAGGAAGAAGGGTTTCATTTCCCCTTCATTAGCTGAGGAACCTACTGACAGGAATTAAGACAGAATATTGCTAACTGGCAGCTTCAGCCATGCAAGAAAGGGTTATTTTTAACCCCAAGCTCCTCAGTGACTGCATTTGCAGCATGGCCTTGCTTAAAAACAACCAAAACTCTGCTGGCAAAACTAAAGCTGCTTTGTGCTGCTGTGTGAGAATGGGAAGGAGAGGTCTGGGTGGGAATCCTGTAGGGCAGTGGTGCCTCTTACGCCCGTGTCATGAAAATATGCCTCCAGTTAACCACTGTCCTCTGACCTCAATCCAGGCTGAAACAGGGGCTTTGCATAATCGTGCAAGGAGACAGCTCCTGCTCCAAAAGATGTTATGTTTTGAATTTCCAAAACAGACAAAGGAGACATTGTCAGCCCTTCACACATGGGAAACAGAGGTGGGGAGAGAGAGATTTGTCTGGGGCAAACGGGCTAATTTTGACAGAATGGGCACTTAAAGTGAAGCTTCCTGAATTAATTTGTATATTTTGACCACAAGGTTGGCCTTCCTTTCTAATGCTGGATTTTGTTCTTTCTGAAACTTCAGTTCAGGTACAGGGTTGATCAAAACCATTCTTTTGTTCTGTTTAAATAATATGCCAGGGGTTCTTTCTTTGGGCACTGTGCAGCTTGCATGCAAGTCTGAGGTGAGCTCTGCAAATGCCTCAGTGGTGGATTTTCAGGTGGGTTTCCATGTTGGGACTGCCAGGAGCAGCAATGCAAGGAAAAGCAGAGGTGTGACTTCGTCTTCTGCGTGTCCTTGTGCCCCTGGGGATCACAGCCCCATGGGTGTGTAGAAGGGGAGCCTCCAAGAGCAGTAATGCTGTTCTGCTCAGCTTCATGTGGGAGGAAAAATGTTACTAACTCCAGTGTCCATTTGTCTTGCTCAAGCTCGTTAAGTCCAGAAAGGCCAGTGAGATATGACACTGCATGACCAAACTGGGGCTTTTTTATGAGGCACTATTGAGTGGAACCATCTGGGCTAGGAGAAGACCACACTTCTGAAATGAGCCTTTAGGAACACTATAGTTAAGTGGCTGTCTGGGACACCCTGCTGAATGAAGGGCACTCACAGCTGCATGGGTTTTATGGGTTTATTTTATCTCTGATGACAAAAAAAAAGTACTAGTCTTGTGGTTCCTCATGAATTTCAAGCCACTGTTAAAAAGTGGCATTGCCTGTGTTCTCAGCCATGCTGGAACAGAGTTCCCCCAGCTTGCTGACTGCTCATGGACAATGATTTACAGTTACCTAATTTTTCTCTAAACTTAAAGGCAATCCCAAGTTATACTTCAAGAAGAGAAACTTCAGTATCCTAAGTTCCTGAGTGAACACTTGCACACTCATCCCTCCAACACCCAAGTGGCTCATCCCTGTGGCTCCTGAGGTCTCAGTCCCTTGGAAGGTGTACTGCTCACTTGCCTGAGGGCTGAGGAAATCTGCTTCTTAGAAACCAACACCTTTCTAGAAAGCTAAATACAAATTTGGGAGCATGACTTTCACTATGTCAATGGTGCAGCTCAACTTAGGCAGTTAAAACTGTTCTTTTGTTTCAAAGTCTCTGTTTAGTTTTGTTTGTTAGGGTTGTTGTTTGGTTGGTTTGGGTTCTTTTTTAATTTTGTTATGGGTTTTTTTTGTTGTTGGGGTTTTTTTGTTTGTTTGGGGCTTTTGGGTTGTTTTTTTAATTTTTTTTTGTGCCCATTGGGGCAGCTTCCTTAAGTACTTCCAGGGGCCTGGTTCCAGTTTCCAAAGATAAATCTGATTTCTGTGTTAGGAGGCGAACTCTCTCCTTCAAGCACTTTTCTGTGTGACAGACCTGGAAAGGGGCAAATTAGATTCAGTAGAATTGCTAAAATTGTAACCTATTTCCTGTGCTTCTTATTCATTGAGATGAATCTTTGAGAAAGATCACTCATGGTAAAATATTTACCAGGGTATCACTTCAACTAAGGTAATAGCTCTTATAGTGCAGGTGTGAAGAAAGAAGTTCTTGCTCCTTAAACTTTCTCCAATCCATGTCCTGCTCAATGTCTCTGTTTCAGTGGACTCCAGATATTTATTAATCTGGTTAACTTAACAGTCTCCTAAAGTTTAAACAGAGACACAGAGAGAAGATAAGCTGGACTCAGCCTTGCAGGAATCAGATTCATGCCAACTCTGCCACTTCTATTTGACTTTATGCACATCATTTAATATTTGTTGTTCCCCTGTCTGCCAAATGCAGATATCAATTCTTCCTTTTTTTTTTCCCTATCCATACTTGTACAGGTGGCATGTTTGGACAGGAATCAGCTCCTCCTTTGTCTGTGGTTACCTCACACACAAATGAGTCCCTGATCTTAGGGATCAGGGAGAGGCAACCTTCTAGTTGCTTCTGTAGCCACAAAATAATAAATGGCTTCGACCTGCTCAGTGAAAAATGCAACCTTTGGATTACATCAGTGAAAACGAAAATCCACTGCAGTTCACAAGTCAAAAACTGCTGATAGTGTTTAGCACCACTGTCTGTCATTGAACATCTGGCATTCATCACTGCTTTCCTTTTCTTTCCACTGCTGTATTTTATCCCATCCATTGGAGGTTTCTTAGCTCAGGCTGTATAAATTATGGCTGCCTCTCAGTCAAGGTGGTGGAATCACTACAGGCTGCAAGGTAAAGGAAGGAAAAAGAGGTAGGTTTTTTTAAGTTTTTAAAAGAAAATGTCTGCTCCCCTTTTTCTTCCTGTCCCTGAACACAGACAGTACTGGACAGTGAGATACTCTTGCTATTGAAGAGAGATGGAATAGTTTCTGCAAATAACAAATGTCCGTACCAGCCCTAGTTATGAAGGCAGAAAGCAGGAGAGGAATTGGAGCTGGAGTGCACACCCGCTGCCATTGTTGGAAAGACCAAAATTGAAGGGCTTTGGAACAGCCCTTCAGCAGGTTTATAATGAATTAGGAAAGCAAACATTACTTAATATGGGACTTCCTGGGCAACGGCTTTGATGTATTATTTTAAAACTAAATTGGTCTTACTGCAGAAATTTAAGTTTTTACTAGGAAGAATAATACTGAAAGTGCTAGGAAAACACAGGTCTGTTAAAATTGGATAAAACAGAATACTTTTATATTTTTTTCCTCAAAAAACTGTTCACTGCCATCTCAGTGGCCATTCTATTCAGTGTCCCTGTACATTGCTGGCAAGGCAGTGAGCCCTAGCAGCATTCTGAAGATGCATTTCTGATGGGGACATGAATCCTCCACCACCCTTGTGTGAAACACTCCCAGCTGCATGTGTGTGTTGCCTGCCAAAGCCAGATGCTTCTGTGTGTGCTCAGTGTCACAGCCCCATGCCCTGCAAGCACATGCCAGCTTTAAGAACTAGAGAAGGTATTTCCTCCTCCTGGAAACACAAAGACACCTCAGTCCCACGCAGCTGGCAGTTAGGGAAGAAAAGCCCATTTCCCTCTGTGTGGAGAGGGCTGTTGCACATCTCTGTCAATCCCAGAACTTCATGGGCTGAAGCCAGAGGGTCTCTGTTAGAGACAACTGTCATGTTTTCAGCTGTAGGGACAGCTTGTATTGTTGAGAACTTCATTGTACTTAGAACTGCAAGAACGCCCCATGTCATTATGTGTGTTCTTCCTGGCTGTCTTGCTTTTCCCTTCTATTTAGTCTCGTGTCAAAAGTGTGTCTGAAGTTTGATTTAATACCAGGTTGACTGAAATGGGAATAAATTATTGCTGGTTGTCAGCTCAGCCTTCTCTTTCTGCAAAGCATATTGCATTCCTGATTTCCCATTGTTTTTCATTTATGTTCCTGTGGTTTTATCCTGCTACTCACTGCAGACTCCCAGGTTTCAGCTCGGCAGCCAGATCAGTCCAGCAGTGAGTGTCCTGGTCAGCATCTGCATGGAGTGGAGGTGACAGGCCCAGCTCACAAACAGAGGGGCTGCTGGGCTGTCCTTCAGAGCAGGTCCTGGCTGGCACAGCAGGCACACAGTGCTTGGTGGGAAAGGCCAGGCAGTGCCAGGAGCCACAGTTGCTCTCTGAAGTCAATGAACAGGTTCAGTCCTGGTGATTTGTTCTGACTTTGTAGTCTGTTGCTAGCAGCGGACATCCTGGTGAAGGTGCGTCTACTTGGCAAGGCTAAAATGAGAAACACGGGTCTAATGTTGCACAAATGGCTTTGCATGAGATATTGCAGGAAAAAACTGCCCACAAGTACAGTGGGATGGATGATGTGATGTTGATTTACTCTCAGTTTTTTGCTGTCTGCACTAGCTCTCTGCCTGCCAAGCATCTGTCCCCTTGCTAGCAGAATATTTATTCTGTGTTCTCTTCTTCCTGTAGAAAATTTTACTACATCACGCTGCTGAGAGACCCCGTATCTCGTTACCTCAGCGAATGGCGTCACGTCCAGCGAGGAGCTACTTGGAAGACCTCCTTGCACATGTGTGATGGCAGGACACCAACTCCTGAAGAGCTGCCCTCGTGCTATGAGGGCACGGACTGGTCGGGCTGCACGCTGCAGGAGTTCATGGACTGCCCGTACAACTTGGCCAACAACCGCCAAGTGAGGATGTTGGCTGACTTGAGCCTGGTGGGCTGCTACAACATGTCCTTCATCCCAGAGAACAAGCGAGCGCAGATCCTGCTGGAGAGCGCCAAAAAAAACCTCAAAGACATGGCCTTCTTCGGCCTGACAGAGTTCCAGAGAAAGACTCAGTACCTGTTTGAGAGAACTTTTAACCTGAAATTCATCCGGCCCTTCATGCAGTACAACAGCACGCGGGCGGGCGGGGTGGAGGTGGACAACGACACCATCCGCCGGATCGAGGAGCTCAATGACTTGGACATGCAGCTCTATGACTATGCAAAGGACCTCTTCCAACAGCGCTACCAGTACAAGCGGCAGCTGGAGAGGATGGAGCAGAGGATAAAGAACCGGGAGGAGAGGCTCCTCCACCGGTCCAACGAAGCACTTCCCAAGGAAGAGACCGAAGAGCAAGGACGTTTGCCCACTGAGGACTACATGAGCCATATTATAGAGAAGTGGTAGCCTAGGCAGACTTTTATATTAATGATATTCTAGGGTTTCCATATAAGAGATCATGGAAGTAAAAATGACAAAAAAAAAAAAAAAAAAAAACCCTGACAAAAAATATTTTATTTAAAAACAAGTCTGTAAAACAGAAGATAGATTGCTCCCTTAAGCATAGGGTCTTTTTACTGTTTCTTACAAGACCGATGAGATTCTTAAAAAAAAACAATAAATACATAAAAATAAAAAAAGGGTCAACATGCTAATGCAGAGATAAAAAATGCACAAATGCAGTTACCCACGCATAAGGCCAAATACAGAAGAATGTTTCTTATCCTCACGATTTTAACACAAATGGCAGAAGTAGGATTTTTAAAAATCTGTTTATCCCCTCAGCCTAATGATCTAAAGATACATAATTCAAAAACAAGGAAACAGAGGTTTTCTTTTGTGGGGGAGGTGGGATGGGAATTGCACTGTTTGTCAGTAACTGATAATGGTGACTAAGTTGAGGATGGGCCATCCTGTCAGGCTGGGATCTGAGCACACAGGCAGTCACAGCATTTCAGCTGGCAGCCACTGCCAGAAAGTAGAGCACCATAAAAAAAAAAAAAAGAAGAAAACCAGTCAGAGGATGAGAAACATTAAAGCAAATTGACTATGGCCTGGGAAATGTACTTAGCACAGTGGTTCTGATTCACTGCACTGGTATCACATATACATATACATATGCAGCTTCATCACAAAAATAATAGGGAATTCATACACAAAACGCCCAGATTTGTTTCCCAGATGGGTCCCAAAACAAGTTAAAAGCCAACCATGGACTCAAACCTGCATTCACATGTTGTTCTGTCAGCTTACACCACTACCACTCAAGCCACTATCAGTATTGTGTGTTAACAGCACATGAAAACCCTATCCTACATACTACAAAAAAAAAAAAAAAAAAAAAAAAAAGAAAAAAGAAAAAAAATTAATTACTCCTTCATAAATCCGCACAAAATTCAGACCCTGCAAAGGATAAGTCACTAATGGGAATGTGACAAGGGGATGATTTTGTTATGTTTGTTGCTATGTGAAATACTGACCCAGAATAAGCATACAGACCTTCCCGAGCTGTATTATTTCAGTTATTTTTACTTGCTTTTATCAAGAGGTAATGGGCATCAGCCTGCTTCCAGTGAAGTCACTAGAACTGATATAAGTGGGAACAGGATGGGGCTCTCTTCCAGAGCTGTGAAAATTTCTGACTACAGGTCTGAATTAATTATGAGACAGTGCACATTGTCTTTTGGCAGGGTGCCTGTTCTGCAACCCTTACTTTAAATGAACAAGCTGTGTTCATAAAACTGGAAAGGGGAATCATGGATAATGTTTTTTTAGTCTCAGACCACTCTCAAAGCAGAACTCTTTCAATGCTGTTTTTTAGGGCCTCATGTAAGTTTAATCCTCCAGTGTGGGGACAGTCTAACCAGGTTCTGCTTATTGACTTTTGAGTCATAGAACAACAATGACTTCTCTAATTCCTCTTTCCACCCACCAAATTAAAATATGGCTTATTTTTTTTTGCTGTTGCAAGCACTTCTTTGTTTGGCTGGAAGCATGGAAATGAAGCAGTTTTTGCCTGGTTCATGTCTCACTCCATTATTACTCAGCCTCTAAGATCTGAACTAGCTATTGTTTAGGGTAAACTCTGAACCAAATGGAATATGATTTTGATTTTCAAAGGCCACTTTAACTGCAAATCAAATATGCCATTGAAATCACTGGAGGAGAGGCAGAGAGCTGATGCACTCAACTTTAGCATGTCATTTTTACAGCATCCCTTTCCCATCACATAAATCCACTGATGTGCTGCTTGGTTTGGATTTTAATTCTTTCTCTGCCTCTGTGCACTGTTTCCAGCAGTTTCAAGTTCAGACTGAGCTTTGCAAAGGAGGGGCTTCTGGGGGGGATACACCTTGGTTTTGGAGACCTTTTTCTCCTAAAGAGTAAAGACAGCTAAAAACTTGAGAAAACAAAAAGAGCACTTAGGGGTCAAACACAATTCTGTTACAGAGTCAGAGGATGTTGATTTCAGGTGGATTTTGGTCAGGTCTGATCCTGCTGCTGCAAAGTGCACAAGCAAACACACTCACCTGTCTGCAGGCACAGCAGGACACTGTCAGCCACACATTTGGTGGTACCAGTTTGTGCTGGTGCTGTCCATGGCTTCTGTGCCAGTGCTTCTGCCGCAGAATGGCTCCTGTTCCCAGAAATGTGTAGCCTGGCCATAAACATTTCCTCCTGGGTGAAAATTGGGAAGCAAAATGAAGCAGTATTTGGTGGTTGGCTTGGGGAAGAGAAGGTACTATAAATCCGTTTGTTCATCTCTGAATTCCAAGACTGGGAGAAGCTATGCTTGCTGGTTGCCAGCACTTTCACATTTTGCTGTAACTGCAGAAAACATTTGTACTTTAAAAATGCAACTTTGCAGGCTGTTAACCCACAAAACCAGCACATGAGATAGGAAAAGCAACTGTTCCACATGCACAGTATCCACCTTTCCCCAAAAGCTTTTCAGGGTGTGTCCTGTGTCGTGGATCCATAACACACAAGGGGTTCCTGCATCTAATCCCTGTTTGTGTCTCACTGCTGGGACTGTGGGATTCAGACCAGTGTTGTGATTAGGCTGTGTCTGCCTGAGCTGTTCCTGTGTTATAGGCTCTGAGTAACCAGCTGGATGTTAATGAATCTGTCTGCAGGGTTGTCTAAATCAGAAGCAGCCTCTGACCTTGGAAGCATGTCAGTAGAAGACCTTGCTCCACCATTTTCTTTGTAATGTATTGCAGCAACAAGCAAAAGAAATGAAATTATATTGAAAACTGTCTTTAGTTAACCGTTTCATTTCAACCACAAAAGGAAGGCTGACCTCAGTACTGAGGCAGAAGTTTCTAGATTTAAATCCTGCACCCATGCAAATGCCTCAGTTTCTCCACCTCTACACTGGGAGTAACAAATTCACGGACTCTAAAAGGGTACTCCAAGGTATGAAAAGTATAGGGCACTTTGAAACAGATTCTGAGTAATGGAAATGAACAGAATCACCCCAAAGCCATCCCTCACCCTGGCTGCTGTGCTGCTCTGCTTCTGGCTGTTAATTTATTTTAAGTGCTGTGTACCAGCACATGGGTTGCAGGACATACCTGGCACTGTCTTCTTCCTTTAGTGGGTGCAAGGGAACTTTTTTAACATAATGTGAATGTAGTTTTTTGTGATTTATGTGTACCACACTTTGAAGTGGTACTGTTCTTTTCTTTTTAGGACTGATATTTTAATGCTACAATAACGTGGCAAGTGTGTGTGTAGTTTTAAGATGAATGGAGAACAGCTTTAAGGCATTCTGGCAGAAGTAGTGGCCAGATAGTAGACTCTTGTTCAATATCTGCCCATGTCTTCCAAAATGTTTTTCTGTGACTTCCAGACACACCAAGAGCTTGTTCAGTACATGAAGTGTTTGTTCAGGGGGTCTGTCAATGCATCATGATCCAGGTCAGGTTAGGAGAGTGCTGAGAGCAGTGCAGGCAGGTGCAGGATAGGACTTGTCTCTTAGGGACTTTGTGACTTCTTAGGGCTAAGAAGTCAATTTGCTTTTAGTCACCTAAACAGTGTAAACATCACTGCTTGGTGAGTGTTCTTGCTGAAGAAAACATTTTCTTGCTGGTTTCTCTCATCCTAGTTAGCTCTGTTGAAGGAGTTTGCCTCATCTAAAGTTTTCCAGACAGTCAGGTGCCACCATGCACCCTATCGAGGTCACAAAATGCAGGATTGATTGGTAAGGTTGCCAGCCCAGGCTGTCACAGGGTTCAAAGTCATAAACAAAAAAAAAATAGAAAAAGTCATCAAAGAATCAGTGTGAATTTCTGGCTTGTCTGAATTTCTCCCTTTATGCCCAACATTTTGGAATAAACAAGGAGCACTTCAGCTGGTGTTTTTGCACCCCACAGTCCCTTAGTTGCTTACAAAACTGGGATGACAAGGGAAGCAGCATAAGAAAGATCCCAATTAGGTTTTGAATCCTCTCTCCCAGGGCTTCCTGTTAGAGCAAAAAAGAGCAGTACAGTTGCTGAGAGTGTGACCAAGGCAGGAGGACTCCCCAGTGGCCACACAATTAGGAAGTTTTCCCTCTAAGCCAGTCAAGTCACTTCACAGGGAGCAGTGGACAGCTCCAGAAGGTGATGATAGCATCACAGCACAGGGCCTGGCCGAGGTTCATACCTTGGGGTTAAAAGCATCTCTAGTGTCTCACTGGTGTTCAGTGTTACCCAGAACCCCTCCTATCCCGTAGGCTTCTCCAGTCATCACAAAAAGGGGCAGCACTACAGGAATTCATCCCCCAGCCTGTGCTTAGTGCTGTATTCCCAGAACCAGAGCTTGGCATGCAGCTGACACTGTCTGCTGGACTCAAATCCCAGGGCTGGCTGTGTTCTCTTCTTATTCTTCTTTTCACTTCCACTAATACTAGCAGATCATGTTCCAGAGGCAGAAGTGAGCGTGGCGTTCACTGCCTGATCTGGAGTGTTCCAAGCCTTTGTAGCACAGGTCAGTGAGCAGCAGCTCAGGTGAGCCAGGGCACACAGTCCCAGCTATCCATGGCTGCTTGTTTTACCCCATCCACAAGAGTTCTGCCAAGGTGAATGCAGCCCTGATAAGCACATGGGTGTTAAAGCTTGTGTTGTCCCAGCTCTGTAATTCCTAGCCATGCAAGCTGAAAAAAAACCCCAGATTTGCATATAAGTCTGTCTGCTCAGAGCCCCACAATTCCCCCTCCCTGTTCAGTTCCCCCACATGTCAGTTCTGAGACTGGATTGAGAGAGTTGTACTATAATGAATAATTTTATATTCAAAAGGTTTACTGAGCATGATTTGTTTTGTACATATTGGAATATGATTTAACTTATTTTTATTGCCCCTTTTAATCTTTTTTTTTCCATAAGGAGAAGACAAAACTCCCCATCCTCTCTCAATATGAAGTTCCTGTGTGTTTATGTGTAGTCTGCCAGTCAAACACACAACAGGCAGAGGATTTCTCACCATCCCTACAGCTATCTCATTTTGGTTTTCATTGTCATTTCCATTCATCTGGGACTTTGCTTATATTGTCTCTTCTTTCCTCTCTGCTGCACAGTCTGCACAGAGCAGGGAAAGGGCAATGCAGGCAGGACTTTCTTTTTCTTCCTCTCCCCTTTCTTGAGTGCTTTACTTACCAAGGAACTCAGTTCCTCTAGGAGTTGTGTGACTGAGGGTTAAAAAATACAACTGTCCCCCCACCTGCCTCCCATCCTCCATATTGTAGATCAAACAGATTCAGCTTCTCTGAAAGTGATTGTGGCTGGACTCATTCCATTGGGCTGAATGTGTATGGTTTGCACTTTCCCCCCCACTTCAGGAACTTAAAACCAACAAAAAATAAAAGGCAACTGTTTTAACTTGAGCCTAGTAAGACTTAAAGCTTTATATATTTATTTATAGCATCTTACAAAAAGTGTTAAAAGGTTTTTTCTTCCACAAGAAAAATAAAATTTAAAAAAATCATCTAATTGTTTTTGTCTAGATCAAGGATGAATGTTAGCAGATGAAATAAACCCTAAAATTGAGTATCTGTTGTGTGTGTTGTCCTTGCATTGGCCTTTGATGCTGTTTCAGTGTAATATGTCTTGCCTGTTTATTACAGACAGATAAAGTTGCCAGGGCAGTTGATGGAGAATATTTGTTTTCTGCTACAAAAACAGACTCCTGGACAAGAAATGTTCAAGCAGAAACCACAACCTGTTGGTTCCTATTGTTACATTTGAGCCAACATTGCAAAAAGCCCTGAAACCTCATGGAACCTGTCATCTTTTAAATACTACCTTTGATACTGTACAGTCTTCTTAGTTTTCTTTTTCAGAGGCACTGCAATGAACACATTTGCAGGCAATAAATAGAGGTTGTTACACCAAATACTGCGGAATAATTAACAGATTTTCTTGTTTGTTTCATGCTCAGAAGTACTTTGTTGTGTGAAAACATTCTGCCGTTACCCGGCTGAGCCATGTCCTGTTTTGCACAGTGAAAGTGAGTTTGGGGTGAGAGGATGATGATGATAAAAGTGTTTCACAGCATCCCGAGTGAGAACAATAAGGTGTGGTGAGGTGCAGCGAGTAACAAAGCTGTAACAAAACAATTTATGCAGCTGTAGTGAGTAACAAAGCTGTGACTTTGCCAAAGCATCACTACAGCTCCCATTTGGAGGGAGGGGCTGTGCAGGTGCTGCTGGAGGACTCACGTAAGGGATGATGTGAGAGTGAAGCACAGACAGAAAACTCTTCAACTAATTAAAGTTGAAAAGGGGGTATATTTATTACAGCACTGGACACATGGGGAGTAACTGCCCAAAGACATGTAAAAAAGTCACAAACTCCTGCTCTCTGTCCAAGAAGGTTTTACATATTCAGATGGTTTCCAGGATGATTTCTATGATGCCTCTTAAACAAACATTAGCTCTCACCTCATATTATAATTAGCTGAATATCCACTACAGCTGCACAATTGTCCCCTTTAATTGGGTCAGTGGGCTTCTGGGGAGGAAGGAAGACCTCTTCCTCATGGTAAACTCCTCACCTGTGCCAAGTGGCAGGGCTCCTTGGCCTGCTGGTCACAGTCCAAACCTCTCATTCTTAGAGCCCCATGGTATTTCTGGCTCCTGCACTCTTACATACTTGATGTATCACCTGTCATTCCCAACCTTCTTTCAGTTATCCACTAATTGATACCAGGTGGTATTGATACCACTTCTATCATCATGGTATTGATACCACCTGGTATCAAACAGTCTCCTTGTTAAGCTCTAATCACAGTATATGATCTTTGCTAACTATATTTCTAACTTAACTCCTTGACTCAAGGGGGACACCTGAGATCCCAAGGAGGCTCAGCTGTGAGGGGAGGGGACAGAGACCTTGGGTCAGCCTCTTTGGCTGTGCTGGTGCCACTGCCCAGGAGCTCTCATGTCCTGCTGAGCTGCAGGAGGAATTTCTCTGGACCCAGCCAAGGTGCAGGCACAGCTTGTCATGCTGGGTGGGAGCCCTGCTGTTCCTGTTCAAGGCACTTTTTGTCTCCTCCTCAACCTCTCCAAAAGCCATGAGGCTGCTCTGCCACAAGAAGTCTGGGCAGATAAAATGTTTTGATTTGCACGTGGTGTTCCTACACCAGCTTTAAAATGGTTCTTGCTCTCCATGCTAGGAGCCTCCAGGAAAAGGAGAGGAGGGAGGAAGAGGGAGGGTAGCTAGCTAGCAGGTGGAAGGGAGGCTTCTGCTATTGCAGAAGGGGAGAGGAGCCGAATGGATGCTTGAAGGAGGGTTAAAGAAGCTGAGAAATTACTGAGGGAATAACCTCCAGAGTTTTGGGGGTTTTTTTTCTTGGTTACACTGATGACTACTCAGTTTCTTTATTCTTGTGTCCAAAATGTTTCTGTTCTATCTGGTGATTTTACACTCTCCAGCACTGCCTCTGGGGGATGTGCTGCTCAGGTTAGTTGGCAAGTGCCCTCCTTTGCATCCTGCAAAGGAGGATTTCTTGTTAGCCTAACAATAAACAGCCCCTGGCTGTTCTGCTGCCCCAGGTGACAGCCTGCTCTTCCTGAATGGAAAAGCTGATCCCGACTCTACTGTATCAGAGAAGGTGGTGCTGAGATCTTGTCAGGGGCTTGTTTGTCTCTCTGGCTTACAAACTCACACAGAGCTGTTTTAACTCTTTACTAACCCCTCTCTTGCTACTGTCTAGAGGACAAGGAAAACCAAAGCTAATCTGCTTTAGCACTATAATGCCAAAGTTTTTCCACATTGATCTTTGGGTCATGCAAGTTCCCTTTTTGTCTTTCTAAGGATCCATGTGTGGGTCCTTGTAATGCTGAAGTTCTTTGTTGTCACAGAGCAGAAAGAGGGACATGGATCCTTGCATAGTTAAATGTGTATCTAATGGTGACTGCACATTTCTGTGGATTTTGCAAAAATGGTCAGATTTTAGGAGAGTCCCAGGCCTTGCAGTTTGTAACACTGTGATGCAGTACTTCAGTGGCACTTAGAGTAGGGATGTAATAAACTTATACACAGGTAAAATAAAATTATGGGCTTTCTGCAGTTGGAAATGTTCGAATTTCCAACCCAAATGGCTGATTTGGGCACAGCTGCCCTCTTTGCTGCAGGGGAAAACCAAGGCACATTCATACATAAACTCAAAAAATATATTGTGGACTTAACAGTTTAAGTTTTACTATAGCAGTTGTTTAATAAACTTCAAATAAAGGGGGTGTAGTCAATGAAATATTCACTAATTGAGCAGCATTTAATAGATTATTGCTATGTATCTCTTAAAGCCATCAGAGGTTCAAGGGGGGAAAGCTGCTCTAGCAAGGCCCTGGCTGCTGTAATTGATCTGGGAAGTTAAGTGGCTTGGAAAAGAAACCATGCATGTTCAGATTTTGCAAGCATCTCTAAGCCTAAAATAAGTCTCTATTTATTGGTCAGACCACACTGTAGCACAAGCAGGAGCTTTTGTATGTGATACGTTTGTTAGGGCTTAGCAATTCTTTGTCCAACGGGAATTTACTAATTTCTCTCTTTTGGTGATGCTCTTCTCATAAGCTTTTTTACTCCTGAGTGCTTTCATGTCCCTGCCTTACTCTGGCCCACTGCTATTCCTGCTTCACAGAAGGTTTGTCCCCAGAGGAGGGCATGCAGCACCTCCGAAAGGATTCTTGTGACCTTTGCACAAGGAGCTGCAGAACTGAGATGCTTTTAAATCAACACTGTCATGGTTTGACATGGCGCAATGCCAGTGCCCCCATGAAAATGCACCTTCCTTAAATAAATGCTGTGAGATGTTATCAGGAACAGAGCAGAGCAGGCCCAAGCTTAATAACAAAGGGAAAAAAACTTTATTAAACTACTACTACTACAGAAAACACATAAACTAAATCCAGGATGAAGACCTTTTAAAACACCCTTCCTCCTCCCAATTCCTAAAACACCCACCATGAAACATCACCTGGGATTCCTGATCAAATTACCACCCTTCAGATAATCAATACTCAAGCTATCAAGGGAGAGAGAAGTCTCTCTTGCACCACAGACCCCCCAGGAAACACAGTTGCCACCTCCTGTGTTTCCCTGTCACACATGGCAACCACCCGGAGAAAATCTGCCAGTGTGACACTCTCCTTTCCATGTCACAGTGCTCTCACCACCATGCATGGACAGACTGCTCATAGGGCTCCTTTAAGGATGCTTTGCCACGGACCCAAAGATACAACAGTTCAGCTTCTCATCTTGGGACTACAGTCCCCCCCATTTTCCCCTGGGGCCAAGGGTCCAAGAACAGAGATCATCTTCTTCCCGAAGACAGAGGGCATCACCATTCCCTCCTCAGCTTTCTTCTGTCCTTGCCATTCCTGTGCTGTTAGAAGCTGATCCAGGTCTCCTTGGGTCACCACTGCATCCCCCTAAAATGCAGTCTCTATTGCAGGAGATTTTGGTTCAGTCCATGGCTAACAAGAAAAGTCCATCCAAAAGCTACTTCATCATCTCCTCCCACCTAAATATTTCTTCTTCTAACATCTCAGGTCCCAGACTGTCTCTCTTCCACTACAAATCAAGGAGGAGTAATATTTTACAAAGCCCTCATTTCCTGGAAAGGGTTAAAAGTTCAGGCTGATATCTCGGTCCAGCGTTCCGTCTCCCACGCTGGGCACCATCCCCCCCCCACTTTCTCCTTCTCCTCTGCCGGCAAATTTCCAGGTGCCGTCAGGCTCTCTGTCACTTTCCCTCTGTGGGGGGGGAACAAAGGCATCTCCGCTTCTCTCCACCCTTCCATCCACAGGAGCTGGCTCGGTTCCAGACCCTCAGCCCCTCGGCCTACCTGGACAAGGCCGCGTGGCTTCCCCTCCCCCACCCAGCCCATGGCTGGGCAGGGGAGCGTCTGCACTCTCTAAGGAATAGAACCAAAGAGAGAGTTCCCCTGGGAGTTCTTGCTTTTAACCCCCTGTGTTCTCAGAGGCGTGTCCATACTTTCAGTGGTCACTCCAGGTGCCAATATCCAAACCTGACTACTGATTGGTTTGACCCAACTTCCTGGAAAAAAAATTCACTTCCATGTCAAACCACGACAACATTCAGCCAACAACACAATGGAAAAGTTGAATACCTGTCCTCTAGGAGCTGGGAATGGATGAGGGGTAGCAGTGCTTTGCAAATGTTTAATGACCTAGATTTTATTTCTATATTTATTTTGTCCTTCCCCACTAATATATTCTATCAGATTGGAATCCAGATGTTTGTGCAATGAATGAGTAATAGTGATAAATAATAAGCATTTAATTCAAGTGTCTTTAACATACTCTGGTTATGACTTGAACCAAATGTTATACTCAGTTGTGCTGTAAATGGTAAAGAAATTCCACGACCTAATCTAGTTAATTCAGGCTGGGTACCTGATCCTCAAATGAGTATGTGGTAATCACTCATCAGTTTTCTGGCACAGGCTGTGACAACAGATATAAATCATACAGCCTCTGTGAGATGGTAAATAACTTCCCTGTAGAGACCTTTCTGTGGGATTGGATTATTAGTGCCAGACATTGTTTCCTGAACAAGAGCTCTCAGCCAGATTGGTGAATGCTCAGATGTTTTGCATACTACAGCAGCCCCCATTAGGACTGGTTTCTACTCATCATATGTTCTTTTCTTTCCTTCATATCAAATATTTTGATCCTAAGTGAGAATTCATAAACTGAACCCAATTAGCCACAACTTCACGTGGGCTTTTACATTTTACTGGGTTAGTGAGTGATCATTCCTTTTGTGTTGCTGGAAATGCTAAAGCCATGCTGCTACTGGAGTTCATTAATGGAGGCTTTGCTCCCTGCCTGAAGAACCTGGGGCTTGGAAAACTGCTGCTGGGAGAGGTGTGCACCCTTCTGGTCTCAGGGATCTGCTGCTTGTTAGGTTTTTGCTCAAGTGCCAAGTCATGCAAAGAATTAGGGGTATGTGGTGTTCTGTTTTGAGGGCAGTCTGGCCTTCTGAAGCAGCTAAAATGACCAAATTCAGCTGTTTTGGAGGTGAAAATGGAGACTGGGGTCCTGTTGGAGAAGAAACCCGATAGGAGTAGCCTAGCTGATGTTATCAAGGGACCCTTCATCACAACTGTTCTGCAGGGCTTTTCGTGTGTTTATTCTGAATTCTGTTGTTTTCTCTCCCCTGGGAAAGCTTTGTCAAAGGAAAGCGCAAAACTGAAGTCCTGGCCCTCATGGGCACAGCCTCATCTCCAGTTGTTCGTGTTGCCCTTGGAGAAAGACACCCAAAACCTTTTGGAAACAGTGTTTAATCTGAGGGCATACACAGGCTTTTCCTGGCAGTATGTCAGTAATTTAGGCTGATTTTGCTGTCTGTGTGCCCCTGTCCTGGTGAGTGCTGTGGCTGTGCCACAGGCAGCGAAAGGCCCGAGCATGGCTGCCCTCTCCAGGGAGGGACAAATCCAGGACTGACTGCCAGGGCAGCACACTGAGACAGGGACAAGCCTCAGGGGACACAAACTCTGGCCAAGCTGAGCTTTGTGGTGTGGGTTTTTTTGGGGACAGCGGTGTCCTCCAGCAGGGCTGGCCTGCCAGCCAAGCTCTGGAGATGTGCGCAGGCTGTCTGGATTTTTATATGTACATTTAAGGACTTTCCCAAGAAAATCAAACCATACACCCTCAGGGACAGTGTGGGGAGGAACAATTACAGCAATAAATAAAGATTTCTGCTGGCATGCCAACCCAGCAGGCTTTTCTGTCTCCTCATCGAGTGATCTGCCATTTGTTAGCAATTGCTTGTTAGGGCCTTTCTGCTCTAGGCCTGTTCTTGCAGGTGTGTATATTTTACTCATCCTGACAAGAGAAAAGAACTCTACTAACAGAGGCACTAGCAATTCACAGTGCCTGTAACATCTGTGGCAGGACTAGAATTACAAACCACATCAGCATATTTCTTTTTTTTTGTTGTTGTTGTTTGTTTGTTTTCTGTCTGTTTGGGAATTTCATTAGCTGTCTCACATTTTTGGTTGTGGGTTATTTTTTTCCCCCGTTCTCTCGTGGCTTCTTTGTGAAAACCATTTGTTTCATCATCCTTCCTCATTTTTGTGCAGGTGGCCTGCAGGTCTGGGCTGGCCAAAGCCCACAGGAGCTGGCAGTGAAAGGATGTGAGGCAGTTGTCTCCTTGGATGGGAAGGTGGTAGGTGGAAAGTGGTGTGCTCCTTCCAGCCTCTAGCATTCATTTCTTCGGTAGTGCAGAACAGCCTCTAGTGCATTCAAAGCACTTAGGTGTGTTTCTCACCCTCCAAAATTTGTTTTTGACTTGTCTGTGGTGTTTTCCCCTCAAGCCTTCTTCTCCTACTGATGTTCTATTTCTTTTTTACTGGCACAGACACCTCATGGGGATAACTTTGCCTATAAGGTGTCTGATGCTTTCTGCACTTCCGTATATTCACTTACATACTTTCAGTAATTAAGGCACAGTTTTCTGTGACCAAAATGTCTGGAAAACTGGAAAGTGAGTGTTGGAGAGAATGAGCATAAGGGGATAAAGACAGATGAGCTGGTAGTCACCAAACTGTGTCACACTTTTTAAGGGTAGGGTGAAACCCAAAGCTCTAGTGATGCTCCAGGATAAACTAAATGGAAAGATCACTTCGATTAACTGCCCATCTCTCCTCTCCCTTACTCTATCTCAAGCTCTCTGCCACCTTGATAACCACAGGCATGTCTGACTCGTCAGGCAGCTTCCATTTAATTCTTGAGCATGAGCCAAATTATTCTTCCTGTCATATTTAAGGTCCTTCATGTTGTTAAGTGGTGGTGTGTAGTAAAAAAGAATTGTATAGAAATGTGCTTAAAACACTGACCTAGGAGGTCAGTGTGCTGTTTTTTCATTTCTTTTAGAACTCTGTTGTTTCCTCTTGCTGCAGAGCTTCACTCTTAAATAAAATTAAAAAAAAAAAAAAAAGAAAAAAAAAAAAAAAACCACAAAAATATTTTCCTTGTCTAGGGTTTTGATACATAATAAGTGCTGCAGGTTTTCATTCATTGTGTTATTTTGAAGCATTGTAGCATTTGTATCCTGGTTCATTAAATGTGCCCTGGTTGTGTCAAAAAAAACACAGAACACAGTGAGCCCCTGCCTCAGGGCCCTGGAACACAGATCCTGAGGAAGGAGGATTGGTTTTGCCTCACCCCTGGGCTCTGGCATCATCCATGATTTTAATGGGAAGGTGAGAAAGGAGCTTCTCACTGTCATCATTGTAAGGACCTGCAGCCTTGTCTCATTGAGAATAAATAAAAGCTGCCTCTTGTCAGATTTACATTTAGTCCCTCAGAAACGTGAATGTTACTAACTTCAAAAGGTTTTCCTTAAAGTATTTTTGAAACTGGACTATTTGGGGCATGTAAAAATACAGAATTCCTCCTTAATATGATTGTCATCCTGTTTAAATGCCTGGTTACCCTATCGTGCTTTCCTTATCTACAGAGCAGGCAATGAGCCATGATTTTGAGGGGACAATGATTTGATGACACTGATGAGGCTCTCAAACTCCATTAGGGTGCATGAATCACAAGTTAATTAGTCATTTTTCCTAATATAGTGAAGTTCTGCCTTTAATCCCACAATTCCTTGTCAGATTTATTATTATCTCCTGATGGACTGTTCTACCTCTTCCCTCAAAACTTTCTCATGTTATGAGATGAAGTTTTATGGGTTTTTATAGTTTTTAAGTTTTTAAAATACTAGTCTATTTTCTTTGAGTAAAAATTTTCCAAGATTATACTTTATTCCACAGAAGTAAAGATTTGAAACTACAGCTTCAGGAGTTTCAACTACTACAGAGTCTCATATGCAATTAGACCCAGAAAATTATGAGGTCTGATTGACACTTTAGATGGAGGATATTAGGGTCTCTTCTCCAGTCACAGAGCTGACCCAAAAATACATTTGGAGTTTCCACTTGGAAAAACTCCTTCATGCTAAGGGTATGTGCACAGGCTGGGCTCTCTGTGCTGTCAGCAGAATCTGGGGGAGGATGGCCTGGACTTCCCTTGGATGTTGTTGGGAGAGCTGAGCTGAAGTATTGGAAGTAATATCTGATATGACCTTTCTCTGCAAGGTATTTTAAAGCTAAACTATCCAATTAAGAAATGACACCTAAATTATTTTCACTTTTAACCCAATAACTAATCCCTCGTGTCCTGCAATGCAGACTGCAATTACAAAATACCACCCAAAACCATGGAGAAGAAGGTGAAGAAGAAGGACCAGCCTCCACCCTTAAACCTTCATCTTAGCTTTATAGAGGTTTAAGGTTTTTTCTAAAACCTTAAACTCTAAGTTTTTCACCATGTGATATTACACACTTCTATTCAAACTCCACACCCACAATCCCAGTTCTATCATTCAATTTTGGAAGCCTTCTCCATGGCCCCAGGTCAAATGTAGTATTTTCTTGAGCATCTGTGCCTTTCAGCACAGAAGGTTTAAAATTCTCAGCAGATTCTCTCAGCAAATTCTCCACTCTCAACAAGCAGATGCACTGCTTGGATAGATCCAGGGCTCTGTCTGTGGGGCTGTTCACTGCTTGCTCTGGTAGGATTGGAGGGGGATTTTCATTTTATGGATGGAGTCTTTTCTAAAAGCTGGGATGTCTGAGGGAACTGGAAATCAACTTTGAGTAGCAGCTGCCCTCCACAGAGAAATCTTCCAAGTCTGCAAATGCTCCATGTTCCTGTCCTGTCCCTGTGCTGTGTGCAGTTCAGAAACACTGACCCACTATGACAACCAAAATATTTTCTTGTTTTGCATCTCCAGGCCCCTTAACACTGGTAGGGCCAGCTAGGCTTGAGGAACGAGCACAAGTGTGGTGTAAAAAGTTAATGTTGCCTCTCACTTTGCTGCCAGCAACAATTTGGCAGAAGGTTTTCTCATTCCAGGGGAGGAGGGGGTTGATGGTTTGTTTGGGGTTTTTTTAGATCCTTAGGTAGCAGAGCATTTCCTATACCCTAAGGATGGAAAGCTTATAAGGCTGGTGAAGAATGTGGGTATTTAAATTTTTTATTTTTACTTAATTTTGAAATCCTGAAATTGAAGATAACAGATACAGCATAGTTGGACAATTACCCCAAATCCAGCTATCTGTTTTATAAACATTATGGTGTGATTTTAGTAAGTTGGTAGAAACAAACTTGTGGATCAGCTCTTAATATGTGCATTTGGGTTGCTTTTCTGCAAGGCAGGAGGAGACCTGAGTGACTTCAAGGAAGGTGAATGTTGTTATCTGGGCAGGGGGTGGGATGTGCCAGGAGACAGTTTGAGGGAAACAAGCTGGAATACCATGCAGAACAGGAGGAAGAGTTGAGGAAAGGGAAGGAAGGAGAAGGTGGGAGCCTGAGGAAGCTGTGGGCTGCAGCTCTTGTATGGATGTGGGTACGAGAGGGCAGCATGGCTGTGGGAGAGCTGGAGAGGAGAGATGTTTCAAATGTATTGCTATATTCTAAAACCCCAAACTCTACGTTTTCTACCATGTGATATTACACACCTCTAATCAAATTACATACATGTAATTTCAGTGCTCTCAATCAATTTTGGAAGCCTTCTCCACAGCCTCAGGTCAAATGCAGTGCTCTCCTGGGAGTCAGAGTCTGTCAGCACAGAAAGTCTCAAATTCTCAACATCCAGAACTCCAACAGAGAGGCTGCAGAAATCAAACTGAGAAATTAGGACAGCCCCAGCAGCAAGAGTTGTAATTGCAAAGCTGCAGAAAAATAGATTGTTCCCACATTTTTTGTTGGAGAATTCAAGCCCATGTGCAGGTATGGACTGTTTTCAGCAGTCATGTTCATTCCTGGCTGTTGACTGAAGGTCTGGGGAGCCAGACCTGGGTTGCTTTTGAATTGCAAATGGAGAAGTGAGAGATTGGCCCTGAACCTGCTCTGGTACACAAACTGTGCAGCTAGCAGCATGTCCAGCACAGTAACCACTGTACTCAACAGCACCTTATCCTGCTGCAAGCTACCTGCTTATTTTGAGTTTTTTATCACAGCACAGCTTCTTGCAAATGAATCCTTCTCCACTCCTTTCAAAGCTCATGTTTCATTGCCTTTCAGTCAAAATTATCTGCTCCTTTTAATTACCCCCTGCTCTAGTCTTTGAGACTTGGCACAGCATGCAGAATTGACGGAATTTCCAGCCCAGATTGACTCTCCTGGAAAAATTCACACAGAAATCGGGGAAATAAGTGAATTTTCTGAAAAGCAGAGTGAGCCTCTCTTGTGGGAGAGAAAGGGAGTCAGGGTTTAAGTAAGGATTAGACAGTTCCTGCTTTCAAAAGTGACAGCTGAGTAGGAACTACTCCTTCCACACACAGTGATGAGCAAGTGTTCATGTGTTTTGTGGAATATTTAATTATGGCTCATTGCCTGCTCTGCAGATCAGGTAAGCCATCATGTGGAATGCATTTGAGAGCATTTCCACCAGCTTCATGTGAGGCTGTTCCTGCTGAAGGCTCACAAATGTAATTCAGGGCTTCTCCCTGGAAGGCCTGAGGAAGTATTTGTGCCTGCTTGTTGCCAGACTTGAAAACACAGAGGCTTGTGTTCAGTCCTCAAAGCATTCTGCTCAACTGCAAGCATGCTTAAAAAGGAAAAGAGAGATGAGAAATTACTCATGCTTCTCTGTTCAGAAGTGTGCTGGTGAGAAGGAAAGTGATCTCCTCTGGTTGGAAGTCCAAGGAGTAATCTCCTTTCCAGGTCAGCGAATTTCCCACAGGAGCAGTTTGTAGACTGCTGCTCTGAGAGAGCACTGTGGTAAACTGTGCTTTCTGAGGCCAGTGAGATGTGATGCACTTTGCTGCAGGACTTTGAATTTTTTTGGTTTTTTCAGGAAACATGCATGTGTTGCTGTGGAAGACCACAGCCGACTTTTATCTTGGGCTCCTCTCAAAAAAAAAAAAAAAAAAAAAAGAAAAAAATATCAGCCAGGAATGAGAATTGAAATGAAAAGACTTTTGGGTTGTAATGAGTATTTCTTGGTTGTGAATTCTGAAGGGGCTTTGAACAGGTGTAAGAGCCTTTCCCAGAGTGACATCTCATGGATACAAACACCAGAGTCCTGACAGGGCTGCCAGAGGGAATCATGCACAGTTAGCTGCTGGATGTGTGCACGCACGGCTGCCTCCCTGCCCTTCAGCCCCAGAGGCAGAAAAACAGCTCTGCTCTGACAAAAGAGGGAGGAGGAAGAAGGAAAAGAGTGTTTAAAGGTAGCTGGAGTAAGTGACCTGTCTGGAAGCCTGTCTGCCCATCCGTGAGCTGCTGAGCAGCTGTGACACTGCTCCTGTGATGCCTTTTGGGCTACCTAAAAACAGAGGCCAGACAAAATCAAGCCAATAAAAAGCAGTTCTATTTATTGAAGGGCCTTCAAGTACATTAAGGGCAGACAAAGCCCCGCAGGGGCTACACCCAAAAATGTACCACGGGTCACAGGTTTTCACACTTTTATAAGTTTGGGCCATTTGCATATTGGGGGTGAATCTTCCAATTTGAGATTCAGGTAATGAAGTCATTTACCCCAAGTTTGCTCCCCCCAACTCACTTTTGTTTCCATCTCTCAGGGCTGGAAGCAGTGAGGTGTCCTTGATTGCCAGGCCTGGAGAGGAATTGCTGTGTCTGATCAAAATGGGAAAGCAGCAGCTCACACTGTGTGTGGAGTTTAGAGTTCTACACTAAAGAACTGCAGGATTACAAATACGTGGAAAATAAAAGCTAAAATCCTAAGGCATCACCTGAAGTACTCAGGTGCACAGAGCCATGGGAACCTGGCCCACCAGGGAGGGATGAGAGAGCAGGTCAGAACTGAGGATGAGATCCTAAATCCATCTCTATATTGAGGCTGTCTGAAAAACTTGGTCAGCGTGATGCTTCTGAATAGAGCAGGGCACAAAGCCTGAGTAAAGCATTTGGACTTCACGGTCTGCATAGGAAGATGCAGCTCAGCTTTGGGTCAGTTCCATAAAGGGGCCTCAGATCCTGTGCACAGGACACTGCAGGATTAGGTGCTGTTCTCTACAGCTCTGTTGGAAAGGTTTGTCTCTGCACACCACGTGAGCATTGTAAGGTCTCACAGACCAGGGTTTAGGAAGTTTTTTTTCTCCTCACTCATTCATGTCTGCTCTCCTACCCAGTCTGAGACAAGCTTTTATGTTCCCTAGAATTTAGGGTCCTGATCCAAAAGCTGTTTAAATTTTCAGGAATGGCTTCACTCTGTGCAAAACCTGCCTCTCCATAGCTCTGGATAGAACAGGGCAGGTCACAGACATCCCTTCCTAGGCTGGGAAGAGCAGATCTTTGAGCACCACCCAAGGCAGGGGATGCAGATCTCCAAGACATTCCATATTCCAGGCTAGGTTTGAAAACTTGGCTCTTACATTCACTTTTTCTGCCACTGGAGCCAAACCCCATATTGAGATTGTAGCACTAGCAAGAAATTTGAGGGATGGGAAGAGGCTGGAATTAGCAAATCCTCTCTCTTAGCTGGAGCCTGGGGTTTTCTCTGGTTCCCACAATACCCTGGCTTCCCTCAGATGCTGATGCCCACAGGAGCCTGGCCAGACACGTGGCTTTGGACTTTCTGCACCATATTAAGAGGTAATAGAGGTGCCAGTGGTACAGAGACAAGCTAGAACTGCAGCCAGTTTTCAGGGAATTTACTGTGCATCTTTTTTTCTGGATATTCTCTACTGGTTTTGGTTATGAATACAAGAAAAGCCACTGCTTGGCTACTGCCTTTGGCATGGAAACAGTCTAGAGCAGCAGGATTCCATTTTTATTTTTGAAGGCTAATAATTCAAGTTTTTCAGTTTTTCAAGATCATTGTGTGCCACCATATGGCATGCTTTAACTGCACAGGGAACAGGCTTGTGTTGAGTAACTCTGTGAGTCTTGGAATCTGTGGAATTCTCACCAGACTGGGATGTCAGAATAACCAGGGTAGGGTGTTTTGATGTCAGCCCAGCTGCTGATGTGGTACTGCTGGGTGGCTTTGCTGTGACACAGCTCCTTGCAGGATTGCACTTCTAATTTGCACCTTCATGGGTGGCGTTGTCACTTTAAATGTGACTGGTTTAGGTTGAAAAACATAAAAACGAGATCACTACTGAGAGCTGCAGGGATCCCAGAGGGGCAATGACTTTATTGAAGACTGTGGCTAACCCAGCTGTGCTCAGATCAGCTGTGCTGTTTGCCAAGGGAGGGGTTGCAGGAGCTGGGGTCCCTGCAGCTCAGAAAGGTTTGCCTGGAGTTTCCTAACCTGCCCCTGCCCTAACAGAGGGATTCAAACCTCCAAGGCAGACAGGCTTTTTCTGAACTATTTTATGTGAGCATCTTTCTGTTCGTTGGACTGTAGGAAAAGCCACCACAGGATGGGAAGGTTTCAGGCAGATCAGGGAGGTGTCCCTGTGCCTGCAGGGTGAGCTCCAGGCTGCCAGAGGTGACCTGGGCTCTATTTGCTGTGTTACAACAGCACATTCTCCATTTATTGCACACAGACCGTGTCTGTGGCCTGCATTAAGGACAGGCTTTACACATAATGTTGTATATCCAAATCTCAGCAAGCACTGGTGAGTGAAAGTGAGAATTTGTGGTCACTGCTCAATGTCAGAGTTGAGCTCTGTGATGAAATCTCTTCCTGTGCATGACCTCTACACTAAACAGGCCTCCAATAATACCTGGTGACAGGGGGGTTGATGGTATCTTCACTAGGGGAAAAGAAACTAATTTAGGACAAAAGTGATTTTTCCACTTGTTACCTGATGAGCTGTGAAGTTCTGCTTCAGCCAAGTGGTGTGAAATTATTACCTTGGAACTGCTGATTAGACTGAGCTCTGGTTTTTGCTACAGGCTCTGTGATAACAGAGAAAATGGACACCTGCTCTGGGCCTGCTCTCAGGAGATGCTTGAAAAGCTGATGCCTGGTGATGTAGCACTCAGCTCCTTGCAGATAAGCAATGGTTATCTCAATCAAAATTCTTTTTCTGTTGACCTTAAAGCAGGGTCAGGACCCTGAATTTCTGTTAAGTTACTTTGCTTCGCTTTTAAATAAATATTTTGCCCAAATAAATATTTTTTCTGCACACTGATGCAGCTGTGTCATAATTGTTAAGTTTGAAATTTGTTGGCAGTCTCGTGCTTGGTGTTTCCATTTCTCACCTCCTTGTTAATTAACTCAGAGTTCAGTGACAGCTTAGGAGTCTTTCTGCATTTCCCATCAGACTTGATGCAGATCTGAATTGTGATCATAACTATATTCAAATATGTCTAAATAATAGGTGAGGACTGCTAAGTAAATACTTAGAAGGTGAATATATTGCATGACAGCAGAGGAACACATATAAAGGGAGTTTTTATTTACAGCTTCAATGGAGATACGAGTTGTTAATGCAGTGACTTGGATCAGGCATCAGAAAGTTCATTTGTATTCTCATAACAACTAGAGGATTGCTTCATTTAATTCCTTGCTTTTACTTTAAAGGTTTGCATCTAATTTATGTAATTTTCAGCATCTGTGAAAAATGAGCTTAGTCCCATCTCTGCCCTTCCACTACAGATAGAGGCTTTTTTGTTTGTTTCTTTTTTCTTTTTAAATTCATGTGCTCCCACTTTTTTGTACACAGTGATGATGTGGCCTTAGAATCAGTACATTTGGAAAGTTGGACTGGTAAAAACAACCCCACCAAAAAAAAAAAACAGCTCCAAACATTTATTCTCATCTGAGCAGCTTGCTGAAACTATTTGCTTTCCAGGTGTGGAGTTAATGCAGTGGGTGAAAGAAACAGGGCTGGGACCAGTTCTCCCTGGGATAATAGGTGAAGTAGATGCAGCTCAGATTGTACCTGTGTTACTCCATTGTGCAGTTTACTGACAGTGAGATGTTCAGAAGGCATTGATTTATATTTTACTACTTTTCTAATAACAGTAAAAAGCATTAGTACAGTGCAGGGTTGGTTGTTTCTTGGGGGGGTCTTTTTTGGTTGTTTTGGAGGTTTTGTTTTGGTTTTTTGTTTTGTTTTAAAATCCAAATTTCACCTTCTAAAGCTAGAATGGCTCAATTTGTGTTCCTATTACATACTGAGCTTCTCTTTTGGTTCTGGATAGAAATATGGTCACTTTGCTGCTTTCACCTGAATGGAAATGATGTTTCCCATACTGGCTTTACCTCTTCCTATAAAAATGCTGAGGAGCTCACTCTGTGCTGTCATGGGTCACTCACTGGGCTGTGTTCTGGGCTAGTTTTTTTCCCCCCAGGCCTCACAGTGAAGCTGCCTGGTGCTGTGTGGAGTAAGGCTTTGAAGGAATGGCCCCTCTTCCATTCCAGAGAACTTCTTCTGCCCCACAGAACTCCATCTCAAGTGCAGGAGGAGATGCAAGCTGGTGGATTTTATGGCTGGTGTGGGTGTGCATTTTTTTGTGACAAACAGTTGAAAATGTTCTTGCAAGTTGTGGATCCAAAAGGCTGCTTGAAGGACAGAGGAGGTGTTTTGTATGGAACTGTCTAGCCAAGGTTCTGGTGCCTCAGTTCATGCCTCCTTGCAGCTCTCTGGGCTGAAACCAACAACTGACTGCTTCCATGTCTGCTTTTTCTCCAGAATTTAGCTCAAAATATTGTTGTTTTATAGGTTTGAACTAGTCTGTGTGTACAGGTCTTAGCCAACATTCAGAAAAGGCCCCAAGTATAATAAATTCAAGATGCTCACAGGGCCATAGTTACAAACAAAATTCACTTGGTGTGACTGTGGATATATTATTTATTGCTATGCATTATTAATGACCTTGTAACACACCAGTGACAGCAAATCGGAGCCAAAAGGGAATAAAAAAGGACATAAATAGTTGAAATAAATAATGTATCTGTTTTCAGGTCATGAGTCCATAATTTCAGCAGCAGTGGGTTTCTTTGGTTTGTTTTTCTGTCTTTGTAGTTCAATACTGCTTGTTTTTATTTGATCACTTGCCTTCTGCTACTAGATTAGTTAGAGAAGGCTCTGTGCTGCTTTTATAATTAGATGATGAATTAATTCTTTCCCTTCCTTCTGGCTGTGTTTTGGATTTCGATTATCGGAGTATCCTGGCTACTGATTTCAGTAATTCTTCAATTATTTGCCTGTGGCACACAAACTGGCAGCATGCAGAGCTTTTCTGGTTTTTTGAGTGTCTGACACCTCTGAACTCTTGCTGGACAAAGCTTAGGAGACAGCTTGAGGAGCCACTCCCCTCTTCTTGGCAAACACACCTGGGTGAGCACAGGTGGGCTAAGAATTCTGTGTCTTGGAAAGACATTTGGAGTTGCAGATTCCTGCAGCACTCCAGGCATGTGACTCCTTGTCCCCTCCCTCCCCATCTGGGGAGCTGTAGATCCAAACAGAGGAAAGTTTGGGTCTGAGTGTGAATTGCATACCATGGCATGAAAAGGTTGTATATCTCAGAGTCATCTCTGTATTGGGCTCAAACACGAAGAAAGTGGGAAAAGGATGTAAAACAAGTATTTCTTTTAAATCCTGATTTTCTGTGGCTGCTGTAGGGTAGTGACTGGGGGATTTGTTGCCTAAAGCAATTCATTTCTTCCTCCAAGTCGGTGCCACTGCTGGCAGCAGATGGATTTCTCAAACTGGCTCTGGTCAGTGCTGTGGGTAAGGCTCTGAGCAGCTGCTGATTTACAGGAGCAGCTTCTGTCCTGTTCTCTGCTGCACAGACATGAAAGCTTTACAGCCCTGTGTAACTGAATGAGTGAGCAAAGGAGCTGGGCAGCATTTAGGTGATTGCAAGGCTGGGTCCCTGTAGTAAGAGCTTTTTAATACCTCATTCCTTGATGAAATTCCTGGCCTTTGCTGAAGAGCTTTTAAAATCCACTTCCAGATGTTAAAATATTCAGTTTATGCTTGATGGGGCTGGCTGTCTTCAGATCACATTTCTGCTTTTAGAATTCAATTCTTGCTTTGATCAGCAGCTCAGACTGATCAGGTACATTTATTATTCCACAGATATGAGCTGGCAAGATTTTTCATGCATCAGCTCTGGTGGAGGGAAAACAGGCAAGGCAGGAACTGTGACAATGAGGAAGAGGATTGTATCTTGCTCCCCAGTGGATTTGTCCAAAAGAAGCAAGCAGAAAGGCTTGGAAACTCAGGCAAAATGTGGAAACTCAGTGCTTCCAAGAGTGGACAAAGCATCTCCTCAGCTCTCTGTGCCCCTCTGATGGTACCAGGTAATTTTGTGACTCAGCCACTGCGTGCTCTCAGCTGCTCTGCAAACACAGAAGAAGGGGGACACACATTCACAACACTCTCTGTATATCCAGTGCTCACCCTTTAAAGAAATCAAATTTATTGGTTATATCAGTGAACAGAATAAAAGTCTGGAAAGTACACATTTGATTTTAAACCTTATGGTAGTTCTTAGGTGTTAATGTTATGCAGGCAGAAGTGTTTCTCTGAGTGGGATGTGAGACAAGAGCTTCTTTTGGAAATAGGATCTTCCTATAAGAGGGTCAGTCTGAGTCCTTTCTGCCAGAAAAAGAGGAGGCAGGAAGATGATTCTTGAGCTATGCAATTGTTTCTGAATTACCTTCTACAAGATTTATTGCCAGCTCTTGAAGAGCTTGTGATAGTTATGATACAAGGCAGTGGACCAAATAAACCTCAACATAGTGCAACGTCTCTGTGTTGGCTCATGATTTGCCCTAGAAAGTTGGTGGTAGCTGAAATACCAGTTTCACTTTATTATTAATAAACAGTAAAAAAAATCCTCAACCAATCACCAAAGCAGCCAAACAAATTAAAACCCAGTCACAATAGGTCCAGGATTTCATCTGTTTGGCTGCTCCTTTTCCTGGAAGCACTGAGACCTTTTCAAGGTAACTATATTTAAATTTAACTGAAAATCCTTGTAACATAATAGCAGCAACTCCAGGGAGTGATCAGTGCTCCACAGAGCTGCTACTCATTGCTTGTGTTAATGTCCGTGCAACAGTGGGGCACGTTTGTGTGTTTGGTTTTTTTTTTTTTTGGGGGCGGGTTTTTTTGTTTTGTTTTGGTTTTTTGTTTTTTGTTTCTCTTTTGTGTTTTTTTTTGTTTTGGTTTTTTTGGGGTTTTTTTTTGTTTGTTGGTTTTTTGGGTTTTTTTGGTTTTTTGGGGGTTTTGTTTGTTTGTTTTGTTTTGTTTTGTTTTGTTTTGTTTTGTTTTGTTTTTTTTCATGGAAGGCCACAGAAGACCACATGGGAAAAAATCCCCACTTTCAAAATTGCTGGAAATTGCAGGAAGGGGTCAGCAGGCACTTGTGGATTTTCAAAGCAGTGCAAGTGCTCCATCTGCAGAGCATCTGAGATTGTTGTGCAGTACACTCAGAATCCTTTTTCTCAGAATCTTAATTAAAGTACCACACTGCTAAAAACTCCCTCAGTGTGATTCTGAGTAGCCAGCTTCCAACAGAAAATTGTGTCACCTACTACAAAATCACCTTTTTTTTTTTTTTTTAATGAACCTGGCTGGTTTAGTCAGTCAGAAAGGGGTGGTGGCAGAGAAAAAAAAAAAAAAAAAGCTGTAAATTTGAAGTCAGAGGTTGATGTGAGAGGAAATGTTGGTGTGATGCTCCAAAATAGTGTTACATATTGCTACATGCAAGTGAGGTGGGCAAATGGAAGATCTGCAGCACTGACTGGGGGGAGGTTGGAACAGCTCCCCAGCAGCAGGGTGGGAGTGAAAACCCAGCTCATTTCATGGGATTTGGATACTTTTGGGAATGAGATTCTGCAAAAGTGGCTCTGGTCTCAAGGAACTGGCCTTGGGGACTCAGGTGAGACCTTGCAAACCAGTAGTCAGTGATGCTGGGATAAATAATCACAAGATTCAGGAGGCCAAAAGCAGCCACTCATTTATTTTTGGGGCTTTTTTGAAAGACCCCAGAGGGATGGTGTGTGAAAACACAGCAATGTGTTCTTACAGAGATCTGAACAGAGCAGCAGCAGTGAATTTTCCCAGAAAATCCCACCAGTGTGGCTCCATCCAGAGTTAGAAGCACATTGCTGGAGCAGGAATAATTCAGTCAGCAGGGCTGCTAACTGGCCTTGGTGGCTGCCAGCAGAGATAAAGCTTTATTTCCCCAAGAGAAAAAAAACACAATCCTGAACATGTCTTAAATGCAGTTTAATTTAAGGACAAGCAGCAGAATATTTGGGAAAATGTTCCTAACTCATTAAGCTTTATTAGGTGAAGATGGCAAAATTGTTTGAATAAAAAGCAGGATATGAAATAGGTATGTATGTGCTGCATGTAAAATCTTTAAAATATCACCTCTACTGGGATACCTTCCATCAGTCTGGTGCAGTAGATGTTGAGTAGCTGGTATTTTAAGATTTTTCTAAAGGGACAACTCAATAGCTGGGATTTAGAAAGTCTGCAGAGATGGCTGGAGGAGTCACTGACCCAGTGAAGTTGGTTTTTGATATAAACTATGGAAGATAAGGCACATGTTCAGAGAAGCTCAGAAAGAGCTCCTTGTCTAAACATTAATTTGAAACCAGAGGAAAGCTCCTGGGAGATCAGGGGTGCCTGGAGAGCTAAAATAACTCTCAAGGGATTTGCTATGGGACATCATTCTTGTCAAAGCAGTGTAACTTTGAGGAATTACAGGTTTGGGATAACAGCAACACAGAGTGTGGACATAAACAGTTCACAAAATCCTTGTTTCTTGTACCCTGATATATGTTACTGTAATATATAAAAATGTTATATATAAAATAATAATATTCATCTATTAATATTAATAGAAAATATTGTTACTGTATTGCTGGGGCACATGTTAAAAGAATTAAAATCCAGTTAGCAAAGTTTTAGTAGTAATAATTAGTGGGAATCCCTACCAAAAAGGTGTTTGAGATTCTTTTCCCCTGTGCTATTTGGTGCTTTCCTGGAGGTCTGGAAGCAATTGTGGGGGCAGCTGCTGAGCAGCAGAGAATCACACACAAAACCCTGAGGCCTCTTTCTGCAGGGGAACCACAGAAAGCTTTTGGTAATTTGGCAAGTTTAAAGTGCACGTTTAGGAACATGAAACACAAAGACTTCCAGGAAAGAGGGGCTGAATTCCTGAGTCAACAAGGAGGTTTGGGGATTGTTTGGGACAAAGAAGTTCATAAGGAATTGTCAGTGGGTTGGGTAGAAAGATTCCTGTGGAGCTTGATGGTATAAAAGGCAAATACTTAGAGGATGAGGGTGGATATACAGAAATACACATGCACATAAACATATTTTCTTGATGCAGTGTGGATGAAATTGAATTTATCCAGTTCTGGTGACAAGTTTTCATTTTATTTATTTAAATTAAAAAACGCTCAACCAAACAAAGGAGATACTATCAAGAAAACAGTCTAAAGGCTAAGGGAAATATTTTGATGTCTGGAAGTACCTACTGCATATTTATTGTAGTAAATCAACACCTAGATGGAGGGAAAAGGTTGGAGAATAAGAGTCCAAGAGCTGAGAGCAGCTCTTTCCAGCAGAGAAAGGAGATGGATGTGTGGTGGAATCTTCCCCAGAAAAGGGGGAGGAAAAATAATACCCAAAAACCAACCACCTTTAGTGCTGAAAATTAATTTTAAGGAAACAACAGAGCAGAGAACCTGCTTTGTATCTTTTAGGAGGAATCCAAAAGCTGAGTACAGGTGGAATGGTGAGAAACACAGCAGCCTTGGGTGAGAGCACTGAGCTGTGGCACTGCTGAGGCAGCTGAGAGGTCCCAGCATGTCCTGGTCCTTCTCTCTCATTTCTGTGAGCTGGACAAGGTCAATCATTTCTTGGCTTTCTCATTGGTGCTGCCAGGGAGTGCTTCACACAACCCCACACCTTGCAGGCTCGTCAGATCCTCAGCAAATCCACGTTCCCAGGCACAGCCCTGTGGCAAGGCAGGTTCTGAGTCTCCAGGTGTATTTGTGCTCAGGTGTAGCAACACTTGTGAGAGGAGGAGAATTCTGATCATGTTTCCTGTTGGCTAGGAGCAGGAGAGGAGCCTGCTGTGCCAAAATCAGGTGGATTGCAGAGTTCTTTGTTCCAGCTCGTCACACAGAAGAAATGATGCTCTCATTCCTCACCAATCTCCAAGCTGGATAATAGGCAACAAAATCAATGTGTCCCAAGAATAAGGCAATCTTTCTTTTGCAGTGATCTTAATAAAGTCTAGGCAGCAAAAACCCTGCTAGTCAGAAGTGATTTTCCTAGTGTCACAGTTAGGTAATGCTGCTCAATTACCTGGGTTCCAAGGAGCAGCCAGTTCCTTGCTGCAGTCAGAAAGAGACTGGGGGAGAGATCTTTAAGTTAGTGAACATCCATGTGTTGACTCCAAAGAGATGGATCTATAATATATCTGCAATTATATATTATATATATATATATATATTAAAATCCATTTATGTGGTACAATCCATAAGCAGTACTCATAGTTGGGTGAATAAATGTCTTGCTTTCTGCTAAGGAAGGCAGGAACCTCCCTTGAAATGGAAAAATTCCCCTTCCCCTAAATTATTATGATTTTGGAATTAAGAGGCACTCAGGCAAAGATATGGGAATAGGAACAACAGTTCTTTACTAGGAAAATTTTAAAAATACAAATGTAAGAGGATTTGCTGCACATTGCAAGGACGCTGCACATTCCTGGGCAAGCTGCAAACTGCTGGCAGATGGCCGTGCTCTCTGCCCACTCCTGCCACCTCTTGGAAGGAGCGGGCACGTTGCAGCCTGGCGAAGGCAAGAAACCTCGGGAGATGTTACAAAGCATAAGGGCAGCTGAGATGCTGAAACGCAGCAAAGCTGAATTGCCTGGCTCAATTTCAATACTGTACAATTGACTGAATGAGGAAAACGAAGCAGCAGAGCATTGGGCTGCTGTACGCAGCAAAGGCAATTGCAAGAATCCAGCAGCTGTTCTTTGCCAAGCACAGGCAGCTGCCTATGTTGTTGTTTCTTGACAAACCCACCGCTGCCCTTCTTTTCAGCTGCTGCCATCGTGTTCTCTGCATCTGGGAGCCTCTGGGGAGCAGCAAGAATTTCCAAGGAGGGATGCATGAGGACTAAGTAAAAACCCAGGAAAGTTCTTCTTCCTGGAACACCTTCCATTCCCATGCCAAGAGTGAATTCTACAGGCTGGAGAGCAGGAGCCACCGTCCTGCAGCAGCCTGCAAGCTTCGCACACAAGCCGGCTTCTTCGCGGCTTCGTTCTTCGCCTCTTGCAAGCTACCGCGATCTCCGGCTGCCGGAGGCCAAGAAGCGGCAACTTGGTGCACCAATGACTGGAGCGGCAGCGGTGCGCTCCGAAGTGCCGCTTTTGCCGAAAGACGCCGGCAAGCGGCACTTGCTTTCGGCCAGCTGCGGAGCTGCGTATTCTGCCTCTCTAGTCGCCTACATCTTAGCGAAAAGCTTTTCCACTGCATTTCTCAGGGAGAAAGTCGACCAGCACTGCGCCCTTACAGTGCCAGCTGTGCTTCTGCTGGAGCAGGATCCTGGACAAGGCTGGAGCTTTCCTCTGAAGCTCCAGGGCTGCTGGAGATGGGCCTGGGCTCCCTCTGGGAATGCAGTGGGGCAGAAAGCTGCTCCTCTGGGAATGCAGTGGGGAAGAAAGCTGCTCCTCTGGGAATGCAGTGGGCAAAGGCTGCTGTGCTGTTCCAAGGTCAGATTGTATCCAGGTAGGAATGCTTGGCTCCTCCCCTGGGCACAGCATCTCCCCATGGGATGATGGAATTTTCTCAGCCATGCAGGGACACTCAGTGGTCATGAACAGCAGAGATCTCCTGGAGGGAGGATTGGTTGTGGGAGAGAGAAAGAAAAAACTGCCCCATGAACAGCAGAGAACTGCCCCAGCTCTGACAGATGGCAAATAGAATACACACCCCCATTTCCAACATAAGACACTACAGTTATGTGGCAAAGAGGAGGTGGGTAGACTAAATGGAGAGGAATTTCCTTGTGGGTAGCTTTGAATGTTGGGATATTTACACTGTCACTGCTAGCCAAGGTGGAAGCATGAAGTGTAAATCCAGTGTCAGAATGACTTTTTTGTGGTGACTTGCAAGGCTGCTCTGGGGGCATGGCAGGTTCTGGGAAGGTCAGTTCCTGGAGGAACCTTGTGCTTTGTGTGCCATTTTTGTGGCTTTGTGGCCATTGCTGAGTTTGGCATGGCAGACTGGAGAGGTTTGCTTGCAGAGGTTACAGGTTTAACTGCTTCCCTGGGGTGCATTTCTGCAGTGACTGCAGATCAGGCTGCACTTGTACGAGCAGATGTGTTCTGGCCAGCTGCAGCTGCTGAGATGTGAGCCAGAGGCAGCTCTTCCAGGACTGCTGAGAGCTGGTTCTGGATCCTCACTGAGGGTTTGCCCCTCGATCTGGGCACCTTCACCAAGGAGTGGTGGGAGGGCTGACCTGGCAAGCTGTGCAGAGCCTGCAGAGAGCTTCCAGCCAGAAGCCCCTGTATGGCTCAAGGGTTTCCCTTGTGCTGCAGACTGCAGCTGTTTGCTGGGGATGGGATTAAATCCAGTGGCCTGGGTTCTCCAGGCAGGGCTGGCTGCATGCAAGGAGTCCCTGGGGATGGGGCAGGAAGGGCTGCTGCACCCAGAGCACAGATGAGAGTGCTGGTGTGTGCTGTGTGCTGAACTCAGGGATGTTTTTGTATGCATAGGAACTGCCAGGTGTGCCTTGTTTGGGCCAAAGCAGCAATTTGGGAGCCTGATCCTTTCAGGATTAGCACAGAGTGCACGGGACAATGGCATGGGTTATCCCTGTCCCTGTCTAAGCCCAGGGGATAAGGGCAGCACAACTGGTGCTGTCAGACTCTGAAGTGCATTTTAGTGACTTTTCATCTTGTTAAGTCAGTGCAAGTATTCATTTTCTTTATATCACCATACAGCTAAATGAAAGAGAAATCTTAAAGTCTCATTTCCTTGTTATTTGCTTTTTAGTGAGGTAGTGCAATCATCCTTTTAAAATAAAATACATGGAAATGGGCAGGAAGAGCAGCTCGTGGCCAGGTGATTTGTTCACCTGTAGACAAAGTGCTGCCTGCCCCCATATGGCTTTGTATCTTCCCCAGAAAGAGCCTAAATGGTACACAGCAAACCAGCAAGGAATGGGGCAGTTTGCCCATCAAAGAAACCTTTTGTATTCAGGTTAATACAATTTTTTAAAATTTTATTTTAAAAAAAGGATTCAAAACTACTTTTTGCATCCTCTCTCCCCACTCCCCCATCAGAATCTTTCTCATTTATGAAGCTCTTTTGGGGTGGAGGGTGATCAGTTCTTCAGCATTAAGTATGTACAGTTACATGCTTAAATAGGTACTTCAAAAAGCAAAAGGGGAGGAGTGCAAAATCCTGTTGAGGTCATAGGCATATGATGTGTATTTATTCTTCCTGGCTGCTCCTTTTTCCCTTTTAGTTGTCTCCTAGGATTTGGTCTCATTTTCCAAACCTAAGCAAGTTCAAACAGTCAAGTGCATGTCTCTGTAGCATTCAGCTGGGCTTCCTGTGTCAAGCTGTCCATTTTATAGCTGTTTGATTAATAAAGATTATCTGGTAAAGAGGCTTTGAGAGTCCCATAGGAGTTTGGAATTCATTCCCAACTCTGAAAGAACTTCAGACACACCTCTGTACTTGGAAGTATTTCTGGAGGATCACTTTCCCAGTCCTTACTGTAAAGTATCAGTGTAAAACCAAATCAAATGAAGAAATGACAAAAAGCTGACATAGAAAAATTCTTTTTAAGTAGCAGTAGGAAGAGTGCCAAAAAAAAAAAAAAAAAGACCTAAAAGATAGATTTATATACAATATTCCTATTGCTTAACAGAAGTTTAGGGGTTACTCAAATACCGTGATTAACAAGACTGGCTGGGAGGAGGAACTCTTTCCTCCTTTTCCCTTCTAGCTTTTCAACAGCATCCCAACACTTGCATACAAGAAGTGCAAAATGTACTCCAAGGAACACTATTAAAACCTCAGTTATCTGCCCCAAAGCAACTGACAGGAGAGACATGGGTAAAGAACAGCAAAGGTTTTATTATGTTAGACCTTGTTGTTCAGGGAAACTCACTGTGATCTCAGTGCCATTCAGTAAAGAGAACTCCCCATACCTTGGGGCACTTGGGATGGGTGCCACACAGAATTATGCAATATTCTTGAACAGTTTACAGAAAATTTGGGTAAAACCAGGTCATAATTTAAAAATGTTCTGACTCCTAAGACTGTTACTGGGTATTTACTGCTTTGTACATGTCCCTTTCATTTTCTTTATAACCCCATATGGCTAAATGAAAGAGAAATCTTAAAGTTTCATTTCTTTGCTATTTGCTTTTTAGCAAGGCAGTGAACTCTTCCTTTTAAAATAAAAGTACAGGGCATTTCTCAAGTGTGAACTCCTCACCAAGAGGTCAAGCTGCTTGTAGCCAGAGATGGGAACAATGGCATCACTTTGCCCCAGAAGTGGCTTTTCTAATCTGAGGGGTGCAAAACCACACTGCAATCCCCATTTTCTAATTGTCATCACTCTTACTAGTCACAGGACCAGGCCACCAGTGATATGATCAGCAGCAGCTCTATTTCATTAAGCACCTCACTCCAAGATGCTTTCTACATGGGGGTGACAAACTATTTGTCTTTCAAGGTCCCATTGAGCATCTAAGAGCAAACATATGCACAGATCCAAAAGAAGCGATTATTCTCTTTTTGATTGTCATTTTTGGCTGGAAGTAAATAGCAGTTTCTCAGGAAAAATGGGAATAGTTCACATTCAGAATGATCAATACCATGTGCTGTGCTTGAGAACACCTACAGGACTCTTACAAGTACTGCAAGGGTATAGAATCTCACAGTATGTTTCTGGTTTCTTTCTGTATCAATTGTGGGTCAGATGACTTTTATTTCTTCATAAAAAATGAAGAGCATGGTGTCTGTTAAATGGAGACAACAAAAATAGCCTCCATAGCCAGCTAGATCTTGTAATTTAAAAAAATGGGATGCAGTTTGGGTGTTCCAGTACAAACATTAACAATCAGAATGAAGGAGCATATTTAAAAGAAACAATTGTAAGTGACATTTAATTTAGAAGTATTTTCATATTCAACAAAGCATTGTACATGTGCTGAATTTAAGAGGTGGCTTTCTTCTCAGTCTTGTGGCTCCTAATATAACTTGGGAAGAACAAACAAGCCAAATATGGTTCTAGGGAGGAAAGGGCCTTGTTTCACAGAAAGCTGCTCCTGTTCTGAGGGCTTGAGCACATTCTTGCTCCATCCATCCCTGGAGGGAATAGTGGTATACAGCTGCTGCCCACTTCTTCCTGTGCCACTCCATGTGCTCCAGCAAGGCTGAAGTGATTTGTAGCTGAACACAGAAAGGACAACCTCACCTGTGCTGTCTCAGCTGTTTAAAAGAGGCTAACTGACATCACATGTAATTAATTTGTTGGCAGGCATGTTGTTTCTTACACTAGAAAGAAATGCTGCTACTGTAAGTCTGCTCTTCCTTAAGTGGAGCAGTTTTGAGGGGAAGCATAAGGCACCTCACCTGTAATTTCCAGAGACACCAGGCAGTCTATCTGAATTTAAAACCCCACAAAGTGGGAAATACCTAAGCTGATAAACTATAAGTTGCTCTTAATGTGGGGTTTTTTTTAAGAGTTTGGACCTTTCCTTCAGCTGGCTTAAGAAGATCTGCCTTTTCTCTTAAGTCACACTATTGAACAGTTTAAACACTGCAACTGATGTCTTCTTTCAGATTCCTCCAAAACATGATAAGATTTATACCACAGTAATTCCAGAAGAATATTTCAGTATTCTTATAGCGAGATAAGATTATAAGGTCTTACAGCACCTTCAACCCAATAATCAAAACATTTACCTGTATGAAAACAAGGGAAGCACAAAAACCAAAAAAGTTTTGATTTCTCAAGCTGCATGGGTGACTGTATTTTGTACTAGATATCTCCTTTTAGTTCTTACATTTCAACTCTTCAACTCCTCAGAGTTACAGGGAGCAGACTATTAACCCTACAGAATGGAGGAAACTGGGTTTGAGGGTTTTCTTTAATTGGTTTGTTCATAGTACAGAACTATGGCAGCAGCAGCATCTTTCAAAATTAAGACATGAATATGAATGATATAACTAGCCCAGGGTAATTAATCCTTGCAAGAAGAGACCTCCTTGTCTATGCACAGAATAAAAGCAAGTGCAAGTGAAATATCCAGAAACTCCAAAATCAAATTAGGACTGTAATGTGTGCAAGGAAAAAGGATGATCAAAGTGGGAACTAAGGCTTAAGACCTAAGAACTCTGAAGTTTTTATTTATGTGACAACATCTCTGTTTGAAGAAAAATAAAGTTAATGAAATTTACATGATGATAAACTTCCAAGCTTCCACAGATTTTTCATAAACAAAAAAACATTCATGAATCAGTGAACCACAGCAAGAGTAAGGCCCTACCAGTTTTGCAGACTGATTTACACTTGGAGCAGGAGGGAGGGAGGGCACTTTGATTCAAGTCACAGAGGCTAGGATGACCTCAGCTGCCAAATTCTGTGTTCTGCTCACTTTGTGAGCTTAGGCATTTGCATTTGGATGGGCTTTTAAATAGATTGTGGTAGCTTTACATTAAGCCAAACCATCAAAAGTTGGGCAATAAATGAAGACAGAAAATAGAAAATCAAAATAATGCTGATTTTGTTACAAAATCAAGGTCAGACTGAACAAATCCAATAAGTATTTTCAATTGTTTGAAAACCTGAAGATGAAACAGTGTCCCAAATTCAAGGCATAATTTAGAGCTTTATACTGTTACCTGGAAAAATTATGTCCATCAGATGAGGTTAGGATGTATGTCTGCAATTCCCAGACTCTCAAGTTAGATCTGAGGCTAAACTGGAGCTTCATCAGTGGTGGAGGCAGCAACAGCTGAAGGAACAGGCTCTGGCTCTTCTGGTAGATTGTGAAGTTTTGTTTCTGAAACACTAAATTCCATCATGGGCCTTTCATCTCCACCACAGGTGCAAAACACCAGTAATGCTAATTCCAGCAATCCAGATCCTATTTCATATGCAGAAATTAACCCAAAGGCAAGTAATAGAAATGCATACATCATCCCATTCAATTATTCAGCAGTTTTGCAGACACACCAGGAAAAACCTAGCTTTCAATATAAAAATTGTCTATGAAAGAGTCTAACTTGAATTTGTCTCCATGGATCATAATTCCACATGTGCTGCTGGATCTGTAGAAGAAGAGAGAAAAATGAGCACTCAGTTTGAGCTGCCTGAGTTGGCAGATTGGTTTGAGAATCAGTATAGCCTCCCAAGACTTGTTCTTTGCAAGATACCAGTGCCTGAAAAACATTTCTCACACACAGTGTGTAGCAGAAGTTCTTTAAGGGTTAAGAAAAGGCCAAGCTCATAAAATTGCAGAAACAGTGAGGGTCTTTTACAGAACTGGAACAAATCTGTTCTCTGGCTTTCAGAATTAGGTTAAATTACACCAGACTTGCTCAGCAAGTTCCTTCCATCCCATGACACCTCGCTGATGATTTAATTCAGCCTCACTCCCTCATTCAGCCCCATGCATGGTACAAGCTCACAGTGAGGGAGGACACAGCACAGGACCAACAGGCACAGAGAAAGTCACAGAAGTACAGAAAGAAAAATTACCATGTGTGTGTTGTCCTGGCATCTCAGCTGGTGTTCCCATTTCTTTTTCCTTCTGGAAATGACTCTGGAGCAGTTTGATTTCTTGATCATAGTCCTGCCATTCTGGAACTATCCTCATGGCTGCTTGCAGCTTGGGCTCTTTGGTCATTGGGTTGTTACACTGCAAACAGAACAGTCAGGCTACAAAAGGTTTCTGCATTCAACAGAGGTGCAGGGATCAATCTGCTGGTGGTGAACAACACCTGCCTGTACTTCAGCCAGAGAACAGTGCAAAGTCTCTTTCCAAATTCATAACAATGCCACTGCTCCAGGTAAGAGAAACACATAAGCTAATGGAAAAAACTCAAGTGCTGAAAATGTGCAAGTACTGGTACATGTTGAGGGAGGGAAGTGCCTCTAAAACTGGTTGCTGTATTTTAATGTGCTGTAAGAGTGAGGGAATCATCCTGCACTCACCAGATCAATGGTTTTTGCTCTCTTCTTCGAGGAGTCATCACACCATGTTTCACACCACAGCCACTCCTGGGGGAGGGACTTAATTGGTACTTGGTGAATCATGTTGTTTGGCAAATCCTGTTGTGCAGAGTAAGAGTTAGTAGCTGTTTCCACAGGGTGCAGGATGGGAGGAACAACCCCCCCACCAAACTAACAGTATTGTGAAGGTGAACTTTTGTAAGAGTTTTCTTTCTTCCCAATGCAAATATGAAGTGATGAATCAACACTTCATCTCATTCCAAAGAAAGACCTCTGGGGAAATCCCAAGTCCCAACCTGACACCATAGCCCAGTAAAACAAAACAAACACAATTAAACACACCTGATCAAGGTTGGACAGACTGTTTGGATCCTGACTCAGACCCTGATACTGTCCTCTGAGTCGATCTCCAGCTGCTATCTTCCTGAACTTCTTCAGATCCACAACATACAGTGCACTACGTGGAGATGATGCAATTAGTAATGACTGCAATTAGCAATTACACTGGGGGGTAACTCTGCAGCCCCATTAGACCCCTGAGACACAATACCCTAAAATAATCTCGGGGTGGCAGCACATCTATGATCTATTACAAGGCAGGAAAGCAGTTCTAACAAAGTCAGGGTGTGCACGAAAAAGAATTTTCAACAAATCTGTCTTAGCTTTGCTGTCATGCAGTCCCTGTTCCAACATTTGTTATTAACAAAGGAAGATGTCTGCTAGTTAACACTTCAGTTCTTCATCTCTAAAAGTTGTAGCATACTGAAAATAACTTCCGTGTCTCTAGTGCTTCATTGGCCACAGAACCTTAAAGAGGCAACAGGAAGCAACAAGTGGTTCATGCAGTGCTGCAGACCTCAGCTAGTTTTCTGCTAAGTCTAAGTAGCCACAAAAACTTTACCCCTCTATTTTGGGGAGAAAAAAAAAAAAAAAAAAAAGAATTCTTCATACCTGATGTGGTATTTTCTTCCAGCTAAATGACTTGCCCAGTATCCTGATTTCCAGAACCTGTAGCCATCCATTTCCCTTCGGCTGTCACAGAATGGAGTGTATCCATAAGGAGCACCATCCAGATTAAAATCCCTCAGTTCTTTTAGATCTGTGCGCACAATCTGAAGGGAAAGGACATTTTATTTTCATTTCTAGGAGCCTGCCCTTCTAGGGTTATTTGCAAATGCTGTACAGGATTTAATTCAAACTGAGCAAACAGATAAAGGATTAATTACCTGGTAGTAATTTTGCATTATGTGTAATTAGTACAAAAATACAGCACAAAAGGTGTTGCCTCCCCTGCCCTTAGAGCTGGAGCAAATAAAATAAAACTTCAAATAAGCTGATGGGGAGTGGTTTGACAACTGAAGTGCCAAAACTGTTTCTTAATAAGCAGTAAGAATCCTCACTGTACATTAACTGGGATTCTTGGTATCCCTTCCTCTTCAGTGTCTGCAGACCCTTCAGGGATAAAAGCTTTTTAATGTCTTTTTGACACAGATGTGGCACTAGCACTACTTTAAAAATACCACTCTAATGGGGAAAAAAAAAAAGCCTTAGTATCTCTCACAAGCAGAGAAACAAACTGTCTAAAATGACAGCTGGGTAGCTGGAAATCTCTCCAAACTGATCCTTCAGCTTCAGTTTGACCTGGCATGGCTTCACACTTTACACTCACTTGTTGATAATCTGTACTTCTCATTTCATATGTACTTTTGAGAGTAGTTTTGGCAGTTCTCACTGTGAACATTTCCTGCCCTTTCCACCGAGGAGGTGAGGAGTGGGCACACACAAAGCCTTCCAGTCCTGTTTGCCTTGCAGCAGGACAGGGCCTTGTGCACGAGGGATTTGCCTTCTCCTCCTCTGAAAGCCACTCAGATGTGGCCAAGTTAAAAGCAGGGGCATGGGAGGCCAGAGTGGTTGGTGACTTAGGAAAATACTGTCTGTGGTAAGCGATCTGCAGGCTGGGAGAACAGACTGAACTGCAAAAATGGAAGGGTGAAATGAGAATCTATCTGGCAAGCTAGCTGGAATCACAGTGAGTGAATGAGGAACCAGATAACAGTAAAAGACAGGCCAACAAAACCAATCTTGTGGAAACAGGCACAAAACCCAGCCCTCAGTGAAGCATGCCATAATTACAGAATCAACCTCCAGTCATGCCTATGAAGGGCTCAAACTTGCAACCCTTCCAACAATATGGAAATTGTATTCAAGAACTTATTATTAAAAAAAAAAAAAAAGGAAAAAAAGATAAGATCAAATAACTCCAGCCTCTGTGTTACCTGATCAGCATCCACAAAGAGGATTTTATCAACAGCTAATGGGAAGAGCACATCTAGAAAGAGGATCTTGTAACCCCAGATGATTCGCTGCTTCTCTGTCTGTTGGTGTAGCCAGCGTGGCCATTTATACTGGACAAGCTCATACTGGAAATTGTACTTCTTGGCCATGTATGGGATGAACTCCTGCAGAGGGAGGGGAAAAAAGCAGCTTATCTCAGTTCTTTGTTCCTCTGCAGGAAAAAGAAAAGCACATTACAAGAGACAGACTTCAGTCTAAGGCATAGAACATCAGAAAATGAAATACCACAAAGAAAATTAGTTTCATTTTTAATTCACACAAAACACTGAGCCACAAGCTGAACAATCAATACAAATTGTAAAGGCAACTAACTGTTTCAGCATTTTTGTCCACACAGTTCCTTATGAGCCATTTCATACTGATCCACAGATGAGAATGCATTACTCAAATCATAAAAATTCACAGATGGGACAATTATTTAGGGGTGTACAAAGCAGTGTAAGTGGAAGCACGTAAAATGAGAGAAGGGCATTGGGAGAATTTTTTTTACTAGAAAACTTGTCCCACTGTCACATCAGCTACATTCCCATCTGTGAGGCTTTCTCCAGCTTTAGGTGAGTTGAGGTTTAGCCAAGTGATGCTGGTGCAGCACTGGGAAAGGGAGAGGGAAACAGCTTGTGGTACCTTTCCCCCACCACCAAATAAATTTCTAATTAGTAACAAACCTTGAATGTAGGTGATAAGTAGTTCTTCAGAAACCAAAACTTTAAAGGAGTCCTGGTGTGTTTCAGCACAGACAACATCATTATGCTATCAAAAGAAAAAAAAATAAAGCTGTTACAGGAACAAGTGGCACCCATGAAAGATAAGCTGTGTAATAGATTACAAATTGCTGGGCTACATGACTGAATTATTTGCAGTTATGTGTCAGGCAACTGAACTTCATGCATAAAGAAAAAGTGAGTAGCTTCAGCCTAGTGTAAATTGCTTAATTTTATCAACAAAATTACTAAACCCCCAACATCTCTATATTTTAACTAGGCATAGAATATACAGCCTGTTGGCTTTCACAGTCCTTTGAGAACAACAGAAGCTCAGATCCTTTCCAAAGCAACTGTGACTTATCGTGTAACTTCTTAACAATACACTGGTTATATTGGAGTGAGAAAATTTAGGACAGCAACACACCATCTATTAAACTAAGTCTATTTTTAACTCATGAATGCTATGCAGGCAAAAGTTCCTATGACACATTAGATGCAGATTCTAGTGGACTTCTGAAGCATTGAAAAAGTGGGTTTTTTATACTCTTGCAAACTGCAACCTTTTTCTTGTGCAGGGATAATACCATTTGGCACTTTGGGATTATGAATTCTCAACTAACCGTAGGAATCTCTCATATAGGTGTCCTGAAGCCACAGAGAATATATTTAGTACATCATCTTTATCCTGTTTCACATCTTCATTCTTTTGCCCTCCTGTAAATCCCCTGAAAGGAAAAATATGGTTCTGTGAAGGACAGGGAAGGGCCAGCTCTACAGGAAAGGCTGCAAATACAGAAAATGGCTACATTTTTGCTTTTATACAGCTGGTCTGGGGGCTTTGGGTGTCATTCCCTGCTGCCCAGGGCATCTTCCCCAAGGCAGAGTGTGTGCACAAGGACAGGGAAGGTCCAGGAGCTCAGACATGAACACCTTTTGATGGAGAGAGCACTGGCTGACGTGGAGCTCAATGTTTTCAGGCTCTCAAGTAGTGGGGGGCGGGTAAGGGAAGGTAAAAGAAGGTGCAAAACAGGAGCCCAGATCTCCAGAAACAGAGGAGTCCAATGAATGACAGCCCTGAATTCAAGCAGTCTTAACAGACAGCTGTGGAATTTCACACACACCATCGTATTGCCAAGTTTTCCAGTTTCAAGAGACTTGCAGCTTATCATTGAATTGGTTTTACCATTTAAGTGATTCCCAAAATCCAGATTCATTCTCATTGGTGCCATCACTTAGCAGGTCTTCATTCATCATATCAAACTTTTTCTGCACCTGTGAAGCATGACATGGCTTTAGTGAGTTGGAACCACATATTGAGTAGATATTGTCAGGAGTGTCATCCTGACACTGGTTCCGTTTTTACCTACTTGAATTACACCCCATGAGCTGACAGGTAACCTAAGCTGTCTGGGAAAACAGCTCATTAATGAGTGACTTTCTCCAAACAGATTCCACAGGAGCTTTTAGACACCAAAGACATGTTAGTCTGGATGGTTAAAATACTTTTCTAAGAGATGTTTAATGAGATGGATGCCAGTGATGGACACTGGCAAAGAAAAACCTTCAAAGAAACCAACAACCCCCACCCCTCAAAAAACCAACACACCAATTCCACCAGTCTCTAGCTGGTATAATTGGCCACTGAGACTCCAGAGCAGATACACAGACAAGAGAGTGAATGGGGAGAACATCCCAAAAATAGTCCAGCACCAGTAAATGGTGTCAGGTGTGAGTGGCTCTGTTACAGCCATCACTTATCTACCAGTCATTCTCCTTGAACTTGTCAGCTGTGGCATTACCTGACAGGCAACCCTAAGAGACAGCAGATTAGTAATTTACCATTTTTTTTTTCTAATGTATTCTCACCTAGCCTGTGTCAGAGTGACACAAAATGTATTGCCAAATGAATACAATCTATCTGTGACAGATAAAATGCTGGCTCAATGGACATACTGAATGCTTATTACTAGACATAATAGGGCATACAAAACTGCTTTTTCTTGAAGTTATAAACAGTCAGGAAAATGTGAGTATTACTGTAGCTCAGGGACACAGACAAGGAACAGGACTTGTCATTTTCTCCTGTATTAAAAACCCAAATCAAGTCCACAGATGATGCTCTCTACCTCTGATACTGTGAGGTGAGCTTTGTGCAGATTGCCTCAAGTGTACGCTCGTGGGAAGGGAGCTTCAGGCCTTAATCCAAGTTTCTCCCCACTGTTGGTAAAACAGACTTCTTTAAGAGCACCTCTGGTTTTTAAACTCACCTTCACTTTAATAATTTTGCTCTTGAAGTTATTGAGAACAACAATAACTTCGTTAGCTTCAGGCGGAGAGTCTGTGCCATCATGGCTGAAAACAGAGCAAGACACTGACTTTTACTACAAGGCAGAAATATGGTCTTTATTTCTTCTGCTCATTTTTATACATGTATTAAGCCTCAGCAGCACAAAACAGGTTTGAGACATGACAAAGAAACAAATACATTTATTTGAACACACTTAATGGGGTTGTAAATTAATTAATTTCATCTAGCATAACCTATGTTCAGTATGAAATGTAATTTGCTGTTTAATTTGCTGTTCAGGTCACCACACTTTGGCAAGGGAACCATTAGATTCACGTATTACAATGCCTGTCTATTTCAGAAGTTTTACAAGAAAAAGACTGAAGTATTTCTTATCCTGACCTACCTGTAGATCCTGTAAATATCTTCAGATCTGCCTTTTCTGAGTCTTAGAGTCCATGCACCAGGATTGGCTTTTAATTGGAAGTAGCCCTGTAAAGTGAAAAGAATATTTGGCAGTTTCCAGAAAATGCAAGTGCAGAAAAAAAAATAGCTTTAAAGTTATGTGTTTTGACTCACTGATTTATATCTAGAATGTTATCTGCAAGCCCGTTGATTAACATAACCTTAAGGCTTTAAACCAGAGAACAGGAGAAAAGCCCCAGAAATTATTCCATTCAAAATTGTTGGGTTTTCCCTAAGAGATAGAAGCTTGAAAAAGTCTGGAATTATTTGTTAGATCAAAGTCTTCATTGTCCTCGTGGGAACAGTGCAAATCCAAAGTCTTTTCCTGCAAAAAGTTGCCTTCATGAAGGAGCGAAAGAATTTCAAAACACTAATTTGTAATTATACAACAAAATCAAAAGGAATTCTGAAGCTCTACAGAGTGGTAATTCACCCACAGCAGTAATAACATAATTTACATGTTACAAGATATCTCTCCTACAAAACTTAAAAATTCAAATATTGTGTTCAAGTCTTTCTAAGCTTCAGATTCCAGATCTGAATATTTTCCTCTGTGATTTAGATTATGAGACCTATAGAAGACCCATGCAACTGTAGAGATGTTTTAGTGTCCCATTCAGTTTTGTACTGTGTCTGCAGTTCCTATGTGAGTCAGGCTGCTTTGAAAAGGAAATTTTAAAATATTTTTGAAAATTTTGGTATAGCTAATTAGAAAAAGGACACTTCTGAGTTTTAGTCCCCAGCATAAACACACCATGTGATCACATGTAAAATAAGGGACATCTTTCTTTCTACAGTAAGAAATACTACATCATTCTAGGATATACTCCGGCTAAGTATATAAAGTATATATACTGTAAAGTATATAGTATATAAGTATAAAAGGCACAAATTGAAAAGGAGTAAGAATTCTAAAATAAATATTTAACACCAGTGAATATTATTTCCTTGGTTTTATTTTAATTCATTTAAATGAATGTAATACCTTTAAAAAATTTTAAAGATTAAAAAAAAAAAAACCACCACAAGAAGCAATTGACTTCAGTTTTTCACTAACATTACATATCAAGAAAACATTCCAGTGGAAAACTTCCTCTGCCATAATTTCAGCCCATTAGCTCTCTCCTGTCCCAGTGTGGACACTGAGAACAGACACATCCCTTATGCAGTGACATTACAAAAGCAGCTGCAGGGAACAATCATACACTTGAATTTCCAGCACCTTCCCTCAACTCAAATAAGCAAATCCCATTCTTTCACACTTCCTTTATTTTCTACAATGCCAACTATTCTTGCTGCCTCTCTCCATTTATGCCATAGATCTCCTGAAGAAATGGGTCCCAAAAATGAGACAGCCTGAAGCTCACAGCACCAGTGTGGATGGCCCAAGGAAGACCCAGGAAAACAACTGAGCTTTCCCTGGAAAGGGGCTGCTTAAGAGTATTGGCAGCATTTAAAGATATTCCAGAATATCTCAGAAGGAGTGCATCTTGAAAGGAGTGCATCTTGAAAGAGGTGAGAGACAGCACGAGGCTTCAGTGTGAGGAATGATGGGGGTCTGGTGCATTTGCAAGCAGCTGTGGAGTGCAAGTCATACCCCAAAGCCACAGCCCCGTGCTGGAAAACACTCAGGGGTGGAAGGCAGGGCTGAGCTGCCTGGGTGAACAGCAGCTGCCTGTTGCCAGCTCCAGGAGAACACTTACCAAGTTGGCCATAACAATGGTGTCCACGATGACAGGGCTGCTGGAGGTCCCCAGGGTAAACTGGAGCCCCCGAGGTGGCTGCCCAGTTGTAATGTCATAGCAGTGGCCCTCCAGCAGTAGGTACTCCAGTTCATACTCTGCAGCTACAACACTCTCCACCTGGAAGGAGCACACACTGCTGACTGCAGCACTAGCTCTGAAGTGCCACTTTTAGTCATTCAGTTATTCTCTAGAATATTTATAGTAATTGAAAAAAACCCAATTTTACCAGAGTAATTTTATTGTTAGGCAAATGCCTAGAAAACCTCAAGGAGCTCTGCTCCTTCAAGTGACAAACCTCACACAAATACTGTTCAAGAGTAGCCCAAACTAAAAGAATTTGAATCTCAACATATGCTAGGATAAGAAAAGGGAAGGACTGTTGCTCTATTCCACAGGTTTTTTTAAAACATTTACTGGAGAATGGAGTTCATATCTCATAAAAAGTATATTATGGGATACAGAATTTTGACTGTAAATCTGTTTAAAGCTGGTCTCACCTAGTATTAGCCATCTGAAATGAACATTTTGTTTTGCTCTTACAGTGCACAAGGGTACTGTCAGGAAACACCCCCTCCTTCTTTTTCTACACTGAACTAAAGTGCCAAGGAAGAGAAGAGAAAAAAATAACAAAACAAAAAAAAATTAGAAAAAAACCCAAAAAAAAAAAAAAAAAAACAACAACAACAAAAAAAAAAAAAAAAAAAAAAAAACAAAACAACAAAAAACCACCAACAAAACAAAACAAAAAAACCACCCACAACCCCAAGACTTGGGTCCCTACCAGGCCAAATTCAGATGTAGCCTGAGGACAGTACATAAGCAGAATGTTAGTCTAATCCCACAAAGCCACAAAGCATCTCCTCTCACTGCACATCCAAAATGACAGTTTAATTGCTACAGCACCAACAGACTGCACATTGGGAACTGGAAATGGTGCACCTGCAAAAGTAAAGCTGCTGTTTATTTGGAAGTTCAGGAGTGCACTTGGAATGCCTGAAGCATTTAATCCCCCTCTCTCAGGCTTTCAGTTAATCAGTGGGGCAGGCATGAAAATCAGAGGCTTGAAATGTAGTATTAATGCTTCATTTATGACTTTATAGTTAGGTAAAGAGATGAAAAACAAGAAACTCCTACACCAAAACATACTAACCCAAAACCCAAACCATAAAACACACACTCAATTTCCCAGATTTGTGAATAACTAGTACAGGATTAGCAATACAAGATATACCACAATACCATATCATATTCCCAAACAATATCAGAGAGATGCAGGAGTAAGAGGGGACTATTAGTGATCAGTGAGAAGGGGACCCACATCTGTGATGTCCACAAGACTCACTTTTCCAGAGGCCTGTTTGTAAAGGCTTTGACAGTCTCCTTACACATACATGTATAATACCTTTACAACAAGGTAAATAAATAAGGTTTTTCCCTATTTCTCCCTCTGTATGTGGGGCAGCACTGCCCAGATCCACAGTCCCAACAGTCTGAGTCAAACAGCAGCAAGCTCCTGATCCTACAGCAGCTGAGTGGATTTCTGCTGCATGGTTTTACTGCTGCATTGACACTGCACGTCCTTCTGTGGACCACAGGAGTGTTTGCCAGTTAACAAGAACTGTGACAACAAACAGGTAGCTGAAACCAGCTTGGTGGCTTCTAGGAGCAAGGGAAAGGACCTCCTCCAAGCCCATCGTAGTCTGAACCTCTGGGTCAGGCATCCATGAGTAATTGAGGACAGCAGTCTTGCTGTCAGGGAGCTCATGCTTCCCCTCCTAGAAATCATTTAGAGGTCTGCAAATGCAGTAATATCTACAGCTCTATGTTTATTGGCTTTCTAAAATTCTGCATTTCTTTCTCATAAAAACACAAGCCCTGGAAAAGCACCACCATTTAAATGCAGTAGGAACATGATGATTTCTCTTACCTCCTCTAAGAAGATATTGTCAAGGTCATACGGGGTTCTAACAGACTCCACCATCCAACTCTCAGGAGTATTTAAATTCAGAGTGAACAGTGGAGACTGGGGCATATCTAAAAACTTGGCAATTGGTCCTGGAGCAAAGTTATTCTCTGCTGTGAAAGAAATTTCTGGCTCCAAAACATAGCGGTAAAAGCTGAAATTTCAGAAAGAAGAAGTCAGAACACCTATCTGCCAAAGTTTGCTAATATTTCACTCTGATTGAATTTGCAGATGGCATCAGCTTTCCCTGACCCCTAATGTCTCCAAGCCTTTGTCCAAAGCAACACAGGTTTTGTTAACCTTAGGACAGGTCAGAATTTCTATCCTGAAGGACCAAAACAGACTGTGCAAGACTCAGCCATTAAGACTATTAAGTTATTTAATTTTATAAAAATACAAAAAAAAAAAAAAAAAAAAAAAAAAAAAAAAAAAAAAAAAAAAAAAAAAAGCACCCAACTTGTAAAACAGCAGAATACTTCATGCCATCCACAAATTCCCAGATTCTCTGTGGGAAATGATGCTATTACATAAATGAGCTCAAAGCAGTTATTAAGACTTCCTATGGGAAGCTGACCATGCTTCTGTGCTTGCACATTCCAACAGGTTTCTCTCTCTCTCCGTGCCCACCCTGTACCATGGAACTGCTTACCTTTTCAGTGGCATGTCAGAAAGCTTAGACTGGCAGTTCATAAACACTCTCAGGTTCATATTTATCAACTGGTTCAAAACCTAAAGTAATGAGAAAGACATCCCTTAAAATGCAAATGAGGAGAGCTGACCACTGTTTTATAGACAGGACCTCGGGGTGGATGTTCTCTGCTCATTCCCAATCCTTCCTCTTGTGATTTACTTTACCAGCCCTACCCCCCTTTTTAATTGGTGGTTTTAAGCACAGTTACCTGCTCCTCCTATTTCAGGCATTCTTTTTGGCATGCTGAGATCTTCCTCAAGAACAGAGTAACTGCAAACTAAGCTGTTAGAATAGTGAAATTAAAGTTCTCTGGGCAACACCTGAGCTTATCTTGTTAGTGTGTAGTGCAGCCTAATTAGTATTTCCACTGATAAATGCATTGTGAAACTCAGACACACTATTAGAAAGCCACTGGTCACCACACAGTCAAAGAGGAAGCAAGCATTCCAAAATGATGGAATTTGAAGTTCTCACAACTCTGCCTACATACCAAAAGTAATGGAGCAAGTCTTTGAGCATCTCTGGTCACAGGATCAACAACAGCCACAACATCAAAGTATGTCTCCCCCTCTTTTGGTCTCAGTTTAACTGCACTAAACAGAAGAAAATACAATTTTAAAGTACCAAACATGTGGATAAACACTGGAAATGCATTACAACCCACTGCTATCCATCTCATCCTGAAATGAAATTACTTCCTAAATGCTGTGCACCTTCAGAAACTAAATAGAAAAAAATAGGCATATACATGTATGTTTATAGAGCTAGGTGGAGAGATAAAATTAATTTCTGGAACCTCCCTGAAAACTGTTGGGGACTTTCCTACTGCTACTTAAGAGTTTTTTTTTAAATAAATGGAGCATAGAACAATGGAAAGTTAAAAGACATAGAAAAGCATTGTTCAGCAATTCTGTACCTGTATCGTTCTTCAAAAAACTGATACTCAATCCTTGCCTCTCCTTTTGGCTGAGCAGAAAGAAGAGCATCCACTTTCATTACCAAGTCACTTGCCCTGAAAAGAAGGAAAAGAAAAAGGCTTGGAGATATCCAAAAAATGCCTGTACTTATCACTTTTCTGTCAAGCAGCAGCAAAAGAGAAGGCAAACAGAATCCAGATACCCAAACACTCCTACTATCTCTCTATATAGGCTCTGAAGAATTAAACATATTTAAGGGTTAATCCACCAGTAATTTAAACTGGCTTCAGCCTTATTACTGAGTATACCAAAGAATTTAACAAATACAGAACAGCTGTATTTTAGGGGTCAACCATATTATAGGAAGTGCATTCCTGATCTTCACCAACCACTCAGACCTGAAAGCCATTCAGATCAAACCCTTGTTTCAGTGCTCTTCCCATTTTACACTGCAACTCTGAGCACTAGGAAGCAATCCTGTAAGTGGAGAAACCTTTGAGAGGGGTCCTATCATAAAAGATAATTACTTTATTACTAAAAGTAATACTACTTTTAGCACTTTAATAAAAGTAATATTACTTTTATTACTTTAAGCACTTCTTTTTCAGTATTTCCATAATTTTTCAGTCTAGTATTTTAAGAATATATTCAATCTTAAAGGAGTAAAACCTCTTGAAAGTCCAATGAAAATAGATTTGTACATCACACCTTTGCCAAGAAGCAAAACTGTAACCTACAGGTGTGTCAGCTTTTCCTGAATTAACTGAGATTTATAATGACAGCAGTTTAAATTGTTCCTACCAAACTCACAAGCCTGGTGAACTCCACTAAGTTCTACAAATTTTTCCAATGCAGAAGATAATTTCAAAAGTTTTTGAAAAACATTGGCATCATTCAAATAAATAAAAAGAAACCCCAAACCCATTGCTCTGTCCAGAACTAGCCTACATTCAAACTATGCCTTCTTCCACCACCCCTACACCCAATGGATGCAGAAGTGCTTGGAACACAGTTAAAAACCTGCCCTGCTGGGATCCAGAATCACACAACATTTCTGCAGAACACACCTCATGTTTAACTTACTTGATCAGCCCTTAACAGTCAAGCAGCATCACAGAAAAATGTGATGGGAAGTCTGGGAGAAAATTCCCATAGCTACATGCTCCAACACAAACATACACCTACAGGGGACTCCTGTTCTTTTGAACTTCAACATGGCTTTCTTTTGAGTGGTTCATCTCTGCTTTGTGCACTAACTGTCTAGAATTGTGACTTCCCTCTCCTTATCTCTGTCTCTTTTCCTAGTGCTTCTCTCTGAAGTTAAAAGCAGTTTACAGGATTCTCATAGTACTGATGGAGAAATGTATTACTAAAATAATTTTTATGTTGATAGGCCAAGCAGCACTTAAATGAATTGCAAATCAGATTCAGAAAGTCATATTATCAAGAGTTCCAGCACTTCTCTCTGTAAGCCTCCTTATGTTTACTTACAGATCTTCTTCAAATCCCAGCTGCTGAATCTGTGATTTGATTTTCTGTCCAGATGTCTTTAGTATGATATTTTCAAGGAGATGAAAATCATCCTGATTGAACATCTCTCCATCCTCTAATGGGCCAATAATCTACCAAAAATAGCAGAATCAGCATTATAAGATAAAGGCTAAACTGAAACAAAATTCAAAGATGTATTAAATAAATACTCCAGCCCAGTCTTAGTGGAAGCCAACTGTTTAGGCTGGTATTAATGTCAGTGGCAGCAGAGTTTAACAGGTAAATCCAGGTATTTAGAGCCAGGAGTCCCAGACTAAGGCATAAATTACACACTTAAAATTTTCACTGGGTCAGGCACTTATAATTATACATGAAGTACCACATCTGGAATGGGCAGCAGAATACCAGGCCAATTCTAATAGGCCAGCAAATCTCCCTCCTGTAGCCTTCAGAAGCCTAAAAGCCACCTAGACAAGTTTTGTTATTCTGCTAATGAGAAAAACAGAACAGAACAACTCAACACCTGAGATTTTTAACCCATTGAAATATCCAGCTACCACTGGGAGCTGCATGGGTTTGTTCCTAACCAGAAACAGATGACAGAAGAAAACCCAATGCTGTACACAGCGGTGTTTCATTATTTGCAGTGAAATACTGCAAATTGTGACATCATTTATCTCATTTCAGATAAACTGTAATAAAAACAGATGGTAGAAGAGACCAAGGTACCTTGGTCAGGGCAAAATACAGTAACATTTTGCTCAGTAAACTGAAGCAGCATAATCTTCCAAATTTATCATCCCCTTTTACCCCTGCACTCAATTCACTACCAGCATGAAAGCAACTTATATTATTGAGAGACCTGAATTTGTACCAAATGCTAACAACTAACTGCACTCAGTAAAAAGAAAAGGTCACACAGGTGTGCAGAAATCAAACTGGAAGTGATCCTAAAGACTGCTGAGACCTAAAACAGGCTGACACTCCTGTATCTGATCCCCACCCAGACTCTGCTGCTCAAATCTGCTTCTTTCTCACATGTGGAAAGTCTCTTTCACTGTCTGCTGATCATCTCACCCGTCCATTGCTGATCACAGCCCTCTGCCCCTTCTTCAGCTTTAGAACATCTCTGCAATAAATAGCATGGGACAGAACAAAATCCATCTTGGGAGATTCAAAGGCTTCTTTGAAAATATTGGTATCCATACCCTAAAAGAAAAGAATACTTGACATTGGAATAGGAAGAAAACTAGACCTCTGCAGATTTTATAAAAGCAACCTTTCTGTTTCCATTCAAGAACATCTTTGTATCTTGCTAAAATTGATCCCTGGCTCCCTTTTCTTTGTGGTCCTAAACCTAATTCTTACTTGTCATCACCAAACACTATCCCAGCTGCTGCTGTGAAGGGCCACAGCTACTTAGACCAGTTCAAATCTTCCTGCCTAACTTTTTAAAATCTACTTTGAGAAATGCACCTGTACTTTTCCCCATCTTTTAAAATAACATTATTCTCTTAACCACCCAAGAAACAGCTGACTCACTTAAATAGATCCCTGCACCCATGTTCCTTCTGCCTTTTCCAAGTTATGCAGCTTTGATGTGTATGAGGATTTACTTCATGTTTAGATGGATTGTTTTATTTAGGTAAGCCCTTCAGAGATTTAAAAAAAAAAAAACAAACCCAACAGTGTTACCTTTCTCTGTTACTACACCTTCTGCACATGAATATACTACACTAAAAAATTAACTTGAGGAACAAGCAAAGCACCCTCCCCATGAAAACACCAGCAGACACACCTACCCCAACAGCAAATTCCAAGATGTCAGCTCCTGCCTCCAGTGCCTTCACAGTTTCTTCTTTTGCCATCTTGGTGATGAAGTTCTTGGCATTATTTGAGGTTTGTGTCTGCAAAGCTGCCCATATGGCTTTAGCTACAATGGTATTCTGGCTGTTGGGTTCTTCACTAGGATTATTAATCATGCTGATTCGAATGTTATTGCTGGATTTCTGTGTTTAACAAAACAGGTGATGGGAAAGTTTAACATTTCAGATATAATAAATATATAATAAACACTATAGCAAAAGCTTTGCATTTTTAACCAGAATATCAGATTCCAAATTGGGTAAATAACAGCACAAGGTTAAAATGACAAATTAACTAATTTAACATGAAGCATTTAACTTATATATAGGCTCCACTGTGACAGCAATCTTCCAGATAACCCTGTGCTACCTAAGAAATCCAGAACCATGGCCACCACTCAGTCTGGCAAATCCCAGCTCTGCACTTTTGTGTTTCAGTTATCCTCCCAGAACCAATGGGACAGAGCAGAGAGCAATGCTTATGCTTATCTCCAAATCAAAACACAGATATTCCAGTTTAACACCACAGGTTTAAAAGAAGATTTATTGTATTCTGTCCTAGCTTAAGATCAGCAATGTTCCAGTCCCTACAAAAAAAGATGAGGCTGGAAATTAGAGACCCTGCAGGGAGAAGCAGTCTCTCCAGGTGATAACACAGGAAGATGCACAACTTGTGTTTTACAAGCCTCTACCAAGGGTTTTGTTAGCACTGCTAACCCATTCCAATGAACCCATTACCTACCTGATGTTTAATGGCATCATACAATAACTGCCTCCCTGAAGGTTTATCAAAATCACCAACAATCCAAAAAGTAACTGGTCTAACAAAGGAATCATCTGCAATTATTAAAAAAAAAAAAAGAGAGAAATTTAAGGGTGAAAGGAAGGAAAGCTTCATTTTTTCCTTATTTGGAGGTAAACTGTGTCACACATGCAAAGACTTCAAAAAAGTAAAATTTTATAGAAAAGCAATGGGTGAACCTAAGCTATGAAGCCTGGCAAGACAAAATTAATAGCACTGGTGTAATAGTCTTTATTAGGTCATTCAGAAAACCCATGTGGGACAGCATGCATTGCTCTAAGCTAGATTGTTTTAGTATTTTTGTTTGCTACCTTTAAATTACAAATCATAAAGAAACACATAAATAACTTGGAGATTCCAACTGGGGTTGGAATCCAGCAGACATATCACTTCATTGTATTGAAGCTGTTAACTTACAAAATCAGTTTTGTATAAAGACAAAAGTGTTGGGGCAAACATGCATTTCAACAGCTTCCTTCACTGCCTGCTGGTTCTAAAGCCAGTGTTATAAAGGAACCAGAAAATTCCAAGAACAATTTAAAAAATGCCAAAGCATGAGTTACCATAGATCTCCTTGGAAGACATTCCTGGTCAAAGAGCAGAAAGGAAAGGGGAAAAGGAGAGACACATTAATAACTTGATGGTAATCCCAATGTGTATCTAGAAGCTGCAGCACTGTACTGGGCATAACTGAATCACTACAGTTCAGATCCAACAGCAACAAGTTTGTGCTAATTTTATTGCAATAAGCTTTGACTTTTTCTTCCCCTCAAACAGATGGATGCTTGATTTTCATGCTACAGCATTAGTTATACTACATATCATCAGTTTCATACCGTAGGGTGAGGACATCATTCTGAGGACTGTTTACAAACACTGCTGTGCCATTGTGCTGTTATCTTCCCTCTTTAAAAAGCAGCATGGCAGTGTTGTATCCATGCTGGTGCTGAGCCAGCAACACATAGAACTTCTCTATTACTTCAGAAGATAAATGTGGTACAGCATTACTGTAATCAGATAGCAGTTATTAAAAATCTTAAGTGGCAGAAGAGGCACTGACCAAAAAATGTCAAGCCATGGAATTGCAAATTAATGCAATTTCCAACAAGCATGCCAAGGTGTGGACTTAATTAATGCTCCACACAAGAAACTTGTTCAAATCCAAGTGGCTGAACATGAATAAAGAGCAGGCACGAGACAGGAAGAGCAATGGGAACATTTCAGGTAGTGCACATGGATGGCAGTGACTAGAGACAGGACCATGGAAATTTGGGACAGTCTAGTAAAGACAGGAGACAGGAACGGGAGGATTTGGGTCAAATGACAGCAGCTTATTTCTGGAATCTAACCAAAATGGATAAAGGAAACACCTGATCATGTCTGGTTAGACCTAGTTAGGCTCTGTATTATGTCTATGCATGCATTTCCTACACTTGAGAGGTACAGGCAAGTTTGAACACTTCTATGTGCAACTGTGAGAATATTGCCATTGGAAAAGCAGTGCATGCACTGGAGCAATAAAAACAGAACTGACCATGCTAGGTGATGTCTTATATAATGGGCAGTTGGAATTTTCTTCTGAATCCATGTAACTTTTAGCAATTTTGAATTATGAGACAGAGAACTAAAACCCCTTTTATATGTTTCTAGTCATTTGCTTACACTGCTGCATTTCTGGGGGTCACTTGCAGAACAGTAAGAGCAGTTTGTGCGAGACTTCATTATTCAGTAAGAGGTTGGACTGGGTTTAAAGAGGGGAACATTCTTGTTCCATGCAGATGTCATGTCTTATTAAAAAAAAAGAAATCTTTAACAGACCATGCTGTTACCCACAGGCCTGGCAGGGCTCAGTGTGTGTGTGAAGATCTGCACATATGCTTGGAAATACACATAAAAGCAGATTTGGATTCAGAATCCACCACAGATGTTACCTTTCTTTGTTAAGTAGGTCATGCTGTTTGCAACAGCAGCTGTCTTATCTTTAGAATCCAAAGTGGTAAATCGAGCAAAGTCATCCACAAAATGGTTATCTGAGGAAGAGAACAAGTGTTAAGTGCCAAAGCAACTATTCCATGTAAACTGAAAATAAAATCATTACTATTACCAGAACATTAAGAACATGTCCCATTTCGCTCCTTCTGATACTGCTTATGTCTCATTGTCATTGTTAATATATAGGCTGAGAAATTAATTTTGTCTCACAACTTACATTAATAACTACATTGCATATTTGGTAGGCAGAAGTCAGTTGAAAGAATTGCCCAAGTCTTGCTTAGTTGACACCAGTGTACGTAAATAATAGACATTGAAAAATCCACTGTGTCACTATTTTTCAAGCAACTCAAAAAAAGGCAGGAGTAAAGTTATTGTACTGCAGTCACTGTATTGGATGTTCATTTAGCAAGGGAACATTTTGCTAAATCTGTATTAATTCCAGAGATGACTGCCAACCCTGCTCAAAAGAAGGTCAGAACTAAGAAACAAACTGCTGCTTTATACATTATATAATTTCTCAGCTTCATGAGTCATAATTCCCTTAAGGTCTGTATAAAAACAAAACAAGTTCCCATTTTGAAAATCAGTAGACATTTAATGTTGTACACAAACATCTGTCTGCACCAGGCCTGGGTCATCACTTCAGGTTCTGTTAATGCTTTGCCACCTGAGCTTTCCATTGGAATAGCAAATCTTTCACTCAGATACTTCAGGTTTAACACAATTAAAAGCATCCCTTACTCATTCCTGTCAGATCTAGGTACTCTCTGTCAGACCTTAGGATTCTTGAGTTAATTCTTGGAACAACATTAGGCTGGTTCATGATATACTCAACTACATCTTGGTCATTAGATAGTTCACCCTGAAGGAAAGAGGAAAGAAGCATTATTTCTTATTTGACATATAAAATTGCCTTACATAACCTTAAAAAAAAAAAAAGCAAAAAGCAATTATGAAAGCTAAGTTGTCTTGTATAATATGTAGCCAGGGACTTGTCAATCAGCTTTTCCAAATCTAGCTTCTCTCAGTCCACAGAGGAGCTTAGCACCCACCAGGTACACAGCTCGCTGGAAGATGCTCGTGGTTTCCAGGATTTTGTGCATTGTCACAGTTTCCAGGTCATCAGGATCCAGCTGATCTTTTTGGAAAGGCATCCCATTGAACAGAACAACAGGAAGAGGGCCTACACCAGTTTGCTCATAGTAAGCTCTTGCTGCCTACAAACAGGAACAGAAGCAGCTTTAGCACATCAGTCCTTTGCCACAAAGGTTCCTAACAAGCTGTGCAATATCCACAAGTCTAAACACACCATGAGATCCTTACTGTTAGACAAAGAAAATGTATCTTTCAAACTTTCAAAGTTTCAAAGCAAAATAAGTTACTTCACAATACAGAAGTGCACAATAGTCCTTTAAGTTCATTTTGTAAATGAATTCCAATGAGCACTTTCTGTTAGTGGCAAAAGATGCACGAAAGGAAACATGACTTTGCCTGTGGAAGCAAATGCAATGCAAGCAGTGATAGTTGTAATTTAAGACAGGGTAGGGATTTATTTTTTTTTTTAAGAATGTGTTTCTTAAACCTGTAAGAAAACAGTTACTTGTGAGGCAGGGAGTTATTCTGCCAAGACAAATTTCCCTGTTTCATGTAACCACTGAAAAGTGCACCAGCATTGACAGATACCCTGTTAGAAGTTAAAGTTAACTAGGTTCTGCTGGCTAGAGGTTCTGATTGAGGCCTCTCCTCTCATACAAAAATGCCTGTCTTATTTTTATGGATTTTCATTTCCTTAAAATGTTTTTCTCTTCACTATTCTGCATTGAAAGACTCATACACATACAAACCTATTTTCTGTAACCCTGACTGCATTTCTTACATTTACAGATGTAGGCAGCATCGTGTGTGTTAAGAGCTATTGGTGACAGTATTTTCATTTGTTTTAGAACAACAAAAAATAAGAAACATCCACCTATAAAATCTCAAATAAAATCTGCTTCATCTCACATATAAGTGGATCAATAGTGATTTGCCCTCCTAATTTTCTACATACAGAAAAGTATCAGACCTAAAAATCACTTCAAGAATTATTTGCAGCAGTTTGTTGGATGTCTTGCTACAGAAAAGGCATTTTGAATTCATAATCATGGCTTTATCTCACTCAGTATTCAAATACTGATTCAGAAGCCCCACACTGATCCCTCCAAACATTAAGCCTCTTGGTTGTTTCATGAGCCATTCCATCACTTTGATTTTTTTGCAAACACTTTTAAACTCTACTGAAGTCTGCATTTTTAAAAATATATATTCCACTATATGTATTATGTATATTAAATAAAGCTTATGCTGAACATAAACAGGAAAATATTACTTGAAATCCCCCAAGGTGGTAACAAAATAGTTCCCTGGTTAGTAAGAGAACTGGATCAAGAAATTGTATGCAATTATATTTTCAGAACCGTTGCAGCAAAAGAAGTGGGGAAAAAAAGCTCTATTTCATGAATTCTTACCTTTCTGTTTTGATCATAGGCAGAATCAATTCCCAGCACGCTGTTGATTTCCACATAAGGATATTGTTTCTCAAGAACACTAACAACATGTTCCACTTTCAGCTGGTCTCCTGTCTTCACTTTGTTATATATCTGAAAGGGGAATACAAATTTACAGCTGCAACTGTAAAGCCTCTGTCCTTATCAAAGGTAAACTGACCTGTCAGCTGTATTACAGCAGTTACAATAAGGCATTAACAGCCAGACTGCAAAACTTATATTCATATTTATCAGTTGCAACAGCTCCTAAGCATTTGTAGCCATTATAAGTATCTTGTTATACGTTGTAGTCATTCCAGTGAGATTGGAAGAAGGTAAATATATATTTCTTTAAATAATAACTTGCATCTTTAATTGGAAAAGGTATTTGAGGAGGGAAAATAGTTCTCTGGGGGAAAAAGCCTCAAATAAAGCATATCCAAGGAACTACTTTCCCTTCAGAACTTGGGATATGCTTATGAACAATACAACCTCACAGCTAAAGCAGGTAACTCTTTCCCTCTTGAAGACACAAGATTTTACTTCCAGCTACAAATACACACCCAAAATAAAAAGAATAAAAGTAACTGTCTTTAAGTAACCAGCAAATTAACATCACAGTATGTCCCAGCTTGCCAATTTGTACAAGTATCAAACCACAGTGAAATTCATTTACCAGCACCTGTATTGTCCTATGACATGGCAAAGGTACACAGCTGGAACAGTTCAAACCAAATTATAACATTGAAGGGATGGGGCAGTTCAGAACTCAGAGACAGAATGAGCAAAGGGACAGGATCAGAAAAACGGGCAGAAGTGTTAAGTGTCACAATGAAACCTGTGCCACAATGAAACTTAAGTCTCACTTGTTAAAGTTAAGTCAGAAGCACACAGGGACATATGTATTCTGTGGTACCAGTATTTGGAGATACTCTGCATACTACCCCAGCCAAAGAACAATTCCTTCCATTATCTACATATTAGCCCACTAACATAATCTTATGTACAGGGAAAATATTAAAATATTCATTTCCCTTTTAAATTAATACTTACAGACATGACGGTCTGAAAAGCGTAATTATTGTCCATTTCTTGTGCCACATAATTGTATGTCCTAAGGAGGGCAACACCAGCATCCTGAAGTCCATCAACATCTTCTGAGTCGTTAACCACAAAGACTAGTCCTATCCTGCAATCACACAAATCCCCAGGTCATCATTTCTATAAAGAAACAACTCTTCACACAACTCCTGGCTGTGATCATGATCTTAAACACAGGTTTTTTTCTAGAATAGTGTGGGAGGATGTTGAGCAGAGCAGCCAGGAATCAAACTTAGGACATATAATCTGTAATGAGTCCATCAGTATCTTGCTTTTCACCTCTCTCCCATCCAAAACTTTAAATTTCTTTTGGATTGTTAAAAAACAGAACTCTGTTTTGCTAGCAGAGAAACTTATATTCAAAAAATATACACATACCTCAAACACAAGGAATGTAACATTTCTGCAGTGTCCTAGCAATGAGAATTTTACAACTGCAAAAGTCACGTGAATAAAAACTGATGTAAAAAAGCCCCAAACATTAAAAGACAGCGATTACCTCAGCGGGATGTGGTTACTGAAGAACATTTCTGCCACATTCAGTAATTCTGCTGTGGTCTCATGAGTAGGATCTACTATCAGCACCTGTATACGAACAGCAAGTGCAAAGTTTTCATGCCCTGGAGAGCCAATGCTGCCAAGATATATAATATTCTCTTCTGTCCCAACCCAGACAGAACTGGGCCATTCAGACTGCATGTAGGGCCCTTCATTCATGTAACTGTTGTCTTACAATTTAAAAATTTCTATGTTAAAAGTATTGAACTCCAGAGAAAAAGGTAACACATCCCAGCTCCCACAGCTTCAGATGGTTCAAGTCCCTATTTTCCTCTAATCAGAGTTCTTGTTTTGCATAGGGCCACTTTGACAAGAGTTACCGTGCACAATTTGCAAACTCTTCATCAGATCTAAGTAATTTACCTACAGACTAAAAGGACACCCAGGACTAAGCTGAGGGCTGTTGACCATTTGTTCAGGTCTTGGTGCATGAATGCTTTCTAACTGAAACAACTGAAGCTGGTCTTAACTCTGCTAAGAAGACAATAGTTAGCAGATTCGACAGATTTCATTAACCAACTTCAGGTATTATCACAAAGTTGAAACACACCAAATTGTTATTTATCAGATGATAATTTTGTCCATTGACAAAACAACTCCTGGCATTTAATAGATGCCACAGCATCATGCTCAGTAATCTCTGAATCTCAGCCATAACTTACTAATATGAGGAGAACAAAGCCTTGCAGAAAAGCATCCTCTCACTCAAGCTATTTAAGTGACAGGGAATCCAGTGTATACGTGAGATAAGCTGCAAAAGCTGATGTTCCTGCTCCTGACAAAACAAAATGCACATTTCATCCAGTCAGATTATTACTTACAAAATTATGGAAGTTTTTTCGGATTTGCCTGATCACACCAGGAAATGTGGGACGCAGCAGCTCCTGCACGCTGGAAGGCCAGGAATTGTACCGACTATCAACTTCCAGATTGTTGATCCACTAAGGAAAAGTAAAGGCATTTAAATGATTCACAACCCTCCTGCTCTGGTCTGAGACTAAAATATTTTCAAATCAGACACTATATTGAAGAAATAAAGCTTCTAAAAAGTGCTAATTATAACCTTATTATCCTTTTTACTTCACTGTGGTTTCAGAGCTGATTGAGAGAAAAGGACAAAAGCTCCCCTGACAACTTAAGAATGCACTGCCCAGCAGCAAATCAAGTATTTCTATCAAAAACCATACTCACTGAAATGGCAGGGCTTCTGATGTCCACAGCATAGTCAGAATCTGATGGCTGGATGTTCAACTTCAGGACATTGTGTAAGGAAATTCCCTCAATTCCCAAGCTGTGCAGCCCTTCCATAACACGGGCTTCATTGCGAAGCACATCAATCAAGCTGCAAGGAAAAACAAAAAGGGGTTGAATTTTAACCCCACAGCAAATTACTTACTCTTACCCTAAGTAATTAAAAAAAAGGTATAAACAAGTGTGTCATGTCCAGGCATTAGTTCTTATTCATCATCTATTTTTTACCATCCTAAGAAACTTGAGATTACTTAAATCTATTCAATTAATATTGTATAACTAGGAAAGCAACATTAAATCGGGACAACTAATCCATTATATTTATACATGTATGTATTATTGAAACACATCTTGACAAAGATATAGGGTGATTTCCAGATGAAAAATTTACAGTAGTTTATTCTTTGATTACTGGTCTGCTGTCTTCAGAATAAATCTGTATGCTGACAGGCTGAGAAAACAGTATCTTGCTAGTCACACAGGTCAAAAGAACAGCACAAAGGTGACTTCTCATTCCAATCTTCCACTTTTCACATTAGATTTTTTGTTGGAAATGCACTTTGAATAAGACAAGGAACCATGATTTTCTTTTTACAGTACTTAACAATTTAACCTAGTCTAGATTATGAAGAAGGTTCAAAACTGTCTAAATAACTTTATCATTCATGCACAAGCAAGATTCAAGTTTCTAAGCAGGATGCAATTATTGTGAAAAACAAAACATTCCTACCTAAATATATCCTGGGTGTCTAAATCAATAAGCAGTCCATTGATGAATAGGGCAGAATCTCCTGGTTGCAATCCTAATGTTCCCTTGAAATACTGAAAAGAAGTAGAAAGCCATTAGAAGAGTGCTCTGCACAGAAAATATTACTAAAGAGTTTAATGTTGTTTTTTTCCAGTAGGTCTTGTCTTGCAGTACCAGTTATAAACTTCTATTTAGAGGCATGATGAACACTGAAGGAAAAACATAGTGTTTGGATATTTTACAACATTACCATCATGAAGACTGTGAGCAAAGCAAACAGAGGAATAACAGAAGTACCACATGAAGTACCAAGAATAGGAAAGTAGCTTCTGATCAGAAAAAATTTCCACTTTTTATAAAATAAATAAGGCTCCCAAAGAAAAGCTGAGTGTTAAATTGTAGCTTTCTGTGGATAATTACATAGTGAACTCTAATGTAACAGTAGCAGTGAACTTAACTATTAAATACCCACACAAAGTGAGTGGTGCAAAAAACAGCTCTGAAGGGCACAGTTAGATATAGCCTGGTCTGGATGTAGCAGCCCAGGTATCCTCTGAATAAAAATGAATCCACAAAATCATGGGTTTACTTGTGGACCAGAGTCTGATCTAACACACAGCAGAAAGGCCACCAGGTAGCTTTAGCTTGGACTTACATTTATACTTCATCCCTTCCAGAACCACATGGGACAAGAGTGCCAAACCCCATCCCTTCTCCTCTGATTTCATCACTATTGAACAACAAGGCATTTCTCTCTCAGAACAGGAACCTCAGGGGACTTGTAAGTAGCTCTGCATTTACTACTAGACTCCCAAATATCATTAATTAGATTTCTAAACAGTATGTGTGTACTTAACATACATTGTCTTTTTTCTAATAATACCAAATAAGATTGAAATGTGTGAAGAGGGCAATGTAGCTCAAACAGCAAACGCTGCTGTTTGACTTTTTTTCATTACAATCTTAAACTTCTGTTTTGTACCCTATCCAGACCACACTACCTGGCATATTTTATTTGCACAAAGTTCTGTACAAAAGCCTGTACAAAATCCCCAGGAGGCTGTTGGTTTTTTCAGTGCTTTGCTAATGCCAAGGACACAGCTGAGCTGTCTGAAAAACTTCTGCAAATACAGATCCTACTCAGTGACCTCCAGAGGCCCCTCATGACCTGGGGAGTTTTATGATTCTGTTTCAAAGCACATCTAGACTTAGCTGGTAAATTTTATCCCTTCACTAAGCACCAACATTGAAACCATTTCCTCCACATAGAATGAATCATTCTAAAGCCACAGCAGGTTTTGAATTTATTCTGTGACTTCCTAGTGATCACTGATGTATAAATCTAAATTGGATAACAAGAACTAATTTTCTTCTGCATCATTAAAACTGTAGGAAGATGCTTAATATAGCTGCTTTTCAAGCAATAAATTTCTAACCAGAGCAGTATTTTACTATTTGAGCAAAGAAGTTTAATTATGCTCCCTCATCCATGTGTGAAAATCCACCACTTCATCACTTCCCAGATGCATACTACAAAGTTGTGTGTGAAAATACTGGGTCATTATCTTGAGCAACAAGTAAACCTAAGTGCAAAGGCACTGTGTTACTTTTTGGACACATTACCTTTTGGTTCTCTTCAATTTCTGCTCTGAATTCCGAAGAAACAACCGTTTTTGTTATGGCTCTACAAAAATAAAAACATCGTGCTATGAATCCTCTTTCTGTTTATCTACTGGATTGATATCTACTTATCTACCTTTTGTACCTTACATATTAAGATAATTAACCTTCTAGTATAAAGAGGTGCAGCAAGAAGCAGTTGCACTTGGTGACATCATAAGCAGTGGGATGCAGCATTTTTCTTACACTGTATAATCCAGCAGCACAAAAATGTTAACCACATGCCAACTCTCAGTGTCTAATTTCACATTAATCATAATAAAAGTGTGCAGCTGCCAAAAATGTAAAGATGGAGGCTGACAACAGAAAATAGGGGATTTTACTGCTCATGGTGGGTTCCCATTCCTTTCCTTACTTGGGATCCAGTGATTGCATCATCAGAGTGGGCGAGTACAGCCCACAAGATCAGCCTGAAAACACAGTGAGATGCAATGCCTGCCTTAAGAAGCTCCAAATAACAACTTAACATCAGGTAGTGGGAAATAAGACCAGAAATCAGTCTATTTTTACACTCATCTCAGGTGCATCTCCCACCTACTTAAAAAGGGGGAGGTTCTGTAATATCATCTTGACAATCGAGGCAATGGAATTTATCAAGAGAAATATATCTCTAGACTGGCTGGCCATGCCATGTCATATTGAGTTTTTTCAAACTGATTTGAATCTGTTAAAGACAGTCACTGAAAAGTGCAAAAACCAGTGGAATTGTACATCAGCCTCTGACATGAGACTGACTGGGCTGTTTGGCAAAGTGGATCCCAGCAGAAGAGTGGGACCTTGTGAAGAGATAAATGTTAAGATCATTAAACAGAAAGCCCAGGCAACAAATTCTGGATGACTTCATGCAGTAAGTTTAGATGCATTTCACAATAAAATAGCGTGGGCGGTTCTGGCAAATTTTCTACTGGTCCACATCAGCTGCCATCCAAGAAAAACACCATAAAATCCTCTTTGTAACAGTAGGCTGAAGAACTCCCCAGCATAAACATTCCCCAGTGTTTGCTTCCAGCTAAATGAAAGCCAGAATTAACCCAACCAATGCTGTTTGTCTCAGGTCCTGCTCAGGAAAAGGAGAGTAATAAAACTTTCTAGGAGTCAAAATTAAGGTTACCTGGCCTTTGTAGGAAAGTTCTGACTAAGATCTTTCATGACCATCAGGGCATCCACAGGGGGAGCAGTCAAAATGCGAGCAGCAGTTTGAAAACTCAGATCTTAGTAGTGAAAAAACAGAGGTCAACAACTCAAAACTGAAAACAAGGCAATGCAGAGACATCTTAACTTTATCTTTCAACTTTTTTTTGCATGTTACCTAAGGAAATTCACTTTCTATCTGCACCTATAGATACTTCTTTAAACTCATCTTCTTTGTATTCAACTTCTGTGTGTTGCCTTGAAGTAAGTAACCCTCTCCAAGTGAACCTGTGTATGCTGCCCACAGTTGTTTCAGCGAGTCCAGACCAGCACTCCTTTTCTTTGGCTGAGGTGGGAGGATCTGCCCTGCCATTGGGCATAGGTAGATTCCCCATGGCTACAACATACATTCAGCTCTTTGAATTAGTCTTTTTGAGAGGATGAAAAGCCTTTTCACAGGCTTTTAGAGATGTTTTAAGGGAATGAGGCCAGAGCAGCATGTAATTTGAATTGGAAATAAAGTTTTCCTCTGGTCTTGAGAAATCTCAAGATTTCACATCAGAAGTGTGATCATGGAAAGGAACTTTGCATTCAGCAGACCATACAGTCAGTTTAAGAGCAAGTAGCTTACTGTACTTCACAATATAGAAAACAATCCTCATGTCAGAAGTCCCGTGAAACAATGCCAAAAGCTATTTCAACAGGAAAAGGTACTTTAAAAACCAAGTAGTTTCCAAGTGAGACTGAATGCAGGAATTTACAGTCAAACCCTGTCAGCTGTACACAGCCACGTAACAACCTCAATAGTGTAGAACACCAGAAAACATATTTATATTGAGTTTTTAGACCATAACTAAAAGCCTTTATCCAGATTACCTTGAAGCTGCCATACTTTCAAAGGTGCCATTTCATTGGTACTTTCCACGAGGTGTTTTCTGAGCTCTTTCAGCTCTTCTGACAAGTCAGGATACAGCTGTCTAAAAGGATACAAGAGTGAAACAACTTCTGTGGTTTCCTATAAGAAAGTCTGCTGCTACTTTAAAGAAACTATCACATTAAAAAGTACACTGCTAACACATACAGGAAACTCAGACATGTAAAAAATAATGATAAAGCAAAAGATCAGCATTTCTGCAAAAAGTTTTTTGATATGACAAAATCCAAATGGGTTTTACCTTAGTTTTCCAAACAGAAATCCTTGCACTTCATCAATAGGGTCATTTTCATCTATGACTGTAGCATTCACATCTGTGCCTGTAAACACACAGAGAACACCACTAGCACCAAGCTATTCACAAACAGAAAAGCAGGAAAATCTGGGGTGTGCATGTGAACATGTAAAGAAAAAGAAAACACACAGATTACACTATCAAAATAGTTTTGGCAGATGCAAGGGAGTTTGTAGAACAGAGATTGGTGCTCCATAAAAGCAGCAAAAGTAAAAAAAAGGTGCAGAATTCTGTCTTTAAAAAAAAAAAAAAAAAAAAAGCACATCAGGAACGGGGAACACATTCTGCTCTGAAGATGGATAAGGCAAATTAAAGTAGAGAAATTTGCTTTACACCTGCAGAGTAGCTGGTAAAAAATTAGTTGCATTAGTAGTGCCATTATAAGATCTAGTCCAGGGCCACGACTCCAGGATTTCACAAATGTGGAAGTGCCACGGCAAAGATCTGTTTCATAAGGAACATGCTGCCAAAAGGGATTTCAGAGCTAAGGAAAGAGAAATATCTGCAATTCAGACATTCATAGCAAAATGAGTATAAAATTACCTTGGCAATATTAAAATGTTCACATGAAAATACCTGAAATAAAAATTCACCTTTCACCTGGGTATCATCCTTGGCCTTATATTCTGTACTTTTAATAGCCAGTTCTACACCATAGCCAGAGAGGTAGACCTTTTCCTTGCTGGGATTCTGTAAGGAAAAGCCAACAGTGTGATATTGTCATCTTTGTTTGATCCAAAAAAGAAAAACTACCACTTCCCAAAGCTGAGAAATTTCAATCTGGTATTTCAGACATAATGGTAGACAGAAAGAAGCACTGTGAGTGACTCTGCAGTAACATACTCTAATAATTTTATTTCCTACTGTTTTTCAACACACTTCTTGAAGTTCACCAAGCAAGAATTATCTCTATGAACCAAAAAAACATCAAAATTCACAAAGAGGAACACAAAACAAAGTTTTCATGATTCAGTGTGTGAGCAAAGCAGAGGCAGATAGAGTCCTATCATCAAATCAGATAGAGGGTGCAAAGAACTTCAGCTGTGAAGTTCAAAAATTAAACATTCATTGAAGAGTTACCACAAAGAATGACAAGGAATAAAATAATGACAAAAGACAGGTGCATAATTAGCTCTGCCTTTAATGAGAGAAACATGACCACTTCCTAAAAGTATTTTGAAGTATAAAGGAGTCACAGAACAGTACCAAGATCTAAAGTCTAATACCCTGAATTTTGAATATAAGTACTCCTTCCAAGACTGATAAACAACTACTTTCTTTTATAAAAGGAAAGTAGTGTATGCAATGTATGACTTTATTTTATTAAAAGTACAAGTAATATTAGAAATTTAGCAGCTGATGCCCTTTTTTTTCCCCCCACATTCAAGCCTGACTGCTACACTGCAGGTTTTTGGCAATACTTAGCAATATTCAAGTAACATATGAAAGAACTCCAGTTCTTCATACCTTTTGAAATGTAGTTTTTAATACTAAACCAGTGGCTATGCACAATTTATTGGAGGAATATGGAAACCAGGATAAACTGCACTAGAAATGGTAAGTGGTTCTGTAAAAAAATTACTACAATGTCTTTCTTTTGAAAATGGTACCTAAATGTTACTACTTGGTTTTTATATCAAGTAACTAAAGTAACTAAGTGGCCTGACTGTGAAAGATCTGACTACTTCCCATGCTCTAATATGGGTAGAGAAACACTTTTTTTTACACTAAAGTCTCTAATTAATCTGGAATTTAAGTCTGGATTTGTGAAATCAAACAATATTACTTAAACAATCAGGAGATTTAAAATATTCTGTATTACTCAGCTTCATGCAATAAATAAAATAAAACTGAGTATTCCAAGTAAATGAACAACAACAGCAGGCAAATGTCAATTTAAAGGGAACAAACCTGGGTCAGTTTTCTTTTTGAAAACCAAGGCCAGTTACTCAATTTCAAATACCTCTGTTACAATGCACAAATATACTCACAGCAATGTAGTGTCTGAGCACATAAGTGATTTCTCCTGCCTCAGCCTTTGAAACAAGCCTCCTGTGCTGCCTGTAGAACTCCTCTGAGCCAATCTCTGCATAAAGTATGACCACAGGACTTTCAGGGTTTGATGCTGGGTACTTGTGGTCCCCCTTGAATAAAAATGGCTTTGGCCTAAGAGGAAACAGTGAAGAGTCACAGTGTGAGTCACAGCATTTCCTTACTCAATGCAAGATGCACATTTTTTCCCCGTTTCTTCATTTTTCACCGAATACATATGTTGAGCTATTCCCACATATTCTATCAAGGCTGGCAGCACTTGGTGCACGTTGATAAAAGCTTTGTGAAAAATTAACATATGAAAAGAAACAAGTGACTAAGAGCTATTTTGAAACTAATATGATCCTAACTTTAAAAATGAACAGCTTCCCTTAGATTTCCAATTAACTTTCTCTCCCCATGGTGATTCACAAATTCTGTATGAAAAAATATAAAAGGCTGATAAAACAGATGTGCCAAGGGCACAAATTCATTTGAACCTGGTCCTTGGCTTAGTGTGCAAACAAAAAAGTGAATGAAAAATCTGTTTTCAGCTTCTTTGTTTACATTTTGTCTGAAGTGCAATAAATACTTAAAGTATCCTCAGTAAGTCAGAAGAATATATGTGAGCTATAGATGCCATATGCCTGCACATTGACAAAAAAACCTTTATGCTTAGAACCAAATAACCAAGATTACAAAAATGGTACTGAAAACAAAGTGAAATGTAAGGATTTGGGTTGGTTTTGCTTTGTTACTTGTTTGGGTTTTTTTAATAAGTATTCTATTTTATACTTCTTTTTGTTATTTGCAGTTACAATCAAGTTTTCTTCTTGTAGAGAAATCTGAATTTTAAATATATTGTGTGGTAATTGTTTTCTTTGTTAATGCTGAGAAAGCTATACAGAGAAAAAAACACTGTGCATCCTTTCAGCCATTCATAAAACAAATTGTTACATTAACTCTCATTTGAATATGGAGCCCATGCCCTTCTACTCCTTCTATTTTCACTACATACTGAAGGTTTTACACACTCCTGAGAATTCCTACTGTCCTTCAACAGTTTTCAGCAATTTCCAGAATTTGTTTCCAAATCTTCCTGTGCACATTCCTTTTCCTAGCAGAATTATCAAAGAGCAAGGAATAAGAAAACCATCATTGCAATCTGAAATAACACCAACTAAGTGGCTGCCACTCCAGTGCCAACACTGGATAGGAGAAATCAACACTGAAGAACACAGAAACAAAAAGTTTACTACAACCTCTTCACAGCAGTGAGTCTAAGTTAGGTTAAATTTTAAGTGCTAATCCAGTAACAGGAAATTAAACAAATACCTCTCTGAAGCTGCCTGTAAAAGTTTTCCAAGAGAGTCAAAGTCACATGTTTTCTCCCCATGCACAACAAAAAACAGGGTACAGCCCTTTGGTGGAGATTCATCTGCTGCTATCTGTATAAAACATTTGTAATAATGTAGGTTAAATGTTTACCCTTAGAACAAGTGAAAATTACAACAGTGTAGCTGTGCAGCAAAAAGCATTATTTCCTACATCTCAGACTTATACTTCTTTCATGTTTAACACATAATTTAAATGCAAGGTGAAATTGCAAGATGGAGAGTTAAGCCTTAACTTATTTTTCAGTCTGTTACTACTAACTGTAAGGTTAGCTGCAGGTACAGAAAGCAAGGCTTGCAATTGTAGGGGTTTTGGTTGAGGTGTTTTTTTTTTTGTTTGGGGTTTTTTGGGGTTTTTTTTGTTTTGTTTGTGTTTTTTGCTGGGGTTTTTTTGGGTTTTTTTTTTGTTTTTTTTTTTTTTTTTTGTCTTAGACATCACAAAAATCTCTATTTGTTAAATATCAAACAACAAAATTACTCCAGATGAACTAGGAAGATGTTTTACAGTATTACTTAATTAAAGCATATCCTAATGGGAGACAATTTCCAAAGAATTACAAACATTAAAAAAGAACAGAGAACACAGTGAAGTTTTATTTATGTGTTCTAATCACTACATATATATACACACACATATATATATGGATTACTATCTTCAAGTTCAGTTGAGCAACAGGAAGAGCCAACAGAGATGGTCCTCTCAAAAATCTTTGTACCAATTCTTAGTGCAGCAGGCACAAAGATATGCAGACATGTCAAGATGCCAATTCTTTAGTCTAGTCTAGACAAAAATTCAGCACCTCATGAAATTTGTATACACATCCACTCTGCAGCTCAGGTGCACAGAGCAGTTAATCAGTTCAGGTTTTTTATACTCTCAAATGTTTCCTTCCACAGGTCCCTCCTTCCTGAGCCTTGGTAAAATGCTCTGCACATCACCTGAGCATTTCCTGTACTAACCTGTTGAAAAGCTTGAACTGCTGCAGAGTAGGAGCGTAAAGACAGGGAAAATTTCAACAAATTCTGCTGCAAAGGTGACAGAGTCTGGCAGGCCACTTTCAGCATTTCCTGGTAAGAAGAATAATCACTGCCTGCAAAAACAAAGTACAAGCAGTTATCTTTCTATCCCATAGTCTCACTGAAGAGGGGCTTCTCATCTTAGTGTGATTTAAACCAACAGAAGCCCATGATATTAATTCTGAGTATGCACATGACCATTTCTCCTCCAATTTCATTACAGCCAATTCTACAGCTGGATGAGAGTGAACTTCAACAGAGATCCAGGAGAGTACACTTGAATACATTCTTGAGGATGTAAACATGGACAGGAGAGGAGGGAAACATTAAATTTGGCTGAGAAATAGTAACACAGAGAAAAGGCATTTAAAATATTTCATACTTCATGTTGAAAAAGAATCTGCCAAGCAAAATGTTTCAGACTCATCCACTACATATGGATGAGCTTTTGTCAAATGGATATCCAAAAGCCTTGAGTACACTACAGAAAAAAATATTACTGAAAAAAGTATTTCATAAAAGTCAAATGAGGATTAACACAATGGAAGACAGAATACTTTGGTATATTTTTCAGCTATCACTCAGCATTGAGAAAAAGACCATAAAAACTTACCATCATGCTCAGCTGTCTTGATATTCTCACTGGCTTCAACAAAATTCCAGAATTTTTCTTGACCTTCTTCTGATAAAAATTCACTAAGTAAGATGAGAAGAGTGAGTTAGATCTACAAATTTTCTCTCAAGTTACAAATCTGATACCATGTAATGCTTTAGAGAAAGTTAGCACCTACCACCTCTATCAGCCAACTGTGTGTTACTAGGAAAAGCACTGCAAGAAAGTTAAAAACAAACAAACCCAAACAAATAATCATTGCAGACCAGGACAATGTGTACATGAAAGCAGCTTGTAAGGCACCTCCTGATCCTTTAAATGCCACTAACAGGCAGCAGTGTCCATTCTGGTAGCTCTCCTCCCTAATGTCTCCTCCCTAATGATTTCTTTGCTGTCTCTCTTTTACGAGAAACACACATTTTTGTTTATTTTGCTGAAACAAGCTCTAATTATGAGCTTTGGTGGGCTTTGGTGGAGGTTTTCTGTTTGCTTGTTCTTAAACAAGCAAAAGGAGAAGTCACAGTTTCAAACCATGTTATAATTCCCATATATTAAGCATATAATGGGTACTTATACAAGGTTAGATAATGAAATTAATCCCGTAAGCACTGCTAACCAAACACTGTATCATGTCAACACATGTAACATAGTTGCTATGCTAAAGGATGCTACAACAGCAGGTTGGGAGCCCACTCACTGCCACAGTAACTTGTGTGTTCCAATCCAAGGGTAAGTGCTGCTTGAACACCTGGGTAACAAATTGCAGTGCTGGGCTAAGTGCAGTGACCACAGGAGTGATTTTACACTGCAGTGCTGCATCATGCTGCAGTTCATCCCAGGTGAACTATCCTTCCCTACCCAAAGCCTCTGACTACAACGGATCAAATCTTTGGCACGTTATTTTGATTATTTGCTCACTGTTTCACGCTCCCTTAGGCTGAGTTTTCCCCCAGCAGTGTCCCAATGTCACACAGTCTCAGGGTATCTAAATCCTGGCATTAACACCTGTGCTTTGCATTTTACTGCTTAAGGAACTTGCTGTCTTCAGCTTCTCCAGAGAAGGTTACAGAAAAGCAATTTCACCTAGGACACCCCTGTCCTCTGAATGAAAGCCGTGCTCATGTGAATGAAACCCAGCAATGCTCAACTATTTTCATGTGAAACAATCTGCAGTAAAACAGACAAAATTCCACATTTGGCAGTACTCTTAAGTGATACAAAATTAAGCACACACATAACTTGAAATTCTAAAAGTCCTGACATCTCCCAGCTAAAACATTACAAAATTAAACAATGAGGCATTTCAAAAGTGCTAAGCAGACTAGCACTGAAAGACAGCATTTTGTTTTCTTTTTACACAACATCTTAAAAAAAAAAAAGTCTTTAATACCACAGAAGAAATGTTCCCAGGGTGACTTGCACAACTCTTAACAAAGCAATTGACTTTAATCAATGCAAAACTCACATGAACAAAGTTAAACTCAAGCTTTACTGAGCTAAATATACATGAGCAGCAGACGTGTATCAAATTCTACAACACTGAAGTAAAACACATTCAGCTACAGAATCTTACAAGACTATGCTGAACTCCTCTATCTAATCCTTTGAGTAAAACATCATAAAGCAAAAAATACCAACTACGTAATTGTTTATTGGTTATTAATGTTTGCTCTAATGCAAAAATGAAAGTATTTATCACACAAAACAACTACTACTGTCTCCTCTAAAATCCTCCTCCCATCTCCCCATGCACAGCAGTGATCACATTCCCACATTATTACTGTTGGTAGTGACCAGAAGCCAAAGTGCCACATAACAAAAGAACACTTTACTTTATCCTCTAAGCATATTCTGGTTTGACAATGAAAAACAAATCACAATGCACTGACCTTGTTTCAAGGAGTAAAGGAGTTGAAGACCACTTTGTAGTTAGAGATGTTGTCACAGCCTTAGAATCTGCTTTTACAAGTGAAGAACTGAACCAGATTCCAAGAACTGCTATAAGTATTCCCATTTTATAGAACACTGAAAATGATGAAGGAAAATAATAAGTTTTGTATTGTCTCTTCTTATAAATACAGGATCTCAGATATACTGAGAGGTATGTTAAGATTTTAAAACTGCATTTAATGCAATGCATTAATGAGATGATCACACTCTCACCTGGGCTTACAAAATCAGAAACTTGAAGAGAGGCAAGGAATTTACAAACTTACTCGTGAGATGCAATTAAACCTAAATCAATTCCAGCTTCCTCTGTGCTTATGCTTTCAAATAATGTTTATGCTTCTGTTCCAGGACACCAACACCACATACTTCTTGCTTTAAGAGTATTACAATCTGCACACATTTCAGACTGGGTGAGAAAACAACCCACTGTTCATTTTATGGGAGGTAAAACTTTGTGTTAGCACAGATCCAGCAGCTGTGGACTAATCCAGGCAAGGGTGAGGTTCCCCAGTCAGTCCTTTAGGTTTTTTGGTGAATGAAGAAACAAGTATTTCCTGGCTGCACCAAACACCGCCAAATTTAAAAGCTGAAATATGAATTAAATAATGCAAACAGACTCAAATGATAGAACCTACTGTGAGAAATGAGAAAAAAATATTCCATTTCTTTATTGTCCTTCATTTTGTGTATTTTCAAGCCTTTGTATTCTCTGTCCTACACACCAAAACAAAGCCAAGTGGAATTTCCTTGCCCACAACTCCTAAGCTTATGGAAGACCTGAATTCTTCTGTTGGTTTTCCATTACAGTCTCCAAAGGTTCAAGCTTTTTTTTTTTTTTTTTTTGCCCCTCTCTGACTATAGTATATTTATATTTATTATACCCCCAATATGTACTCAAGTGCTCTTTGATTTCCTTTTTTTTTTTTTTTTTTTTGTTCTGGATAACTCATTTTCCATGTCCCCCCTGCACCTGAAAAAACGTCCTGCTGCAATTCTATATATATCACACCCAACAACCTGCCAGGATCTAACTTCTGTCTCTTTTTTATTACCATCTCAACATAAAGAACAGGGTTATATATGTGTAGCTCTAAGCTACCTGTATATATACATAACAAACAAACCAAATCCTCCTCTCTTTAAAAGTCTACACCCCTCCAGCCAAATGTTTCCCAGCAATAACTCAGACATTATTCTTTCTCTGGGAATAAAACCAGAAATTCCTGCTGTGATCCTCAAAGAGCAGCTCGGTCAGCTGCACACGACATTTGTTTTATGCCACACCTGGGAAGCAGACAGATGGCATCACAGAATGGGCACAGCCATCACTCCCTGTGTGCAGAGAGGGAAGCTCAGCCAATATTTGTGGAGTGAAACATTGGCTTCTGCCAACTGCAACGAAAAACCACAGTTCACAGCTCCTCCCAGAGACGGGTCCTTCTTATTCTCTGCAAATCACACACTGGAGTTTGGAATAGGTAAATGAATATACCCAACAGCACTCTCATGGCTAAAGCTCCTATGCTGCTCTCTTGTGCCTGCTTTCCTGCTCCGGGAAAGACTGAATTAAAAGCATTTTTCTATATGAAACAGGAAAGAAACCAAGGGACACATCTGACACCTGACACAGTTTAGCCAACTGAAAACCTGCAGATTAGAAATATCTATAAGTCCTCAATAATAACAGCCATAAAACAAAGGAATGACCGATATCTCAAAGAAAAATACACCATGTTAAAAGAGGCAAGAGGCACAGGAATGAACAAAAGTGACACAAGGAGATCCAGCTCTGTGCCAGGTAACAAAGCAGAACCCAATCTGAATTACGACACCGCAAAGCAGTGTAAATATTTTTCCTCCTTATTTTTCTTCCAATTACTCCGTTTAAAACACTCCGGCCAACTTGCACATCCAGCCTTGGGGAGAGGAATAAATCAGCCCACGTTTACAGTCAGTGCCCTCTGCCATGTCCTGCCAGGTCAGTCTGGTGGCAAGAGGGGGAAGGGCAAAGCAAAGCGAGCTGCTGCCGGGAGCGAGGGGCAAGTCCTGCTGCAGGCACAGCGTTGAGGCACCGGGACCGACACCGCGTACGGCAAAGATCACCGACAGCAGCGGGCCCCGAGCGCTCGCATCGCGCCGGGGGAGCGCGTCCCGCAAAGGGCTCCCGCCGCCGTGCTACGGCCGCTGCAACGAACCCACGGCGATTCAGCCCGTGACTAGACACCACGCCACTGAAGCGCTGAGCAGCCAGGGCTCAAAGCACGCATTAAACCCGGCCCGTCAAGGCGTTAATGGTGCGGGCCATTAAACCCCAGCGCAGCCTCCGCCGCTCCCCGGTCCCGCTGACCGACCCCCGCGGGGCGCGGAGGCCGCTCGAGGGACGCCGCCGGTGTCGGCCCCGCAGCGAGGTTCGCCCCGGCCGCCCGCTGCCCCCCCCCAGGCCGCCGCCACGGGCCCGCCCCGCCGCCACTCCCTCAGGGCCCCGGTACCGCGGTACCGTACCTGCGAGCGGCCGCGCGCCCGCCCGGCTCCCGCCGCCCGCGCCGCTTCCGCTTCCGCTCCGAGCCGGCGGCGCCGCGCAGTGACGGCGGAGCCGGGGCCCAAGGCAGGGCCGTGCCGACGGCAGCGGCTGCTCCCGCGCTGCTGTGCAAAGGCGGAACCTGTGGGGGTTTTGTGATATGAAGTGGCCCGTGAGCAGTCGCCAGCCTGTGCTTGCCGGAAGGAGACCCTGTGCAAACAACTGCTCGTTTATTCACAGTGTAGACACGGGGGGGAACTGAAAGCAGCATACGGCAGATTAAAACCAGTCGTTCTTCATTTATCTTCTCTGCACCTTTTGCACCTTCTCCATGAGAACTCCCTTGTTCATGCCGAAGGTGCCGGCTCCGCTCGGCTCTGCGTGTGCTCCGTGCCCAGCTGTGCCCTCGGAGCGTTCCGTGGCGTCACCGGCGCCTTCCCGAGACACGGCGGTGCAGGGGCAGCGCTGGGGTCTCGGGCGAGACGTGGAAAGCCAGAAGGAAGCTGTAAGTCCAGGCAGGCAAAGGAGAAGGGAATGTCTCAGGAGGGGAGCTGAACCGCAGCACAGGCGGGGGTCCTGGAGAGTGACATCGCACCGCGACAAACTGCTGCTCCTGGCCAGGGCTTCCCCAGCAGCACAAACACAATCACTGCTTGTGTTCCTGTTCACAACACAAACGCTAAGCTTTGCGGGGCAGACCTAGGGACTGCTTCATGTGATCCTCAAATTTCAAAGGTTTTCCTCCTGGTTTCGTTTTAAAACATTATTAAAACTCTGAAAGCGGCAGGTGTCTGGCTGAGATCATCTCTGAGCCTCAAAACATGAGAACAGTATCATGAAGAACGGTGGTGTTCTGATGTGGCTGCAACCAAACGCGAGGCAGCCCGGCACTGTGGTCTCTCAGGGCTGCGATGTGCGTCATCTCCGAGGTTTGTAGGGGGGTTTTATTTTTTTTTTTTTTTCCCCGTCTATCCCAGTGATAGGGGAGGGCAGGGTGCCCCGCCCGTATCCCCTTGTCCCTTCCCAGGATGAGAGTTGGGGACTTCGGGGAATCCCCGGGGTGCTGTGAGCACTCCCTCCCCTCCCCGAATTTTAGGGGATTTGGGGTGCTAAGCCACAGGGATCCCCAGAGCGCCCGCATGTCCTTGTGTCCCTTCCCAGGACTGGGGGGAGCACTTTGGGCGGCCCCCTCAGAGAGTTATGGGGGATCGCCCGAATTATGGAGGTTTTGGGATGTTTTTGGGGTGCTGACTCCCTCCGTACCCTCCCCAACGCCTTCCCGCCGTGTCCTCTTGTCATTTCGCAGACTGGGTGTGGGGGACTTTGAGGGGAGGGGTGGTTTGGCCGGGTGTGGAAAGCAGCAACGGGGTGCGGAGCTCGGGGTGGCGGCTGGAGCGGATCCGTGGGGACGGTGGCGGGTCTGTGGTGGGTCTGTGGGGGCGGTGTTGGGTCCGTGGGGGCGGCGGCCCCGCGCTGGCGGGCGCGGCCCGGCGGTAACCGCGGCCTGTCCCGCCCACCCCGCGTCTCCCCGGAGACCTCGCGGCGCGCGGCCAATGGCGCGCTCGGAAGCAGCACCGCCCCTCCCGCGCCTCGCGAGATCTGTGCCCTCCACAACCCCAGCACGGACTACATCTCCCAGCGGCCCCGCGGGGCGGGCTCGGCAGCCAATGAAACGCGGCAGCCCGCGGTAGGCGGGGCCGGCCGGGGCCAATCAGGTGCGGGCAGCTGCAGCGGCGGAAGCGGCGCTCGGCAGCGGCGGCGACGCGGGGCGACCGGCCTCAGGGACCGGCGCACGGCACCGCCCCGGGCACAGGTACTGCCGCGGCCGGCGCACGGCATCGCCCAGATCTGCGGGTCGGGGGGTGGCTCCGCGGAAAGGCTGCGGATAGCGGGCGGCGGCCGCCGCTTCAGAGCGCGACGGCGACAGAGGGGCTAGCGAGCCTCCGGCCGGCGGAAGCGCCGCGGAGGGGGTATCGCGAAGGGACGGCAGCAGGGCAGAGCGGCGCGGCCTGGCCCGAGGCGGCGGGGCCGTCGCGCTGCCGGGCACATCCGGGCCCTGCGGCCCATCGCGGAGGGGCGGGGCGCGCAGGGCGGGCGCTGATTGGCCGGCGCCGCCCCGCCGCCATTGGCCGGGCGCCGCGCGAACCTGCCCGCGCGGGCGCGCCGGGGTGGGTGGGGCCGCGGGGCCGCGCCCGGAGAGCGGGAGGGACGGAGGGAGGTCGGGCACGGCCGGGCCGGACCGGGCCGGGCCGGGACAGGACAGGACAGGACAGGACATAACGGCCGCGCTGCTCACCCGCAGGTGACATGAGCTCGCAGCAGTTCCCCCGTTCGGGCGCGCCTCCCGCCGCCCTGGGACCAGCGCCGCCGCCCATCTCCACCAGCGGCTCGACCGGGATTATCGCCCCCGCCGCCACAGGTAAGCGCGATCCCGGCCCCGCGTCTGTCGGCTCCGGGGGCGGGGAGCGATCCCGGGCACCCCGCCCCGTCCATGGCGCGGCGGCTGGAAGCTGCCGCGGTTCCGCCTGCGGAGAGCACCGTGGGCAGCAGAGCGGCTGCCGGCTCGGAACAGCGCCGGCAGAACCGGGATGCGCCTTGGCATCCCTGCCCAGTGTCGGTGCGCAGGTGCTTGTCCCGCTCTCTCGGTCCTCTGTGTTCTTAGCAGAAGTGACGAGCAGACATGGGAGCATCTCATGGAGCTGGAAATGGGGTGGGAACTGTGATCCCGACTCCTGCTGTCCCTGCCACTGTGACAGGTTTCAAGAAGTGACTGGGGGAGCAGTTTCATTTTCAGGAGGTTTTATACTTGTTTTCAGCTCGATATTCAGATACGTATTGCATTAAATATACAGTTTTTCATGCTGTTGTGACTTAATGGCAGTTACTTAGATAATTAAATACTTTTCACTTGAAAGAAAAGTTACTCAATCTGGGTTTAAAGAAGGTGTTTAGTTGGACTTCTCAGAGTTGACCCCAGGTTCCCCAACATTGCCCAACCCATCAGTTCTGAGGGGAACAGACAGAAGCAGTACCAGTGTTCCCAGTTTTTCCATCACTGGAATATGTTTAATTGTAAGAGTGAACTTCTTAAATTCCCATATTTCCGATGTCTCATCTCTGACCTAGTGGGTGACCAAAGCGAACTTTGTGACAATTCTTACCTTTTTCTCTGTTTTTCCCTAGTGAGTGACGAATCCAGTCGAGAGCCAGAAGTTGCTCCCAGGGAGCACATGGGCCCCAGTGGCTCCATCCAGCCTCGGGAGGAGAAGCAGGAGCCCGTGGTGGTCCGGCCCTACCCACAGGTCCAGATGTTGGCACAGCACCACCCTGTCCAGTCTGGTGCCCCAGTGACAGTGACAGCACCACCAGCACATTTGACTCCAGCTGTGCCACTTTCTTTTTCAGATGGACTTATGAAGGTAATAAGAGGATTCATTGGGGGAAAAAATATAATCTGTATGAGTCGGTGTTGGGGAAAAAGTAAATTACACCAAAACCTTCCCTGCTTTTGATTCTAAATCTTTCCTTGCATGCTTCTGCTAACTGTGCAGTGCCTTGTGGGTTTGGCTGAGCCAGATGATACACTGAGGACTTGCTAGTATTTCAGCATTATTTTTGAAGGGAGTGTATTTTGTTTATCTTTGAGGAGAGCAGTGATTTCAATCAGTTTCTGAAGTCTTCCATTTTGTCTTCAGGGTATAAAGTTGTTAATATCCAGTGTCTGTAGGGCAATACCATAGCCCTGACAGATTCCATTGATGACTCATGCCAGAACCTGCATATTCCCAAATATGCCCTTTCTTTATTTGGAATAACCAAATGTTCAGTATCTTTCCTCTCCAAACATTTAGCTATGCTTGCATGTTACGATTGCTGCTTCAACACTGAGCTCTTATTTGAAGTTGCCAATGTTTCTGTTTTTCCATTTCTTGCAGCCTCCCATGAAGCCCACCATGCCCAGCCGGCCCATTGCTCCTGCTCCACCCTCCACTCTCTCAGCTCCCACAAAGGTCCCTGGGCAAGTGACTGTGACCATGGAGAGCAGCATACCACAGGCTCCAACAATCCCTGTGGCAACTATCAGTGGGCAACAGGTGTGGTTGGTGGCTTTTCTGTTCCATCTCACTGCATGGTCAGATCAATACAAGTACAACTGAGGTGGGCTTTTGCAGCAGGAGGGAATGTAAATAGAGCAGGTTTCCCTATTCAGTGCTGCTGGTTGTTGGATCAGTTCTGCTTGGACCATTAAATTTCAGGCTTGGTTATCACTGTCTCTTTACAAAGCTGCTGATTTGTTGGGATCATCCAAATGAGATAGCACAGCCAGGCTGTGATGGCAGAGCCATACCCAAAAGCTGGGTCTTTCCTTAAAAGCTCCTGCTGCGTCAGTGTCACTTGGAGAATTTCTACTGTAGAGAAACTGCTGGGATTCATTATTGCAGTGTTCTTCAGCTTCCCTGGGAGGAGATCAGAAGAGACTTGTGAACAGTTAGTGGGTTTGCACTGGGTTCTTACTGAACTAGGAGTGACAAAATTTGAGAGAGTCTGTGTAGATAATGGTTTTGATTTTTTTTTTCCCTAACTTGACTGCAGAGCCAGCCCTGTTGGTTTGAAAATAGTTTGTCAGAACACTCATTACTAAACTTCTCAGGGTTTTGATGTAAAGGGCCTTTAGGTGGACTTGAGTTAGTCTGGCTAAGGATGTGCAGCAATTTCAGTGGATTTATTCTATATTAATATCCCCAGGAAGTCTAAAATTATAAAAAAAATATAATTTGTTCCAGCATTTGCCAGGTTTCCACCATTCTCTTAACTTTATTCGAGAGGCATGAAACTATGCCTTAATATCACCAGTGCTAGAAGGGACAACTCTGTGGTTGTTTGTGGGTGGCTGCTGGGTGACTGTCACCCAAGTACCAACCATCAAAACAGAGCAGTGAAACAGAGAAGTGTCTGCATCTTCCAGTGGCAGCAGGCTCTGTAACTTTAGCCTGTACAAACACCTGCCTCTTTCTCCATTCAGCTTTTAACGCATGCAGCCTTGGCACACCAAGTATTTCTCCAAGATCTCTTTTCTGTCTCTGAGGCTGAGATATGGTGATTCTGTGATTTTTGTAAACGCAGCTGACTTGTTTTGTTCTTGAACTCTGCAGGGCCATCCCAGTAACTTGCATCATATCATGGCCACCAACGTGCAGATGTCCATCATCAGGAGTAGTGCTCCTGGGCCTCCACTGCACATTGGAGCTTCTCATCTGCCCCGAGGTAAAGACCCAGCTGTGCTGTCTCTGCCTTCTCTTCACAGGCTCTCAGCTGCCCACACCTCTGAAACTCCCCTCACTGCTAACGCAGCTATTTCTTCAGATCTTAAAACTTCTGGCATGAGTGAGTGGCTGGTGGCCTTTTAAGAATTATGTTCAGCCATTTAGGGCAGGACCATGTGACAGTGTTTAAAATGCTGGCAGATGTCACCACATCTGTTATTCTAATTCTTTGCTGCTAAAACAATCATCACTTTCAAGAAAAAATATCCACTTAGAGACTCACCTGCCCTGCAAAATGTCATGTACAGTCTGGGTAGCAAGTACTGCTCACCTATGGCAGGGGCACGTGGGCAGTTGTGAGCAACATTCTTGAATCCCCCTGCCACGGGACCACTCATGCATTGTTATGCATGCTAACACATCATATTGTGTGCATTTGCATTTACCTGTGAGTTAAATGCTGGTGATAACTACAGGCTCTTGTTTCCCAGCATTTTGGATGCTACAGCTTGCAAACAGGAAATCAGCCCCTTAAAGCAGCCCTGTGCTCAGTACAGCCTGTCAGATTTCTGACTGCAGCTTTGCTTTCAAAGTCTTATGGGTTAGATTTGCAGTTCTGCTTTAAATTGATCTGAATTCCAAGTACCATTTGTCAGTTTTACTTCCTTTTATGCTCAATGTTATTTGCTGACTCACTCAAGAAAAATAAATTGATGTGAGCAAAAACATAATCTTCTTTAACTAGAGCAGGTGGAAGGACTGTGGAGGTTTATCTGTAGCTGCAGTAGTGTTGTTCACCTGATTCTGAGGGAACAGTTGCCACAGACTTGGACCCTCAGTACACATTTTCTTTTTTTCCCTGCTCTTTTTCTCTGGGTTTGAATATTAACTTTTGAGGTAATTTCAATGGAGGACATGTACAGAAGGTATGCAGTCCAGTCCATCATCTGATTGCAAGATTATTTGTCTGCTACTGTGATTTATTATGATCAGGAGTCATCAGACAGGAGACAAATTAATCAATTGCAGGTTTAAATGGTATGGAGTTCTGACCTTGTATTTTTAGGGGGAGGTGTAGCTGTTTGTTTTGGTTTTGTGGTTCCTTGTTCTTTTGGTTTCCTTCTTTTGCAAGTGTATTTTTCTTCTGAACTTCATCAGCTGCAGTGAGATCGTTGCTGGTATCAGGTGACTTTTTTACACATTGGCCCAGTAATCAAACTGAATTATTTCTACTAACTTCCATAGCTTGGAATAAGAAAATATGGGTTTTGCAATACAAAGCTATTACAGGGGAATAAAAAATACCTGTAAAGCAAATTAATTTAAAATAATACTTTACCCCCCCACACATGCTTTTGTAAACCTTATGTATATTTGTTGAAAGCCTTCTTTTTCCACCAACATCACATGAACTGCCCTGAATATGAAATGCATTAGAACTGAAATACCAGCTGATGTCAGGGTCTGTTTGTGGTTGTGATGGAGCTGAATTTTAACACGCTTGGTTTCTTCCCCAGGTGCAGCAGCTGCTGCAGTGATGTCCAGTTCTAAAGTAACCACAGTCCTGAGACCAGCCTCCCAGTTGCCAAATGCAGCTGCAGCCCAGCCAGCAGTTCAGCACATCATCCACCAGCCAATCCAGGCAGGTAGCAGCCAGGCAGCTCTGCACATCACTGAGCCCTGCTCCAAACGCTTCCTGGCACTCAGCTCTAATGTATAACCTCTAATTGCCTGTGCACTGGGCTGCAGCTACTGTCAGCTCTCTTCCAGGCCTATTTTCTGTATTTCCTTCATAGACTTGGTGGGTTTTAATCTGTCTCCAAAGTGCTTAGAAACTGGGAAGACAATTTCATTCAGACATGCTGAAAGTTTTAAAGTCTGAAAAGTCCGGTACAATGTGCTGGTGTTGATTTATTGTTCAGTACATGAATTGATGAAGAATTTTTGAAATCTCACCATAATATGCTTCTGTATATCTTGGCTTTTGTACATGTATCAGGAGAAGATGGTAGATCTTGTCTCCCTACAGCAATGCTAGTGTTCAGCCCTAGGATAGAGGGTTAAACATCGTCCCACTGTGCTTTCAGTTAGGATCCCAATCACCTCTAACCACATGTGTACTGGAATTTCTTTTCATTCTGTAGGGAACTGACCTTTGAGGTTTTTCCTAAAGACCTTCAAGGGATCCAGTCTTGTTAACTTTGTTGCTTACTGGTTCCTGTGCTGTATGTATGTTGAAAACCAGGACAGTTCTGCTTAGGAGCTTGCAGATCAATTCAGGAAGACTGGAAATGTCTCAAAATGCCAAAACTTAGTGACGAGGTGTAGGGAAGCTAGTTTTAATCAAGGAATTCCTAGTTATTCTCTAAACAGCGGAATTTCCTTTCTGAATGTTCTCTCTTTGACACTTTTTTGTTTTTTAATAGTCTCGTCCTCCTGTGACAACTTCAAGCACTATTCCTCCTGCAGTGGTGGCAACTGTCTCGGCCACGAGAGCTCAGTCCCCTGTTATAACCACAACAGCAGCACATGCCACAGAGTCAACCCTCAGGTAAAACCTGCAGAAACTCTTTCTTTGACAGAAATTGCAACAAGGGGAAATGTTAATCAGCCAGAGCTGATAATCCTCTACTTACGGGATGACATAAAACCAAAATAGTAGTGCTTGAACAGTGCAAATCCTTGCAGTTCTGTGAATAAAAATGGGTACAAGCATGGACTGCTGCTCTGTGTTATGAGAAGGAAAGACCTTAATGAATCACTTTTGGAGTCCTGCTCCCCAGATAGCAGAGTTTGTGTTGCAGGAACTTGTGGGTATTTGGCCTATATTTTTTACAAAGGCACAGGGAAAAGTGATACATGAATGCTGAAATGAAGTTCAGCTGATAAGAGTTATGCTAAGACTGCCCTCCTGGCTGGGTAATAGGGCAGATGAGGACAGAACAGTGTAGCTCAGATGCCTTATGTTGCTTTGCCACGTGATTGACAAGCAGCGCTGCTGTCACTGGGGAGGAGACTGAGGCCTGATGTGTGTGCCTGTGATGTCTCTTCCATACTCAGTCTCCTGAAGGTTGTGTTGATGATTGCTTTTCTTGCTCTGCAGCCGCCCCACGCTGTCCATCCAGCAGCACCCCCCTTCTGCAGCCATCAGCATCCAGCGGCCGGCGCAGCCGCGGGACACGGCCACGCGCATCACGCTGCCCTCGCACCCTGCCATAGGCACCCAGAAACCACAGCTCCACACCATGGCCCAGGTAAACTGCAGGCAGCAAAAACCCTCCTGCTGCTCTTTGATTTGGTTATAGCTTGCAGGCTAAGATTACATTTTGGAGAAGAGTTAGTATGAATTAGAAATTAGTGTTCTGCACAGTCAATGCAAGGTGATTCCATACTAAATATAGATGTTAAATGTAGTAGTTTTCTAACTTTAAGAATTTTTTTTCATAGAAAACCATTTTCAGTACTGGTACTCCAGTGGCAGCAGCAACTGTGGCACCTATTTTGGCAACAAATACCATTGCTTCAGCGACCACAGCTGGTGAGTATTCATAATGCTGCTGTGGGAGCATCATGAGGGGTGGGGTTTGTTGCTTTTTGTTGGCTTTCTTCTTTGAAGTTAGAACCCAATCATTTCTGAGCAAATCTTTTTTCATGGTAAAGACTGCATTTGGAGGTTCACGAGCAGGCTCAGGATTGAAATTCCTGAGTTTTTCAGGTTTGGGGGTTTTGCCCTCTTTAGGATATGGATACACTGGCATGGTAGGGCACCAAAGAAAGATCTCCTATTAAGTTTGGTTTTTTCCTTCAGGTTCTGTATCTCACACCCAAGCGCCTACAAGCACCATTGTTACCATGACAATGCCCTCACATTCTTCCCATGCTACAGCTGTCACAACCTCGAACATCCCAGTTGGTGAGTGATTTGAGTTCTCAGAAAAGTATGCAACTCATGCTTCAATTTTTCTCTGTATGCTGGAAGTGTTTGTGCATGCTAGCAAATTAAGGAGGGAAAGAAAATCAATTCAAACTGGGAGAAACCAATTAACAGGTCTACTATTCTATTTTTTTAATATCAGGAAGAAATAGATGTTCTAGGAGGAGCAGGTAATAAAATGGCTCATTTACTTTCTCTGTTGAATTTTTAGACAAACTTGGGCCTTTTGGCATTTCAAAGCCTGCATTGGATACTCTAAAAGTTTTAACTGCTTGGTGATAGACTGGTTTACATAGTTGATTTTGTAAGTTACTTCATGTGCTTCTTGAGGTATTAGGTGTAGCTTAGCTGGATTTGATTAGTGTGTTCACTTGAATGTAAAACACAAAGACTTAAGGGTGGGAACTTAATTTGCCTGGATGCAGAATGTGCCTGAGATGTTTCCTACAGGACTGTATAAATTTCCTTTTGTTCATCTGTTTTCCGGCTGACCTCCTTGTTCTTTTGAAATCTTGTAATATCTTCTCCAACCATAAATATCCGAGGAGTGAAATTGTATCTCGTACATCAGTGTTTGGTGTAAAGTTCTTGTAGGTGTTCTCTTCCTTTTCAAGGCCTCTGTCCAGCAGACCCTGTCTGCCTTGGTCCCATTTCCCTTGATCTCTGCTTTCAAAACTGAGATAACTTGTTCTTGACATCAGAATGGTTTGGGCTGATCCTAAAAAAATTGACTTAATCTGAGCCCTGAAGTAACTTTGTTAGCAAGTGTAATTTATATATGTATTTAGAATATCCATCCATTCGGATATAAATTGAGGAGAAATATTTTGTTCTCCTTTTTTTTTGGCCTATTGTGGGTTGGAAATCATTTATGGACGGGGTGGGTTGTTTTGGGTTGAGAGGGAAGGGAGTAGTGTTGGTTGTTTTGTTTGACAAGGTTATTGATCTTGCTTTGCAGTGTTTACTAGCCTTTCCTTTGACTGTCAATTGATGAAATGTTTGTCTTTATGCAGCTAAAGTGGTTCCCCAGCAAATCACCCACACTTCTCCCCGGATCCAGTCTGACTACACAGCAGAGAGGAGTAACCTCATACCTCTGTCCAGCCACCGGGCATCTCCAAACCCAGTAGCCATGGAAACCAGAAATGACAACAGGTGGGCAGAACTAACAGCCCTACCAATGAGACAGTGTGTGAGTAGGGTGTGAGTGCCCTGCTGCTTTTCTGCATTCCGCTGCGGTGGAAATAACGTTGTAAAAACCCGGGGGAGGGATGAGATTTGGTCGTTCTCAATCAATTATGATAGTTGAGGTAATTGGTAGCTTATGATAGATGAGATTGGAAAGCACAGGGAGTGCTGAAGGGCAGGGGTTGGAGGTTACCTGTTGAATTCTCTGTAACACTTGCTCTCTTTGATGCCTGTAGGCAGTCGGTGCCTGTCCAGTTCCAGTATTTCTTACCTACCTACCCCCCCTCTGCCTACCCTCTGACTGCCCACACCTACACCCCCATCACCAGCTCCGTGTCCACCATCCGCCAGTACCCAGGTAAGCCCAGCTTGGGGCAGGCAGCCTCGGTTTGACTCTGACAATTAGTCACAAAAAATCTCTGATGATTCGTTGACAGAGGGGAAAACTCGTGGACAAGGGCTGCTGAACTATTTCAGAGCCTACTAAATCCAGCTAATAACAGTTTTTTCAGGAGTTTCATATTTGATATCCCAGGGGCTCTGTGTCTATAAAAGTTTTGAGTCTACAAATCAAAAGAGTTTGGCTCCTCCAAACCAAGCCAACTCTTCGGTGCATCTTCATTCCCTGGTGTTCTGATAAGCTCTATTAATATCTTTTCACATGAACGTACAGTTTGAGAGAGAAACTTGAACCAAAAAGGGAAAAACTGATTTGCATTGGACACTTGCATTAGTGTTCTGTTGAGAAATTAATGTATTTGTACAATCGCAGTAATTTGCAGTCAAAAAAATGATGCACAACTCAAACTTATGTCATTCTGTGACAAAATTTGGAACACTTTTACCTTACCAGATTGTATAGGGCTGTTCTCTATAATGTAGTAATTTCCACTATCCAGACTGCAAGAACATGCACAATGTGGATTTTCATGGAATATCTGTGTCTGCTGGCAACATGATACCCGTGAGCAGTACAGAGGAGGTTTAGAAGGACTGGGAGGTGGCAAAGCCCATTTCTTGAATGGGAAAGTGTGGAATCATAGGGTTCTAAAGAAAAGGTTAAGAAAGACCTTTAAGATCATCAAATCTAACCATTAATCCAGCAGTCCTAAAGCCACCACTAAACCATTTTCCCAAGTGACACATTTTTAAATCCACTGCCAGGGATGGGGACTCCACCACTTCTCTGAGCAGCCTGTACCAGGGCTTAACAACCCTATATGGGAAGAATTTTTTCCTAATATCTAATCTAAACCTTCCCTGACAGAACAGAATTGCTCACAGTCAAGGGTTCCAGTTCTGGAGGCATACTGGGGTGGTAGTAGGCTAACAGTCATTCGTATAAATACAGATTTATGTTCTTCATCAGGAGCTTATTGACACAGATATTTTACTTAATTAACTTGTTAAATTGACTTGAAGAATCCATGGAAGGTATTAATTATGGCAGCTGGTGGTGGCAACTTAGAGCATTCAGGGTATGAGGAGGAAGGTACCTGTGCTGAGCACAGCTGGGTGAGGGTACAGAGGACATACAGAAGAGACTCTTTAAAAGATCACTGAGCTAAGGAGAGTTAATGCAGAATTTTGGAGGAAGAATGTTGGCTTTGGTTTTCCAAATGCTGGTTGTGTTTTACTTAGTATTCTAAAAGGATTTTGTTGGATAGAAAGTTTTGCAGCAGCAGTGTTTTGACTAAGAGAATAAATGTGCCACACTTTCTACAGAGCCATTTTCAGGGACCTGGTTTCAGTTTTTGACGCCTGTTTTTAGAGTGTCTTTTCAGCACAAGAACTTGATGGAAATCCTGTGACAATGATAAAACCAGCTTGTTCTGCATTGTTAGCAAGCAAGGCCATTGTTGGCAAGTTCACACTTGCATTCTGTGTGTGGCTGCAGAAAATCCTGGTGCAGCTCTGCAGAGCCTGGAAATCTGGAGATCCAGGGTCTGCAAGTGGCCCAAAAGTATTATTTAAGTGCTGCATGAGAGAATGTATAGTGGATCTGAAAAGTGGAATCAGTAGTTTAGAGCTGTGAATTTATTTAAATGATTGAGCTACCTAGAGCAAGTGTATTGTTGGGAACATTGTTCTGCAACTAAAAGATAATTATGTTCATTTGAGTTGTGGGATCCAGCCTGTAACTGGATCCCTGTTATATCTGGCCTGTTCTGAGGCCAGATGAGGTTGTGTTCAACTTCAGAGTTGAGTCAACTTCAGAGCATAAGAAATTACTTAGGTTTCTGGTTACTTTTAATCTGTTTTCTAAGCAGGAAAAATGCCAAGTGTTGGTACTTATAAGCACTGTAAAATACGATAGTGAGCAAAAATAGAGCACAGCATTCTGAGACTGTAATTTGAGCCCACCTAAAAGCAGAGTTAAAGTGCTCTTTTCTCTCTTGCTGCAATTAGAAATAAAATGGAATTAAAATCAACAGTAATTAATTCCTCTGGCAGACAGTCATCTCTACTCTCATATTTACTACTGCAACAAGCAGACTGGCAAATTAATTTTTCAAAGCAGAAAAAATGTCTGTGGAAAGTTAGTATTTGAGCAAGAGGTGGTAGGGGGGACTGAGGTGACCTGCTGGTGAGGTGTCTGTGCTGCTCCCAGTTTCAGCCCAGGCGCCCAACTCGGCCATCACAGCTCAGACCGGCGTGGGAGTGGCCTCCACCGTGCACCTGAACCCCATGCAGCTGATGACAGTGGATGCATCTCACGCCCGGCACATCCAGGGCATCCAGCCCGCCCCCATCAGTGCCCAGGGCATCCAGCCTGCCCCCATCGGTGCCCAGGGCATCCAGCCAGCGCCCATCGGGACCCAAGGACTGCACCCTGCTGCACCCATGGGCGCGCAGGGGCTGCAGCCAGCACCCATCGGTGCCCAGCAGCCACCGGGCGACACCAAGACCTCAGGTAAGAGCAACCAGCCAAGCCCTCGCTTCACAGAGTGAGACAGAGCAGCTGAGCTGCTGTCCTGCACATTCGGCTCTGACTGATGGTGTTGTTGCAGTCTCTGTGGACACTGAATACATCCATGCACATATTCTCCCAGCAAATACTTGTTGGCTGTTTCTGAGCTGGCACTTTTTAAAGCATGCTAGGTGGAGCCTGTGAGTAGCCTTGGATGGGTTCCTTCTGTGGAAAAGACTGGTAATGCCTGAGCTTAAACAAATGCCTTCAGTAAGGCCTTGTAGGAGAAGTAATTTACAAGTAAGTGATGTTCTCCAGCTGTGCATCAGATCCCAGGAGCAATTAGAGTACAGCCAGGTACCTTCTGCTGTTGGTAACCTGATCTTGAGCTGTGACAGAAACCACCTTTCATTATAAGTGATTGGTCTGATGAAGCCCCAAGAACTTCCTGGAGGATTGGGATATGGCATCCAAGAGAATATGTTGTTGCATAGCTGGCAGGCACTGCACAGTGACTTCCTGGCTGTCCACATGCTCTGCATCCCTCACTTGGCCAAACAGGCTCTGGCAAAAGGTCAGAATGCAAACACAGCTGATGTCACTTACATACAGCTGGCATGTGTTGCCACATGGGCTCTACCAGAAGTGTTGCCCTGTTGACCCAGTTGTGTTGGTGATCTCCCTAGTGATTTCTGCCTTTTCCTTGTCTTCTGGAAAAGATTATTTCCCTAGAAGTGGTTGTTAGGTAGGAAGTAGTTTCTGTCTTCCCTGCAGAAGGTTCAGTGATCAGATTGCTCGTGGCAATGCCCCTGCTTATAAAGGAGTCTGAAAGCACTGCAGTTAGAGACTGAGGGGCTCAGAGAATGGACAACATTTGCTCTGCAGACACCTGCTTTGTCATCACATTCCCTTAAGTAACTGCTGCTTTCCACTCTCTGTCTGTTTTTGTCTCTGCTGTGTCCATGTCCATCCTTCCCAGCAGTAGTCTTGGCAGATGGAGCTACCATTGTAGCCAATCCTATTAGCAACACATTCAACACTGCATCTGCAGCAACTACAGTTGTGCAAACCCACAACCAGAGTGCCAGTGCCAGTGCTCCAGCCCAGGGCTCCTCCCCACGCCCGAGCATCCTTCGCAAGAAACCAGCCACGGATGGGTGAGTGGAACTGAAGGTGACACGTGGCTGGCACTTCCGTGCAGTCCAGCCCAGCCAAATGGAATCATTTCAGTGGAGATAAGGAATACTCTAGCAGATTATTCAGTCAGTAATGGTTGCAAGTAACCTGCTGATCAGTGAAACAGTTATTTTCCTCCCCCAGGGCAGGATATAGTTTTCTGTAGTGTCAGTAATAAAATGAGAAGAACAGTTTGTCTCCTAGGTCTTGAAAGTGACCTTTTGAGAGGAAATGGATTTGAGGCTTTCTTGCTTAGTGTGATAAGAAGAAAGAGTTCATAGGCTACTAAAATTAGAATTGGGTGCTTTTTCTTCAGTGCTTTTCTTGGAAGAATATGTGGATGAGTGGAATGGATAGGATTAGTACCCTGCTGTGAAATCTGATTAGGAAAAAGAGAGGGAGTAACTTAAACTCTTAAAATATTTTATGTTGCCTGTCTATTTTTAAATGCTTTAATAAAGAGGCAAGAGACAGCTTTAGAATTAACAATGCATTTCCTCCCATGCATTTCATAGCAACTAAAAACATGTGGCACTAATGTGTCCTGTGAGATTAAAATTGCATACTTTTTATGTGGGTGGAAACCTTTTTTAAGGCAGAGAAGCTGCTGGCTGTAAAACTGAAAGTGAAGTTAAAGAGTCAGGTACATCACTAAAGACTGTTTCCATTTGAGGGGTTGATTATTTTGGATGGCAATTTGACTTTCAGTCCCACAGGAGACTAATTGGTCTCTAAAAGGCATTAATTAACCTTATCATCCTAATATCCATACTCAGGCCTTGAGGTCCTGGAATCAGGCTCTGACAGTCAGGTCCTGCTAAAGGGAGCAGATGCCCATCTGAGCACTGTTCAGCTCCAGATGATTTGCTCAGTCTTGAAGCAGGAGTGCTGAACAGCAGCATGGCCAGGCCCCTTCGTCCACTGCTGGAGCCTGGCAGTTGCAGCAAAGTGTTCTCACTGACAGGATGAAAGTAAAGCTGGCATTCTTGGAGAATCCCTAAATTGGGTGATACTAGGCCAGAGCAACTAATCTTTTATTTTAAAAGAAAATAAAATACCTAAATTGAAAAGTAAAATGAGACTCTTTGTGTAGCAAATTGGTTACACTGAATACAGAGAGCAGTGCTACAGCCATAACTCCTGTCCTGGTTTGTGTAAGAAAGCCGATTTCTTTGCTCTCAGGGGTGTTTGTCTTTGCACCAGGGAGGTAGAAATTCTAGATCTGTCTTGTCTTTTTCAGGTTGGCAGTCCGGAAAAGCTTAATTCCCCCTCAGCCACCTGAAGTGGCCAGCACACGTGTGGAGAGCACGATGCGAAGCACGTCTGGATCACCAAGGCCTGCTGGGTAAGACTTTAGGAAACAGCCAACTGCAGCATAATAGTTCCATTATCTTTGTTTGAGGTGTGTTCTTCGGCTGTTGGAGTGTTTTTCTTTCTTTTGGGAAACAATCTATTTTGAATTTGTGACAAACTCAAACAGCCTTGACAAGTTCTGCTGTTTGTGAAACTGAGGAAATTACCTTTAAAAGCTGTGGTGATGAGCTTTCACAAAAAAAATCCTCTGCTAGTGTAAGGGGAGATAGGCCTCAAAACTTTTTTCTATAGTACTTGAAAATTAATCCTGAGGAAAGGTAAATGGAACTTCTGCCCTGCTTCACTTGAGTTCAGTGGCTTTACAATTTGTTGTTTTGTGACTGTAAGCCACAGTGGGAGCTCCTGCAGAGGATGGGGTCAGTACAGTTTTGAGTAAAAGTTCCTCTTGGCTGCCTTGTAAAACTGTTTTGATCCTTTTAAAAGTATTTTGAAGTTATCTGAAATTAGTAATGAGATTTGTTTGTCAGAGCAAATGGAAAAAAGTAGTATCTGTAATCAATATAAAGGATTAGAAAGGGAGAGGAGAAGGAAATATAACTGAGATTAAGCCTTCTCCTGATGTTAAACACTATACTGCACCAGGTGGGTGCAGGAAAAACTGAATAGTCTGACTGCAGTTTGGCTCGTTCTTTTTATGCTGGGTGCTCACAACCCGAGATACAGTTCACTTCACTTGGCTTTGCTTTTATTTGTGCTACAGTGGCAAGCCAAAGCCTGAAATCCACGTGTCCATGGCCACTCCGGTGCCTGTGTCTATGGAGGCTGTGTGTAACCAAGGTGGTGAACAGCCCACCATCACGGTGCCCCCGAGCTCCCAGCAGCCTCCCTCTGCCATCCCCACCATCATTGCGGCCGCCAGTCCCACCTCCCAGCCTGCAGCAGCCCTGTCCACCATCCCAGGAGCTGTGGCAGCTGCTCCGCCCACCTCCACCACCATCGTGGCAGCTCCAGCTCCTCCATCCACCATGAGCGGGGCCCTGTCAGCGGTGCTGGGCCCTGTGGTACCAGAGATCAAAATCAAAGAGGAAATGGAGCCTATGGACATCATGCGACCGGTATCTGGTACGTGGCTGGGAATCAGCAGGTTGCTTTTTTAGGTTTTGAGACAGTGGAGGAATTAGGAGGGTTTTTCAGCAGTTTCATCTTGAAAATGAAAGGACATCTCTTTCACAGAGCACCAGAGTTCCCATATGCTTTATAAAGATCTTTTTTTCCTTTTTCCTAATCTCCTATGAAATCACTTCTTATTGTGGCTCCTTTGTTCATGTCCAAATGCACTAACTCCAAAGAGTCTGTGTGAACTCCTTGCCTAAAACGCTCATGCTCAGCAGTGGGACCGACATACTATGGAACAGCTCAGTTGAATTCAGTTTACAAATCCTACTGTTCAGGTCCAGTGGCCTTTCTTGTATGTGAGGAATTCATGGCCAGAGTAGGACTTCCTGGGGCCCTCATGTGATTCATGCATATTTTTCTCTAGAACTTCTCAAAATGTTCATTATATTGCCTTACTTATCCAGCTTGGCCATAGTTGCTATCAAATGGCATGGTCAGTAAATTGAGATCCATATGGATCTTACTGGGCACCGTGTAGTGGCAAAGTGATAGGAATGCATCCCATGATCATGGGTTTCAGAGTTCAGGTTTAGCTGTTGATTTTTTCACTCTCCTTGAAGCTATGTGTTGTCCTGTGAGAAAGCATCTCCTTGCTGCAGATGTGTCTGGAGCGTGGGCAGATAGCATCAAGCTCTTTGGGGTTCTTCTGTCTCTTCCTGGCATTTGTGGCCAAATTGTCAAGAGATCCCATCCCAGAAGTTTTGTGCTGCAGCCTTAGTCATGGCTGATTGTCCTTCCAAGTTCAGAGAGCATTCCCTCAGACTACCTGCCACACTGCTGCCAGCTGCACAGGTGTGTTGGTTGGTGCAGTGACCTGCTGAGCAGTGCTGAGGGCTTGGCAGTACAAGCAGACTCCTGCAAGCAGAGTGCTGCAGTCGTGCTTTGATTCCATCTGACTCTCCTGTCAGATTCCATCTGACTCTCCAGTCATGAGAGAGTAGAGATTTGCTTACTCTGACAGTGACCTGTGCTGGTGTACATACAGAGGGGTTTTTTACAGTCACACAGACAGATGTTAGCGTGACTCCTTTTTGTAACATAGAACTAACATAAGCTTCAAATATGAAGCAACTGAGGGACAATTGGCTCTGGTCTCATTCTTTATGTATATGAGACACTAAAGACTTTAGGTTTGTCCTAATTAATGCTGGCTTAATATCTGGCCTGTTGGTGCACATCACAGCCCTCACACTTTGCTGAAACAGGACCTACTGTTGGAGGTACTGTTCAAACAGTGCTTTATCTTCCCACTGCTGATGGTTTGGTTTCTTCTCTTTCCTTCCTCTTAGCAGTCCCTCCTTTGACAACAAGTACCGTGTCTCCATCTTTGGCGCTGCTGGCCAACAATCTTTCCATGCCTCCAAGTGATTTGCCACCTGGTGCCTCACCGAGGAAGAAACCCCGTAAGCAGCAGCATGTCATCTCCACAGAGGAAGGGGACATGATGGAAACAAACAGCACTGATGATGAGAAATCCACTGCCAAAAGTTTGCTGATGAAGGCAGAGAAGCGAAAGTCTCCTCCAAAGGAGTATATAGGTAATTCAGGGGTCTGTATTTTCTCTTCTGTTTGTTTCTCAGAGAAGGTGCTCTGTCACTTCCCAATTCCTAAATACGAGTAATAGAGAATCCAAGTATCTGTTCCTCACCACTTTTTGTATAGGGCTGGAAAAATGTCAGGAAATATGCATTTTCTAACACACCATTTTGTATGAGGCAGCATTTACTGATCTGCTGCTGCAGTTCTTGGAGTTCTTGTGGATGCCGACCTGCTTCCACTCCTGGATGATAATGCAGTTCTGGTTCCTTCTGTAGACGAGGAGGGTGTGAGATACGTCCCCGTGCGTCCCAGGCCGCCGATCACGCTGCTGCGTCACTACCGCAACCCCTGGAAAGCTGCCTACCACCACTTCCAGAGGTACAGCGACGTCCGCGTCAAAGGTCAGTCTGTGCCTGGAGCCAGGAGGGGAGGGAAGGGAAGGAGGCTGCACTGAATCAGCTGTAACTCTGTAAATGAAAACATGGTGTGGTTATTGATGGATCTGCTTTTGTGCAGTGATAGAAACTTGCTCACAAAAGGTATCCTCATAAAAGTGAGGTGCTGTGGTGATAGGCTGCAGCTGAGTGCTCTTATTTGCCACCTAACACCAATTTAATCAGAGACATTCTATATTTAGTGTAACTAGTCTTGTCAAATAACAAATGGGCTTTTAAAGGAATAATACAAGGAAATCGGAGATCAGATACCGTCTTCCAGACTTTTCAGCTAGTATTTTAGAATTTTTAAGCAGACTGAGTTTGCTTAATCAGAGGCATTTTATATTTAGTGTAACTAGTCTTGTCAAGTAACAAATGGGCTTTTAAAGGAATAATACAAGGAAATCAGAGATCAGATACCATCTTCCAGACTTTTCAGCTAGTATTTTAGAATTCTTAAGCAGACTGGGTTTTCACAACTGTGCAAATAGATCTAGGAGAGAGTAAAAGTAGTACAAGATGGGGCATTTACTTGTTTGTGCCAGGTGTTTGAAACATTGAGCACTACCTTCTTTAAATCAGAAAAAAAATGGGTTATGATATAATCTTTCTGAAAGTACAGATAACCTGCTAGTAGTGAGAGCAGCAGTCAGGTACATAGCAGATGAGAAGTCACATTCCTGTCTGAATCAAAATGCTGCTCATTGTCATTTATTAGGTTGTAGGGGGAGCAGAACTTGGGTTATTAATGTTTGAGAAGAGAGGTCTGGCCAGCTCCTGAAATTTGAGTACTGTGTTCTTGTGTTTCCTGGTGACAGAAGAGAAGAAGGCCATGCTGCAAGAGATTGCCAATCAGAAGGGCGTGTCCTGTCGTGCACAAGGGTGGAAGGTCCATCTCTGTGCAGCACAGCTACTACAGCTGGTAGGTGCATGGGGCTTGGAGCTTCCTGCAACATGGGGGAACATGAAGCTGTGTAAGAGAGGAGGACGTTCATACAAACTCAGTACATTGGGATGCCCTAAAGGAGCTGGTGTGTAGTGCCCAAAGGGAGTGGGACATGCTTTACCCTTTCTCAGGAATGTGGCATAAGTGGCTTGGAAACTTGGAGTGTTGGTTTTGATCCAGACATAAGAGCTGATGTATTTTGTACAGATGATCAAAACTGGCAACTCCCTCCTGCTGATGCACAGGTCTGAAGAAGCGTCTGTTTGGGATGGTGCGGCTGATCTGAGGAGGCAGCACTGATCCACATTCCTGGATGCTTCTGTTTCAGGTTGGGGGTGAGGTAGGTGCTCTGCATTTTAGCACCAAACTCCCCAAAACCTCTGCATTCCTGGAATAGTATTGTGAGCAGTAGGGGAAGCAGTTGTGGTAGGATCCATGTTTCTTCAGAAGAGGAGCAATCCTGTAAATAGGACGTTGAATGATAATGCCACATTTTGTCAGAGGCTCCATCTTCTGAATCACTGACAAGAGCAGCTGAGAGGGGAATGGATTATCACTGTTTCTGTGTAGCTTTGTTAACATGGGCGAGCGTTTGCCAGCTTGGCAGTGACCCTTCTCATGAAGGGCTGATGTCTTTTAGACAAACCTGGAGCACGATGTGTATGAGAGACTGACTGCCCTGCAGGAGGGACTCATTCCTAAGAAAAAGGCAGCAACAGATGATGACCTGCATCGAATCAATGAACTGATACAGGTAGGTCCTGTGGCCTCTCAACCCAAAACCATACCCTTAGTTACATGGCATCCTACTGCTGTTAGTAAAAGCCTAAAGCTGACCTAAAAAGCCCCATGTGGGTTCATTTCCTGTGTCATCAGTTACAAGGGGCACAGGTAGGGAAATGGGAAGGCATTGCTTAGAGCAAGCATTCTGTGGTTAATGACAAGTGTTTCCTTTCAGGGGAACATGCAGAGGTGTAAGCTCGTGATGGATCAAATCAATGAGGCTCGAGACTCCATGCTAAAGGTCTTGGATCACAAGGATCGTGTTTTGAAGCTTCTAAACAAGAATGGAACTGTCAAGAAAGTGTCCAAATTGAAGCGAAAGGAGAAGGTTTGAATGCAGACTAATGACTTTGGAAATGGAGAATGTGTACAGAACAGAGCTGAACCTTTTTGTAGTTTGGGTTTATTTTTAAGCAGAGCATCAGAATAAAAAAGGATGAGTTTAGGGAACAGATGGACATGTGAATCTTGGTGACCTGAAGGGATTGTCCTTGATCTTGTCATAATGAACAAAGATTTCTCTCAGGCTCATCCCTTTTTAGAGTCTTTCCAGTCCCTCTGTTTAACTCCTGATGTGCCAGGTATGGACACACCTGTAAGGCAGGAAGTTGTGCAGGGGACTCCAGGAGGCTGACGTACAGCTATGGACCCAGACAGCAGCCAAGCATCCAGCAGAGGAAATGGCACCTCTTTCAGTTACCCCATTCAGTTCTCATTCTGACCTTCCAGTGTCTAAAGCAGCCTTCTTACACCAGTGCCACTGCACTAGGGGATCTGCCACAAAGAATCTCCAACAGCTCAGAAGCTCTAGCTGTCAAGATTAAAAAAAAAAAAAAAAAAAAAAAAAAAAGGGGCGGGGGGAGGGGAAAAATAATAATTTCAAAGTGATATTGTAGTGTCTGTGTCTGTGTTGGTGCTCTGGGATACTTGTGTTGAGGTACCTCTTGCAACAGAGGTGTGCTGTAGCTGGTGTAATGTTAATTGTACGTACCACATACATCCTGGTAACATGAATAAAGGAATTGGAGGGTTTTGTATGTGAGCAGTTTGTGTAGCTTTGTACCACTGAAACTCTTCAAGCTGTAAAGTTGAAAACGAAGCTTTGGAAGAAGCCTGAGGAGAGAAGAGAGAGCATGTTGGGAACCAGCCAACACCCCGTGCTGTGGAGGCTGAGTAATGCAGTTCCCAGTTGAGGTCCTAAGGATGAAATATGGATTATCCCCCATGCACTTGTGCATTTAACCTTAGTATTTTAGAGAAATTGCTAAATCATTTTTAGTCTCCTCAGGAGGAAACTTCAGTATCATGAGCTGTTGAGAATATATTCTTTTGCTCCTCCACTTAGAGTGCTGTAATTTTGCCTTTATTCAGAATTGAGTTCTTCCTGAACTTAGATTTAAAATACTGTATTTAATTCTTACTTCCTGATTTTTATAGTTGGAGAAGTAGAATGTCCATATTCACACTGTTTCTGTGTTTTTAACACATGCAAACCAAGTTTATTTCAGCTTTGGATGGTAGTCTTTCATATTAGCTTGATTTTGCTTGTTCAAATGAAACCACTTCCATCGTAAGATACAATCCTAATATAATGATATTGTAACTTCGATATTAGGAAAGTTACAGTAGTTGTGTGTGTTGAAATTAAAAGCAGAGGTGAGACCAGAAAAGGTGGGAATTAAACTGCTGCTATCACCTCGCATTTCTTGTGCTTCAGGAACAGAAGAACATGCACAACTGGTCAAGTATTTGTTTGATGTTGTCAGGGTAATAAAACACAGCACCAACACTCCCAGGTTCCTAAGGACTCTACAAGAAGCTCTGATGATTATGAAGTGGACTTTTGTAGGGTTGGGAACTGCTTCATATCTTGGCAAAGGGGTTTGTGCAATCCAAGGCATTACCACAGAGTGAGGTATGTGAGGGGAAGAAGAGAGGGAAGGATTATTTTAAACGCTGAGAAGTTAGGAACTCCCTCTTGATCTGTTCTGGGTATTCTCACCCAATTCTTTGTAATCTTAGTTTTCATAAGTTGCTATTTAGGGCTGCCATCTAGACTTAAAAGGATGGTGTTGTTCCATAACCTTAGAAAGGCAATAATTACAGAGCTGCTCTTGTGCTGTGCAAACCACGTAGATTATGTAATGCTGAAGGCCAGGAGCAAACTGTAGAAGGTTGCTCCCCCATGGCAAGGGTGTGGAACAAAACAAGTTTGAAGGTCCTTTCCTACCAAGCCATTCTGTGATTCTTTTCTATAGGAGACAGTAAGATCCACTGACATTCAACCAGATTTCTCCAGCTCACGTTTTTATGCCTCTTATTTATTGCTTAAGCCTCAATCAGAAATGGCATAAATTCCATTTTGAAGTCTTGCAAGGGTTTAGCCAGTTTATCTCTTGGGGTTTGATGTGCAGTGTGGGTACTCTGAGCTATGCCAAGTTTGCTCTTCATTTTGCCCAGGAGTTTCACGGGTGTTGTCGGAAGGGAACCGGGAATGAGCGCTGTGGTTTTCTCGCTCTCTCTCATCCCTTAAGTACGGCCACAAGAGCCCTCGTCCCCTCCACCGAGTGACTCCAAACCGCCCGCTGCCCGACAATTCTCTCAGCGTGGAACGCAAAGCTTCTATTTCTACAAGCTCTCCCTATACCCTCGAAGAAGTAACTACTCTGCTTTGGTTTTTATGGCGCTGTTAAGAAGGGCGGAGGCGGAAGGATTGGGGTGCCCCGTTGGCAGTTGGAAATACTAAAAGAGTAATTTCTGCGTCGGTGCCGTTGTGCTACCTTGGCTCCTGCCATAAATCCGTTACACGCGGCTATAACTAAAGCCGTCCCGGCGGCCGGAGCTCCGGCCGCAGCCCCGCTCTGCCCTCACACCGACCGCCCTCAGCGCGCCGGGCCGCACCCACGCTCCAGGCACCGAGGGGGGAGGAAAGACTCCCCCGCTTCGAGCCGCGCAATGGACGCTCCCCGCCTCGCGCCCCTCCCCCTAATGCCGTCATCGCCCCGCTGGCCAATGGCAGCGCGGTGTCCCCGTCCCCGGAACTGTTTGTTTCCGCACGTGCGGTGCTCACGTGACGGGGAGGGCGCGGAAGCGCGCGTCTCTATGGTTTCTGCGTGGGGCAGAGCGCCCGCCCCGGGGCCTTGGCTGTGTTGGCGCCGCCGGGAGGCTGGCGGACTATGAGTGTCCGTCCCTCATTACCTCACGGCCGCGAGGAGGAGGAGGAGGAGGAGGAGGAGGAGGAGGCTGCCGGGATAGCGGCGGACCTGCCCGCGGCCTCGCTCCGGTCCTCCGGCCGCCCCGGGAAGCCCCGGCCGCGGCGGGCCCTGCCCGCTCCCCCGCCCGCCGGGCCCGCTTCTCCGGGGAGCCTCGCCCAGGCCCATGGCCCCATGAGGCGGCAGAAGGCTGCGGGGCAGCAGCGGCGGCGGCGGGGCTGAGGCGGAGGAGTAGCCGGGACGGGTGCAGGAGGTGGGTGACCCCCCCCGGGGGTGTGAGGGAGGCACGGGTGGAGGGGGCCCCGCCGTCCGCCCGCCCCGGGCTGGGGGAGGCCGCAGGGGGGTCCCGCTCCGCGGCGCCCCCTGGCGGCCCCGGTGCTGCTCGGGGGGGTCGGGCCGGGGCACGGGGGGGTCCCCGGGCAGGACCCGGCGGGGCTGCGGGACCCTCCCCGAACACCCCGCAAAGTTTGTGTGCGAGAGCCCGGGGCTCGTCCCGCCGCCGCGGTGCCCCGGTGTGCCCCCCCGCCCGCTCGCCCGCGGGGCGCTCCCGGGAAGCGGGGCTGGAGCCGAGCGGCCGCCTTTGTTAGGCCCCTGCTGCAGAGGAGGGGAGAAGAGAGGGAAGCTCCCCCCCTGCCCCTGCCACGTCTCCGATCTTGAATCAAGTGTTGTGCTTCCAGATAAATAAATAATGATTTATCTTCCCCAATGCGGCTGAGCCGTCAGTGGTAACTGGGGAAGGCTCATAAGGCTCAGCACCCTCAAAGAGCCAGAGCAGGTTACTTTTAATAGGCAGTGAAGAATTTACATGGTCGCTTTGTCAAAGTTATGCTTTTCTTTTACCTGGTTTGGTTTCTTTTTGTTTTTTTAAAAATTTATTATTATTGCAAAAGTAGAGATCAAAGAAAAAATTATCCTTTTCCTTAAGTCTTGTAAATTCCTCCTTATGGTCTTTCTAAAACCTTGAGGTGAGGATTCCTAAGCAGAGCAAGCACTGCGGGCATGCGAGGTGCCCTCTCAACACCCTTTACATCAATTCTGGTTCAGTTCAGAGTCCTGTGACTCCTGCTGTGACCGGTGAAACTTCATGAACAAAGTTTGCTGTCTTTGCACGTGCACAGGAGGGAGGGAGTCGTCACAACCCGAGTTTCAGTGCGTGTCATCCCTCACCCCCCAGCACCGCGTTTGTGCTCCCAGCTTGGGAGCGTTGGAGGGCTGCTCTGGTGGTCACAGTAGTTCCCTGGTGCTCCTGAGAGCTGAGTGTGACTTCAGTCCCCCGTGGTGTTCTCTGTGACTCACATACCCGTGCTTTGAGCCCCATTTGACAGACTGGTTTTCTCTCCCCCGGTGTCTTCAGATCTCACGGTGATGTTGGTGTTTAAGCTCCTGCCACTGACCTGTAATCCGTGCCTATCATGTTTGTTCATCTCTGTCTGCACAGCCTTCCCTCCCTGTGTTTGTTCCACCCCTTCTTGTGCTGCATGAGCTAATATTCTCGTCTTTGCAGGCAAAACACTCTTCTGGTTGTTGAGGTTTTTATACCATGCCTGTTTCCTGCTATTATCACTTTCCTTTGTTCAGACTGTGCTGGCTCCAGCTCTTCCTGTCATGCACATCTTGCCTGTAACCCCCTGCATGTTTATTTGGGAGCTGTATTCATTCACCCAGTCCCAGAAAGTAAATGCAGATTCCAGTCTGTGGTCTGGAAAATAGTCTGTCGTTTAGAAAATGGTGGTTTCGGTGCTTTTAGCTCCTTTTTGATGTTACCAGTGCTAAATCAAGGGCAACCTGGACCCCTGGGAGTCCAGCCCCAAAGGTGTCACTTTGGGCTGCTGTCACTCTTCTCTCAGGAACGGGGAAGGGAAATGCACTTTTTTGCCACTGATGCAGGCATTGACTGAGGAGGAATGAGTGAGCAGGAAAAGTTGTGCATAGGGTATATCTGTAGTCCCAAGTGTTTTTTCCTTATGTTTTCCCACAGTTTTGTTCCTTTTATGGGAAGTCTGGTGATGGTTTTTTGTGATGAGCCACCTATTAAAGTGTTCAATACCTTGGAAAGTGTGATTGCATGCATGTTGTATCCATACTCTTTCCAATCTATGTGTGAAAACAGCCATTCTGCTGAGCTGCCTTTAGTGTTGTATTTGGTCACGTGCTTTGGAGGGTTTTCTTCCTCTGTTTGCAGCAGAAGCAAGGAAGCAGCTGTTGGTTTTTCACCTGTAACTCTTTGTGTAATGCTCTTCCCCCCCTCCCCACCCCTCCATGCCAGGGTTCTGCAGTGCTCCAGGCAGCGAGGTTTGAAGCAGGATGGGAAAAAGACGCTGTGTTCCTCCACTTGAGCCCAAGCTGGCAGCTGGCTGTTGTGGGGTGAAGAAGCCCAAATTGTCTGGGAGTGGAACGCACAGTCATGGCAATCAGACCACAACTGCACCAAGCTCCAGTTCAGGTCCTCTTCAGAACCACCAGCATACAGATGGGAATAATGGAAGGGAGAACGTATCTGACTTGACTTTGGGCCCAGGAAATTCCCCAATTACTCGAATGAATCCCACTTCAGGAGCTCTGAGCCCACTTACTCGGCCCAATGGAACTGCCAACAGCACCAAGAACCTGGTGGTGACAGCAGAGATGTGCTGCTACTGCTTTGATGTACTCTACTGTCATCTCTACGGGTTCCCTCAGCCACGGCTTCCTCGATTTACCAATGACCCCTAGTGAGTACAGCCTTATGTGGGAGCAAAGCTGGGAAACAGCTTCCAGAGCTGTGGTGTGGTTGGGGAAGGGCGAAGGGTTTCCTTTGGGGACTGGGAAGAGTGGTGTGCAGGGAGAAAGAGGGGCACTCTGCTCCCTACTTTGTCTGCTGGGAACAAAAGGATGCACTGTAAGTGCACAAAAGTGCTGTTTGTTGGTGGAGGTGAGTGAGCTTTAAAGAGTGTCCTTTGAGAGAGAAAATGCTTAGCTCTACAGAAAGAGCTAGGCCAAGTGTGAAGAGGTGTGGTGCTTCTTCAGCTCACGGTCTGGTGTGTTCCATGAGGCACTGTGCTCTTTGTGGAGGAGTGCAAGCCCACTTCATGGTAATGTTCTGGTAAAGTTTGTCCCCTTCTTTGTAAGTAGATTTAAAAATTAACTGAGTAGTGCCACCTACAAAATTGTACTAAAAAACAGTTAAACAACGTCATTAACTTGAAAAAGCTCCAGTTTCTAATGTGAAACACTGGCTTAAAGGAGGGAAGAGATTTCCTTCTGCAAAGCAAATGGAAAGGGAATAAAGTAGGAAGTTGAAGTTGAAGCAAGTTTCCAGTTCATCCTGAAACAAATGCTGGGCTGGTGAGGGTTGAACAAGGACACTCAAAGAAGTTTTCAGCTGTCCAAGTGAATGGGTTTAGCAGGGAGGGGAATCTAAAAATTACCAGTTAGAGAAGATGTGTCAGGGAGATTGTGCTAGCTGGGCAATGTGGGGAGAAATCCTAGAATCATTTAGGTTGGAAAAACCTTTGAGTCCTACCATGAAGCCAGCACTGCCAAGAGAGTTAACTTTCAAGGATGATACCAAGGTTAGGAGGAAAGGAAATGTGTATGAGCAGAAGTGAGAAGAAGGATTTATGAAGCTGTTTCACTTTGGTGAGATTTAGCTAATGTTTATCTGAAGGTTGACTGCTTAGGTGTGAAAATGTTAATGTTGTTAAAATGTTTGTTAAAAGAATTTTATGGGAAAGATCAGTGACAGATGGACCTTCTGACACTCCTCCGGGGCCTCCTCCAGAACAACAGATAAAATAAAAAGTTGCTGACATCCTTAATTTAAGCTAATGAATTTTAAATTGATGTAAGGAACAATGGCTTAAACAGGTCAAGGACTTTGTTTCTGTGTATTCAGCCCACCTTTCTGCTGTCAGGGTGGATGTAGGTTGTGCTTCCATGCAGTTATTATTCCTGCTGGATTACGGATACATGTTCTGAATGCTGCCGCAGAGTAAGCTGTTTAATACTGTAAATACAAATGGACAGAGAAATGCTCTGGACTAGCATATCAAAGAGTTCCAGGGACCCCCCAGGCTGAAACATTTCTGGTATTCATACCTACACTGAGTGGGCTCCCTTTAGAACATTTGGTGTCAGTCTGCTTGTTGTTTTGTCACTTGGAGTGCAAAGGGTTATTTGCTGTGGTTCTCTTAAGCCGGTAAGAGGGATGGTTTTATAGAGCTGCATTCTTTTGGTGTCAGAGGAGATTTCTGGCTGGATTTTGTTGCTTTTTCTGTTGACTAGTATCAAAAAGGATGTCCTTTGGGGGATAGCAGCTGGTTGAATTGTATGCCCAGATTTGAAAAGTTAAAAATTGTTCACTGGTTATTTCAGTGCTCGTGATTACAAATCTTTTAGATCAGCACACCAACAAAGCATAACCAGCCCTTCCCTTCTCTTTCCCTGTCAGCAAATGCTTACCTGGATATTCTTGTGTTTGAGCATTTATTCTGTTGCTCCCAGGAAATGGATGTACCCCAGGGAAAAGCACAGGGTTTGCTGTCTTGGAGAGCAGCACACAAAGAACTGCCCCACTTGAGACAGTCTTGTAATGAACTTCAAGCCAAATGTTATCAAATACAAGAGTAAGCAAAGTGAAAATACAGAAATAATTTGCATTGTGGCCTTTTGTGACATAATTAGTGTCAATATAAGAGATCTTTGGACAAAACAAAGGTTTATACCAGGAATCTCTCAGGACAGACGGAGACGAGTTTGTTGATTGAATAGAAAGAGGCATGGCCTGTTCTTAGACTGCTTTTTAAACTGGTGCTGAACTTTAAAGTAAAGCTAAAAGCAGGTGTGGAGCTCAGGATTCAGCATAAACTATGTAATAACATGCAAGTTACCGGGTTATGGATTGAAAACCCCATGAATTTCAGTCAGCAGCCCGAGGGGATGTGCACATGGACAACACTCTTGATGGGAATTATGGAGCTGGTAGACGCCTGTGAAGTAGAATTCCCTTATTCCAATGTTAGCAGTGATGGTCACAGATCAATGGAGAGATGGTGGCATTGCAAGCCTTGTAGTTATGTCTGAATTAACTTGGCAAAGGAAGGAAATATCCCCTTTACTATTCAAGTAGTTTACTATGCAAGTAGTTACTGTTTGGAACCTATGCAAGTAGTTGATTGGTTACTTTTTCCACTTTTGTACTTCAGTTTGATTTTTAATAATAAGTATTAGAAGCTGGTGCTAAAACTATACCATGGAAGTTTCTAGCTGCCATACAAGACAAATACTTGATATTGCAGATACTTGCATTGTAAGATCTGTTCTATAACAGGTTTTTCCCTAGTACAAGCTAAACCCTGATTCAAACAAACTGTATTTTTCTACCTTAAAATTCCCTTTGTAATTGCAATTGATGAAGCTAATTTTTAGTTGCTGTTAGTTTTAGTTCATCTCAGCCTAAAAACCCTCATCAAATATATATAAAGTGGGATGTTGTGGCTGGGGAAGAAACAGTTGACATAATCTCCTGAGGGTATGGCTGTGAAGTACCAGTAAATGCTCTTGGGTGAGCATGGACAAAAGATTGTTGTGACTTTTCTCAGTACATCTGGGAAATAACACTTTTCAAGGAGGGGCTCTGGAACAATGGCCTTATTGTCAGCTGCACCTGCAATTTGCTGAGTGCATTTATTCTTCAGAGACAGAAACATCATCTCCTCTGCAGTGAAAATAGTGAAATTTTATCTATGTGTAGAGAATCATATCTTTTTTTATGCCTCAGTTGTTCTGACCACAATGAAAAACTGTTTTAAATGTGCTTTAAGGTATTTTAAAATATACAACCTTCTGAATGCAATTATCCTCTCCCCTCTGATAATACCTCTTCTATTATAGATGCATAATGCTGTGCTGCAGCTCAGTGGAAAGATGTGTTGTGGGATTTTTTTCCCTTTGGAAGGGGAAAGAGGTAAATTGAAAATGTGAACCTGCAATTTGAATTGAAGGGGAATTTACTTAGATTTGTATTCTGTGAGTGATGGTTTTTATGTTCTCCCTTGCCTTTTCTCTTTGGGTTGAGTGTCACATGGACTGAGCAAGTACTTTCAAAAATTTTATTAGATTAAGGTAAATTTCCACTGAACTTGAGACAGTAGTGTTTCTCAGAGATCTCCTGTGTAAGTTTAGTATCTTTTTTTTTTTTAAGTTTTCTAATGTATTTTCTTTTACTTTTTTTCTGTTTGCTCTTTCAACATAGGATAGATAGATTAAAATGTAGAAAAATTATATCCTTTAAGTGCCTTGAAGTGTTACTGGAAAACTAGAACAGTAAATCCCCCTGTCATGGTCAAGCCAACCAGGAGCTTGTTGTTGGGTGTGGAAGGGTGTTTCCACTTCCTCTGTGGGCAAAGTCCTTCACAATTATCACTCAAGGGCTAATTGCTCTTTTGGGCAGTACTTTTGCCATTGGTCACAGTTGGTAACAGATCCTGAGTGATTATTTTATGCTGTGATGGATTTAGTTCCATTGTTGCTCTGAGGAACATCACTGGGCATTGATTTATTACTACAGTTTAAATGATGTTCTCACTACTCAGACATAAGAAGTTCTTTTGCTGTGTTTGAGAAATCATCCACACTCCATGCTGATTTTGTTGTCTGAACAGAACATCTTAGTATTTTTGTAAGGTTTGCTGCAGAGGTGCATTGCTTACAGGAGCTTCAAGAGTTTGAGGAAAGTAAGTGTCTGAGCTATGTTGTCAAATCAGTCTTGATGGTTCAAAACTCCTGTCAATGTTTTTTTAATCTCAGAAAATCATAAGCTATCATATTACTTAAAGTTCAGTAGAAGTCCACAGACTGATGTCTTGCATTCAGTACTCTGAACAAGTCACAGAGTCACTCATCCTGTTTTTATAATTAGGTCCGCATTATCAGTTGCCTTACAGAATTTTGCAGATGTTTGGACATTCTTGTAGAGCTGCAAACACCACTGTCCTTGTAGTGCTTCTCTCTACAGCTCTTTGCAATTTCACTCACTTCAGCAGAAGTTAATTTCTTTGTATTTAATGTTCACAGTCCTCTTTACCTGTTTATCTCTTCATAGATCTCTATTGTTCTGAACTTGTTATTTTTTAAGGCCAAATCAGGAGTTGTAGTTTAATAGCTTGAAATGAGCCTGCTGAGTTTGAGAATCTACTGTTGTGCCTGTAAATTTGTGATGGTAGACAGGAAAGTGGAAATCCAGGTGATGTTTGAGTAGGAACAATAGTGTTTTAGATATGTGTTCAAGAGGATAAAATATGTGTAAATACAATTCAAATGTAAGGTAAGCAAAAGATGTGGACATAAACTTCTTGAGCCTTAGGGATGGACTCAGAAGTCAGATCCTTATGGAAATAACAGGGAGAAAAAAAAATCTGGTTTTCTTTTCATTCCTTAAAAAGCAAAAAGAAAAGCTTTTACTCCAAATCTGATTTATAGAAGTGGTAGTATAAAGAACTAACTTGCATCATCTATATTAATTTCTATATTACCTATGCTGGAAACTAGTGGATGCTACAAAGTGAGGCCAATACTGACAGGTAATCAGTGGGATTAAATAACCATTTCAGTCATTAGAAGACAGCACAGAGTCTGGCCAGGAAGGTGTCCATGGAGGACTTCCAGAGTACTGCTGGAGAGGAGGGCATGTGCTGAAAAGGTTGAGGGAAGTGGTGGGACTTGCATGTGGGGGGGTGTGGGCATGAAGTTTTGTTCTTGCTAGATAGCAGATGAGCAAGCCTGCCTGCTGGGGTTTACTGGAGGGAGAGAAAGCAAAGGCATGGGGCTCTTTCATACCTTGACTGTCTCCCCTTAGTAACCAAATATCTGTAGAGGCTGGAGGGTTTCTTTCTTTTTCTGCCTTTTCAGTCCACTCTTTGTGACGTGGAAGACGGGGCGAGACAAGCGGCTTCGTGGCTGCATTGGGACCTTTTCAGCCATGAATCTTCACTCAGGACTCAGGGAATATACATTAACCAGGTAACTGTCAAAAATGAAATAAATATGAAATTAGTTCGTTCACTGAAGATCTGTAAGGATTCAAGGTTAGGATGTTGGATCAACATAGTTCAATGTAATATGCTTCATAATGAAATAAACCTGAGTGTATGAGAGTTACAGTGAGGCGATGTATCAGGATGTAGTGGAACATCTTTGCAAAAGGTGAGTTGCAGTTGGCATCTTAAGGCTACTGTCAAATCTGTCTTGCATACTATCAGTTTTGACATCTGTAGCACGTAATTTCTCTCTGCCTGTAGAAGGCATTGGACAGCATCAGGAAGCTTGCCACTGGTATTACAGTTCATTAGATTAGGGAGAGATGCAAATCACTTTCTCTGCAGTAGCAGAGAAGCATGTTTCATGCAGGCATAATCAAAAGGGGAATAATTGAGCATCTGACACTTTATTTTGGTGCTTGTATTGGGTGATGTATCTTCTCTTCCCCTTAGTGCACTTAAGGACAGCCGATTTCCCCCCCTGACCCGCGAGGAGCTGCCCAAACTCTTCTGCTCTGTCTCCCTCCTCACTAACTTTGAGGATGCCAGTGACTACCTGGACTGGGAGGTGAGAACAGGTGCATTTGGAACTCTGCATCACTCTCTCGTTCCGTTCGGGTTCGGGTTAGTACATGGTGATGTATCTCCTTCATTACAGGGATGTATGGGGATAGAAGAGACTGGGAATAGAAGAAATAGGGCTGGAGAACTAGAAGGAAGGAAGGAAGAGGATGGCCTAGCAATATGCTTTTGGTTGGGGGGGATCTGAATGGGAATTAAAGAAACATGAAAGTGGTTCATGGACTTGGCCCAATAGGAAATGGATGTAAATAATTGTATAAAAACCTGGGAAGTGTTTTGATGGTGTGGATAGGAACTGGAAATAAAAAGTAGTTAAGACCGAAGGTATGAATGGTTTTTAGGACCTTGTACATTGAAGTGTATTTCATTCAAGAGAATATATATATAGTCAGGTAATTTTAGGCATCATTCTTGCGTGCAGAGATTTTATATCTCTTGCGTGGCACAAGAGATGCAAAACTGACAAGACTTGGCTCAGGAGAAGTGGCAGGGCCACTGGTGAGGCTTGTCTGGGAAGGGTGGCTGAGAGCTTCTTGTGAGACCTGCCAGGCAAGAGCAGAGAGTGGGGAAGAGAATGACCTTATCCTGGCAAAAGCCAAACTGTCCAGAGGGAGAGAGAGATGCACAGCGTTGTGGGAATGACAACTCAGTCACGGGCTCAGTGCTAGCAAACACCTCTTATCTGGCTGTTCATTTCCATCTGTAGGTTGGAATCCATGGGATCAGAATAGAGTTCATCAATGAGAAAGGTGTCAAACGCACAGCCACGTATTTACCTGAGGTTGCTAAGGAACAAGGTGGGTTTGAGATGGCAGCCAAACATGTCAACATGCTGTGTCACAGAATTGGGTAAAAATCTATTGATTTGGGGCTTGGAATACAATGCTGTCCTCATAGTGGTGCCATGGACCCACCAGGCTTAATCTTGACAACTGACACCTGATACAGTTGCTGCTGGGTTTTCATCTGGCCTGTCTCTCATCCCATATCTTTGCACAGCTGTATTTTAGTGCCAGAATGTTTTAGGGCTGAAGAAATAGAGGACCTCAAAGTATGGATCTTCCAGCCTCATTCAGCATTGCATCTTTCCTCTTCTATGTTTCTCCCACCAACTAGGATAACTGCACGCTGCACAGCACCAACAGGAGATTCACTTTCCTCCTCATTCTTGCTAAAGTAGCATCCTCCAGAGGAGGGCTAGAAACACAGCCCCTCTGGAGCACACTTCCCACTCAAATAGAGTAGTGGTCACCATGATAACTGCTCAAAATATTGCCTCCTCCTTTCCTCCACCTAGCAGAGTGGAGTGGTCGCATCCTCCTGGCTCTGGGGCAAAAGACTAAGGTAGGAATTTTAACTCTGATCTCTCACATAGCAGTGCACTGTGCTATCACTAGAGCATCAATCCCAATTTGTCTATGTAAAGAGATTAGTATTATCTTATTTTCAAGGGAGCTAAGTGGCAGATGATGAAAAAATTTGGTGTCCTGCAACAGTAGCAAGGCACAGACCTTTATAAGACATGGAATGGAAAATGGAATTGCTTTTTCATAGACCAGCTCCAATATGAGTTTGAAGGGGTAGGCATGTGCAGATAGTGTGCATGCATTAGTCCAGTTCAACACTAGGATTTCTAAAGCTCACAGTTTCCTGTTTAGTTGTTTGTTTTTCTACAGTCCTTTTAATGCATCTCTTGTGGTTTTGAAATATTTTTTATATTGAAAAAACTTGCCTTGCTTCTATTTTTCAATAGACTGGGATCAGATCCAGACCATAGACTCCTTACTCAGGAAAGGTGGCTTTAAGGCTCCCATTACCAATGATTTTAGGAAAACAATTAAACTTACCAGGTAAGCAAATGTATTTGTTGTATTTTAATTTTACTTTATAGTGTTTTAGGGGTGATTTAAAATATTTGTGGTTGATGTAAGTCTTTATGCCTCTTCCAGAGGAGATGTAGTGTGAAAGACCAAATCACAAATGCCATGTGTTAGGCATATAATGCACATGGAATTAAGCACAATGTGTTTGGTCCATGCAGGATCAAAGTTGGCATTTTTCTAGGTGTCACTGGTTTTAATATTACTATGTATGTGAAAGATCAGAAGCAGAATCTTTGAGAGTTGAAAAGGTTGATTTTTTTGGTATCTTTTCAATGAACTTCCTTTTTTCTCAATGTGCTCATCTGTGAATGCTGTGGCTATTCATAGGTGACACCTGTCTTAAAACCAAACCACACTCAAATTTGGCTGGTTTTCAGAATTTGTTTACTTTACGATACCCCCAGCTGTCCTATTGGTTTCTGCCCCCTTTATGTTAGTAAAAATTGTGACTGTCTGGTTTTGTATAGAAACACTAATTTATCAGGTCGTTCTTGACCTCTAGAGAAACAAGGTGAGTGTGCAGGGTTTTCTTTAACAGGAGGTGACAGGATGAAGGTTTTCATTAAAATCTCACGTAATGTGGTCTTAGTGCAACTCACAACCACTTTGTAGCTGGCTGTTGTTTAGCGTGCTTTAGAAGAACTTGGAAAACTCCAGTCTCTGCAAAGGAACTTCACATTTTGTGAATTCTGATTGTACAACATGGACTAAGTCATTTATGTGCTATAATAAACCTCTCTTTACCCACCTCTCCATTTCTTTCACTACCTTTTCAAATGTGGAGATAACCACAAAAGTAAACAATGTTGAAATGCTGATTATTTAATCACTGTAGTTGAATCTTCTTCCAGCAAACTTTTCATGCAATTTGTGGATAAAAAAGAATACAAACCGATCATTTATTTCCTGTGTGCTACTTCAGGCATCCCTTTAATTATCATCACCTTGATTAGGACTCACCTTTCAGGACACTGGAGCTAATTCAAGCTCACATAGGTTATTCATGCCAGTGGGTTCCTCTTGGTCATCACTGGCTGAAGGGGAGCCTGGGGTGAATGTTCTACGTCGAGTCCCTCCATGTTGTGCAGTCTGACGTTGTTTTTCCGCCTGTTCCCGCAGGTACCGCAGTGAGAAGGTGACAATCAGTTATGCAGAGTACATGGCCTCCCGCCAGCATTGTTTCCAGAATGGCACCCTTCATGCCCCCCCGCTCTACAATCATTACTCCTGACACACGGCTGCATGACCAGTCCCACTCCCCAGTCGCTGCCAACGGCTATGACATCATCGGGGCAGACGCCTCCTCTTCCTGGTCCAGTTACTTCTATTACTGCACCATTTTATGATGCTAGCTTCCGTTGCCAAGTCTGCCTTCCCACTGACCTGGGGGGAGGGTGAGAGCGTGACAGGACTTCCGGGGCCCAAGCCTTATCTCAGCCTTCCCTCCAAGTGGGGGTTCATTGGATTGGGGCTCCATGCCTACGAACTGTCGTGAGGTGCAGAAGACCTTTAGGAGTGAAAGTGCTGCTTCGGACTGATCTGTTCTGGGTGTTACTGACACTCTGGAAACTTGAGTTGTTTGTTATGGAAGCCCCCCAGATCAAATAGGAGCATTCCCCTGGCAGCCTGGGCAACGGAGTCCAACAAAACGTTTTTTAGGTTCTTTTTAATTTTTTTTTAACCTCTGGTATCTGTTGTGTACTGAGAGCTGATTGCAGTCCCCACGCATCACAGGCGGACATCATGATACTGGGGAGGGTTGAACACCTGGATAGCACCCCATCCTCATGGACAGAAAATCTGTGAAAAATTAATCCTTTATTTAAATAAACCCTTGAAGGCTTTAAGGCTCAGATCCTTGGCAGGTTGGATTCTTGGTGATGAAGCCTGCTATGAAATAGAATGCTGTTTTGCCTGTAAGAGAGCGACCCGGCAAGTGCTGTGTATGCAGAGGAGAGGATCCTCGAGTGTCCCTGGACAGTCTTTGTTTCGACCAAGTTTTGTTTCCAAATATTTGTGAGAGATAGGATTAGGGCTGGGGAGGGGTTTGCAGAGCATTGACTGTAGTTGTACAAGTGAGACCAGTGACTGAAATTTGTTTTAATTTAAGCTAACAATCTTGGGGACCTTCCTTTTGATAGAACAGCCACTTTGGCCGGTATGACTACTGATCTTAGAGGCTGTGAGTGTTCCAGTTTATTCCAGGCCTATGGAATGGTGCTGTTCAGTTTTGCTGGTACGATTTATCTTACTCAGCTTAGTCATTGCCACATCCAGGCAGTGAGTGGGGAAATCTGTATTACCCAAATGGCATGAAACTCATGTGTATTCTGTATTTCTTCTCCCGTGGTTGATGATCACAAGGAATACTCTTTTCTGAAAGGAAGTTATCAGTTGTATTCTGCAGCATCATTGAGGGATGTCATAAACTCTAAATTATGACACTCTTTCAATGAGATAACTGGATTTCAGAATGCAATCTGGCATGGGGTTGGTTGCTTGATTGGTTTTCCAAGCTTCTGGAGGGTCAGTAAAGATCGGGGAAGAGAACACGAGTGCATTGCAGAGTCATGGCTGTTTGGTTGCACACATCTTCTGAGCCTGCTTGTGTGTTGTGATTGGCTGGTGTTTGAAGCCTGAAATTATGCCGTGGTATGGCAGGGAATAGGGCTGGTAGGAAGCTGAGAACTGCAGGGTGCTGCTCCTGGTCCTAAGGAAGCAAGGCACAACTTGTGTCATTTTGCTTCACGTTGGTGTAAGTTCTGCTGGAGGAGAGGGATGTGAGGGGGATTCCTCTGGATAACGGTGCAATATTGACCCAGCTTTCCTTCCCTATTGGGTCATTCCTACAAATTGCCACTTTTCCCCTTGTGATGTTGTTGAAAAGAATTGAAGATGAAAGGATTGTTTCGTGACTTCCTGCTGCTGAGAATAAACAAGTCTCGTTACAAACCACTCCAGTTTGTAGTTACTCCCCTAGGTGCCGTGTAGTGATGGGGGAGGGTGGGTCAGCTCCAGGCAACTCAGCCTTTCAGCTGTCAAACAGTATGATACATAGGGCTACACTCATTACTGTTCAAGTGTTCTATGTTAGAATTTGATTTCTAAAAGGTTTAAAAAAAGGCAAAAAAATGGTGCTAAAACTTCACCCCTGAGCACGCTCGGTGAGACTGGTCATGCAGGCGTACAGTGCCAGGCTTTTCAACTATACTGTTTCTTTTTCAGGTGTTTGCCCTGTTCTGTGTCTTCAACAGTGTATAGTGTTTTCCTGATTTCAGTTTCCTTGACTAGGGGATGACTAAAGGGTGGGGTGGGGAGGGTTAGTTGTCATTTTTTTAAAGAACAGAATTTTAGGATTGAGTAATTTGGTTGGCTTAAGCCTGAAATGGGACAGGTGGTTTGGGACTGGGGAAGTCTTATCCTGTCCCATTTCTATTTCCCCACTCAGTCTGTTTAAAAAAACACAAACAAAACATAAATGCCTCTAAATATGTACTGTGTTCTTGTCTTGTTGCAGTGAGAAGAGAAGCTGGCAGGTCAGAAACACTGGTCTGCTGCCTAAGGAACAGGCCCTCTCAGCATTAGTCCCATAAGGGTCCAGCTATAAAATCAGTTGAAAACTGTGTCAATAGCTAAGTCAGCTCAGAGAAATGTATGACAAGGACAGGTGGTCTCAGGAAATAATCCCGTTTCTAGATCATTACATGGCAGCTATGCATAAGGATGAAAGAGGTGAACTGGGCACAAACTGTAGTTTGAATTGCCTCAAGATGGAGACAACCAAAATTGGCCAATTGATGTGAGATTTTCTCTGTGTTTGCTTGGCTGGGACAGCTGGTTAGGACTACTCCTCAAAGCAACTGTTACCTGGTTTGATCTGGATTAACTCATCCTTAGAAGCAAGTGCCTTTTGGTCTAGAAGGGCTTATTCTCATGACAACCACAACTGATAAATAATCTCACTGCAATGATGAAATGTCTTTGTTTTATGGTAACTACAGGAGAATGTCTTTGATCACTGGAGTCTGTCAGTGTTGAAATGTTTCCACTGTGAGGTTCTTAATTTTTTTTTCCATGTTGTTCAACAGTCAATCTCAACTGAAGACATTTCAGTTTGGGAATGTTGTATGGTCAAAATATCACATATCTACAATTTATCAGAACAAAAAAAAAATCTGTAAGGAAATCTAAGAGTTCATTTTAACCTTTGCACAGAATAATCTGTTTTCATAGTACATTAACAAACCTCTGCAGTCTTCACTGACTATTAGTGCTGTTTTCTGTTTGTATTCAGAAATTACATGTTGTTTTATTGGGGTTTTTTTTGGTTAATTTATTTCCTTAAAGCAGGAGACCTCTTGACCTACAGTGCAGAGACGTCAGACCAATTCTTTATATTACACTTGGTTGCCTCCAACCTATATAATAATTTCTGAGTGTAAATAATTGAACTCTATCCTCTAATGAAGTATTGTAGAGAATAAATCATAATGGATAAAAATTATTTGTACTGTCCTCTTTATATGATTTCTCACAGCCTTTATGGGGGTAAGATGAAATTGTTCTCATCTAGAAAGACAGACAATAGCAAACCTGTATGAATAGCAAACCTGTAAATTACACCACATATTTAGAACCAGGGAGGTTGCCAGAGTGTGGTGACAGCTGTCTGGAAGCACACCAATAATCAAACAGGCTCACTACAAGAAAGAAAGGAAAAATAGTAGGAAAGTTAAAACCAAATTAAATACATTTTATTAATAATGGCATAGCAGTGTCTTTGTATCCTGAAATAACGTTTGCTTGACAATAACTTTCTATCAGTTGTCATGATGGTGAAATGTATAAAGTACATACATGTAGAGTACTGTAAATCTTTCTGAAACTCAGAATTGTTCTTTTGAGGTTTTGTCTTCTAAAATGAACTGAGAACAAATTGTCTATACCTTAGGGCTATCGTCTTCAGATGATCTAAAAACCTTTTTTCAGAGAAATAAAACACCCATCTTTCCAGAATCTTACTATTTTAATGTTTGCTTTGAGACAGAATTAACTGAATTGTAAAATAGTTTTGAATTGGATCTCTGGCTTACATTTTTCTTCCATACATTTTCAAATAATTGTTAACTTTTTATCTATGGGAGCTGTATAGTTAGAGATGCTACATTTTCTGCCTGTGGCTCTTGGGAAGGGCAGCCCTGGATGTCAATGAACAGTCATAAAACCCTAAAAAAAACACCAACCAAACCAAGGGGGAGGGTAGTTTTGACTTAAATATGCCTGAGAAGCTCATTCATCACAGTACAACTACAAAGCAAAGACCTATTTTCAGGTGCTGGTACTAGGAAGGCTAGAAAGTCAATCCCTTAGGCAATGTGAGGTGGGTGCTGTGACTAATGTGATTTCCAGGTGAATTCCAGCTGAATTTCTTTGTGAATTCTGAAGTTACCCATATCCCTGCTATCCTAGGGGGGTTACCAAGTGTGTTCTCTCAGCTTTGTTGGCAGGAATACAGTGCCTTAATTTGTGTATTTTAGTGTCATATGCTTTTCCTACTTGATTTTCTTTTGGTTTCCTGTTGAATCAGATGTAAAATCTTTGCCTGCTCTCTTTCATCAGAGGTTCTTCCATGCACCACATTCCGTGACCACAGGAACACTCAGCAGCTCACAGGGAGGATGAGGCCAGGTAGAAGGGTGTGCATGTGACTGCACACTGAAATAGGTCAATCCAGGCTAAATATAAACCAGGGTAATTCTCCTGGAAACAGTTTCTTCTGTTTTAAATAAGAAACAAAATGAATTAGTCATTTAGCACCAAACCACATTACAGAAAGATTAGCAGAAACTTCTAGAGGGTACTTCAAAGGAAGAGTACTTGCATTTTATTTAACACAAAAACGAAATTTGTTTTATCTGTGATGGAGAAATGCCATTTTTATCTTGAAGATAAAAAACAAAATCGGAACGCTTACCTTTACAACTCAATAAATTAACATGTACACTGACAGCACATGGAGAAGTAGGCTAGGGAAGTTCCTGAGATGATTTTGCCACAGTCTGGGAAAAAAAGATGAGTTGTGAATGTGTTTGATGATCCCTCTCAAAACACGGCAAGCATAGAAGATTATTGCTACCATGTTCTTTAAACTATATAATTCTACAAATTGAACAATATCCAGATTATTGAACCATATATTTTCTATGGTCAGCTAGACTGCTCTTACAGTCAGATTAATTCTAGCATAAATTATATATTATACAAACAGTTGATAATGCCATATATGTATTTAAAAACAGATCATGTAGTTTTGCATTCAGAGTCTTACTATGACTTTATTACTGGATATTAATATAACTTTACTTTGCTCATACATGCTAATTCATTATGGTTTTGGATATATAAGTTTAAATGGAGTAAAAATAAAGGTAAAATGGTGTGAAGACCTAAACCTGAAGAGTTATACTTTAAGTGCATGGATGACACTCACACGTGTCTGTACAATGCTGGCTACTGTGGCACACGATGTTCTCAGTGGGTGGTTATCTCCACAAGGACCGACTCCCATCACACTGGCACTCCACAGAAAAGACATAATTACTGTTAGAAAGCTTAAAAAACTCCTAGAAAAAGCCAGATTTCTCCTGATGAATTAGAAGGAAAGCATACTACAAAATAGGTTTATGCTGGTAACAGGATATCCTTGTTGTTAGTTGTTCCTGAATTTGATTGCAGGGAGATATTTAGCTGAGCACTTTGTAAGGCCTGTGTAGGTGCAATGAGTTGTTCCAGGAGCTGTGTTTAGACTGTGGCAACACAGGAATTACCATGATAGGTCTGTCTAACAATCTGCTCCTCAATACCACGTCTCCAGCAAGGATCAAAGCTTTTTGCCCTGGAATATGGAATATTAGAGACTTTGTTCATGATAAATTACATTTGGCCAAGTATTCTTTTTTTTTCAATAGGTTTATTTTAGGATGTCACCAGTAAAACTGCCAGAAAGTTCCTTTAGTCAGTGACTATTTTAATCAAGCTCACCTTACTTTTCTATGCATATTTTGTTGATAAATGCTAAAACAGTCATTATTAGTGAGGAAGAAGCCAGTGCATTTTAAAAATAACAAAAGGTCAGGTACTCTGCTACATTTGGTTTGTTGCAGCAGCTGAGCAATATTTACTGTGGGGTTTATAAGTTTATTTTAAAAATTCTTAAAAAAAAAAAAAAAAAGGTGGGGTGAAGCAGCTTCCATTCAGGAACATTTTTATTTTGCTCTTGAGACCTTAACCAAACACATCAGTGATAATAAACTTAATCTTTCATGATAACCTCTTTAACTGTACCAGTAAAATCTTGGTTTTGTATACTTAAGTAGAAGTTTTATTTTCCTTGGGGGAAAACAAAAAGGGGAATTAATAACTTAAATTTCTCTGAGCTGCCTACTGCTCTGAGAATCGCAATGCTCTGAGTTGATGGGTTATTTGAGAAGCCATCAGGATTCCAAGTGATTTTCAATGCTTCTCTCCTCAATCTGGCATGGATTTCCTTGTTTTCTCGTAAGCCTAATTGAAATTGTTTAATTTGCCAGATGTTCCCCAAGATATTTCCATTCCATCTTCCTGAGTGTCTTATTGCTTGTCTCACTTACAAATTACTTTCCAATCAGTTTCTCTGCTATGCTCATTATCCAGATAACAAATATTAAAAATCTATTATTTGATCTCTTCATATTCTTCTAATTTATTTTTAATTCATTCCTTTTCCCAGCATGCAGGAAACCATTCACCTAGGCTCAGATGCAAGTTTATGAGAACAGGAGTGTTTTCATCATAAATCCTTCAACAGTCTATTTTTGTCTTTCTTTAAGGGTGCAGGATGACATAGTAAGGGCTGATAAGATGATTACTTTAAGAGTCTTAGGTTAGGCACTTACATGTGAGCTCACTAGGGAAAACACTGCTCCATAAGTTATTTTGCTGGCAGTATTGGGAGAATTATCTTCATTTTCAGCCTGCCTATGACTTTTAGGGGTCTGTAGATTGCTTCTGGATAGTCTGAAAATTAACCTTCTTTATGAAGTGCGTTATTTATGATATCAATACTCCCTCCTTACAGTCTGAGGTCTATTAATCACAGTGAGCTTGACAGAAATTTTGGCATGATCACTGTTTTCCTAAGGTTAGGGTTTGCTGTCCAGCTGGAGGATGTTCTGGTAGTGAAATGGAGCTGTTTGTAGATGCCTGATCCATTGGTGTGAAGATGCATCTGATGTCTCGGCGCCCTCAGGTGCCCCTGGGCAGGCGGATGCTGCTGTGAACCAGCGAGGGGGCACCAGCAGTGAGGGGCACCAGCACAGCTTTGAGCTCTTTGGTTATTTCCTAAAGGACAGAAGCAGAAGAAGAGTTTGCTCATGTGAAGGACGAGTACCGTTTCCCTCAGTGCCCCCACACTCCTGCTCTCAGGCCCTGCTTCGTGCCTTGTAAGACTTTGGGTTCATGATCACACAATCGATTAGGTGGGAAAAGACCTCTGAGGTCATCGAGTCCAACCTTTGAGTGAAATCCACGATATCAACCAGACCATCCACCGAGTGACACCTCCAATCTTAAACACCTCCAGGGACGGTGTCCCCACCACCTCCCTAGGCAGCCCACACCAATGTCTTATCACCCTTTCAGTGAAGAAATTCTTCGTGATATTCAACCTCAGCCTCCCCTGGCCCATCTTAATACCGTGTCCTCTGTCCTGTCGCCTGTGAGAAGAGGCCGACCCCCACCTGGCTACACCCTCCTGTTAGGGACTTGCAGAGTCTTGGTCTGTCACAGCTATTTGTCCTCTGTTCATACATACCACGTTCAGCATCCCGCTGCTTTCCCTCTCTAAAAGCAGCTAATTGCTAAGCGCGCTTAAACACACCTCTGAGAGCTGTTTTGCTGGGAGAGCACTCAATCTCCCTGCTCCCGCTGTTTCCCCTCAGTGCCCCACAGCGGCAACCGAGCTCTTTTATCCTCAGCAGCGCCCAGGGCAGAATCGGCCCCCCGCCCTTCAGAGAGAGGGAGAAGCAGCCGTGCCCTCCGCCCTCACCCGGGCAGAGCCCTCAGCCCTCACGGAGGATAGAGCCATTCCCGCCCCTCACCCGGGCAGTGCCCTCAGCCTTCACCCGGGCAGAGCCATTCCCGCCCCTCACCCGGGCAGTGCCCTCAGCCTTCACCCGGGCAGAGCCGTTCCCACCCCTCACCGGGGCAGTGCCCCCAACCCTCACCCGGGCAGAGCCATTCCCACCCCTCACCCGGGCAGTGCCCTCAGCCTTCACCCGGGCAGAGCCGTTCCCGCCCCTCACCCGGGCAGTGCCCTCAGCCTTCACCCGGGCAGAGCCGTTCCCGCCCCTCACCCGGGCAGTGGCCCCAGCCCTCACCCGCCCAGAGAGCCGCCCGCCCTCCCGTGACGCGGGGCCGCCCTTTCCGCCGGGACTTTCCGGTGATGGCGGCGGGCGGCAGCGACCCGCGGACGGCAGACGTGGAGGAGGACGCTTCGCAGCTCGTCTTCCCCAAAGGTGCGGGCGGGGGTGGCGAAGAGCCCGGGGTCGGGTGGTGGTTGGAGGCCGGCAGCGGCCGCCTGGGAGGGTGCGAGCCTCGCCGAGCGGCTCCGTGGACCGGAGCGCTGCTCAACGCCCCTCCAGCAGCTACTAAGCCCCGAGTGTTAAAAATCGGGATAATAAATGATTTCTATATATATTTAAGGATCTCATGATTTCGAGGATATGGCGGTTCTTAGGTGGGCCGCTATGTGTGTATAGGGTATTTAAAAAATAATTTAAAAAATCCTGTCAGGTTGTAGTGAAAATGTTGTTTTTTGATATAAGCTTTTTCAGTGGTATTTGTTGACACAGGAGTTCTTCCTTGTGGGGGTGGTGAAGCCCTGGCACAGGGTGCCCTGAGCAGCTGTGGCTGCCCCTGGATCCCTGGAACTGTCCAAGGCCAGGCTGGACAGAGCTTGGAGCAACCTGGGACAGTGGAAGGTGTCCCTGCCCATGACAGGGGTGGGACTGGATGGGCTTTAAGGTCCCTTCCAACCTAAGCTGTTCTGGAAATGTGTGAATATTGCTGCAGTTAGGAAACCAGCTGTCCAGATCCAGAGTGTATTTTTTTTTTTTTCCCAGAAAACAAATTCAGTATAAATTCTGGAAATGTATTTACACCTCAGAGCCACCCTGGAAAAAAAAAAGGAGGGGGAGAAAAATGGACACCTTGCTGCATTGTTGAGTTATGATGAGTTATGAACAATAGGGAAGTTCTGAAAGACTATTTTTCAGGTTTTTTAAATGCTAATCTTGTGTTTAGCCCAAGCTGATTTACTCCTCAATGGAAAATAAGACTTGCCAGCCCCTTTCTAGCAGTCCTCGTATCTGCTTGTATAAAACAGTGCTGTTGGGCACTCTGGGATGCAGCCTCTGACACTTTTGCTTTGAACAGCTCACACTGAGCTGTTGAAAGATGTGATGTTGAAAGATATTCTTGTTAGTGGAATACACATAGTGGTTATGGTGATAATGAATGAATTCAAATTTGGCTAAGGGGGGGAGAATTTTTAAGATTGGTTACAACTTTTTTTTCTGATAATAAAATTTCAGTAGGTCAATTAACTTTTCAAGTCAATGAAGCCTTTTTAAAAACATTCAACAGCATTCATATTTACTTCAAGAGCTCAGAGACTTCTGAAGACTGTGGCATCCCTTCTGAATTTTGTGGAGTTCTAAATATTTTTTTTTGCTGTATCAAGTCATGCATTACTTCTGCCAAAATTGGATGAAGGAAACATACTGCAAAAATATGAAAAAATCTGAATGTTAGTGCTGCAAGTGTAAAATATATGGTCAAAAAGACAAGCACCTTGGACTGCCACTTAAAGTGTAATTTTTATCAGCATTTTCAGTATGAAATGCTGCCTGGTCACTAGTGAAAGAGCTCACACAACTACCATGAAAGACATTTTCACTTCTTTATTACCCAGATCTAAATTACACACAAAACTGGTGCAATTCCCCTTTTCAAACACATTCCACCTTCTTCCATGCTGACATTCCCTCATTCGTCCTGCAGAATTTGAAACTGCGGAAACTCTTCTGAACTCCGAGGTGCACATGCTGCTCGAGCACCGCAAGCAGCAGAACGAGAGCGCGGAGGATGAGCAGGAGCTGTCAGAAGTCTTCATGAAAACCTTGAACTACACAGCACGCTTCAGCCGCTTCAAAAACCGCGAAACCATCGCCAGCGTGCGCAGGTGAGTGGGAAAGTTGGGGTGTAACAAACACTGTGTTGGAGAATTGGATCCCTCATATTGGTCCTGCTTTACAAACGTACATCTTAGTGGTGTTGGTGATTTGTTCTTTAATTCTGAGTCTTTTGGCTTCCTAACGAGGCAAGAAGTTCTTGATGGAGGGTTATGCTTTGTCGAGGTCAAGCCTTCTGAACTGCTTTGTTTTCAGTATCTCACTGACAGTTGATTGCATTAAATGGGAAGATTTTCTAGACTTTGCAGAATAATTCAGGGGAAGTGGAGTTAGCAGGTAGGATTTTATTTTTAACTCTATGCATTTATATAATGAGTCTTTTCTCCTGAAAAAAATTACTTCAGTGCCAAAACCAGTGTACAAAAAGATAAACATTTGTTTCAGTTTAAGCCCCTTTATGTTTCTGTCTTGTAATTCCATCAAATTGTTGTCTTTCCTTACAGCTTACTGCTGCAGAAGAAGCTGCATAAGTTTGAACTGGCATGTTTGGCTAACTTGTGTCCTGAGACAGCTGAGGAAGCAAAAGCTCTGATTCCCAGGTAAGCACCTACATATTGTACAAAGGCTGCTGTATCCTTCCCTGTGACCTAAAGCCAGCCATGCCCTGGTACCCTCTCTTGAATCCAACTCCCTTGCTGGAAAAACATTTGGTCTTGGTCTTTCTTCCCCCACCCACTGATCTGACAGCAACACACTTTGTACATGTCCCTAATGCACTTCTGAGAGCTTTTACTGGATGAAGTGCAAACCTCTTAAATTGGGGTTCTTAGCTGGCTGTGTTTGTGTTCCTCGGAGTGTTTTCCAGGTCATTGGAGCAAATGAACTGTTTTGTGGATAATGTAGGGGGGAGCAGTAGCTTCTTCATGTCTTGACTGGTTATCTCATGGCCTGAGATAGAGGAGGGAATGAAACATTCATCTGAATTACAGTTTCTTCCTTATTTGTCATTATATAAAAGGGAAGGCTTTGAGATGATCTAATTGTGGGCAGTATTGTGGGTAATTCCCAGTACCTGGAAAGAGACTTTTTATGAGAGTAGTGACAGGACGAGGTAATGGCTTCAACTGAGGGTAGATTTAGATTAGATTCTGGGGAGAAATTCATCCCTGTGAGAGTAGTGAGGCTCTGGCACAGGGTGCCCAGGGAAGCTGTGGCTGCCCCTGGATCCCTGGAAGTGTCCAAGGCCAGGCTGGATGGGGCTCTGAACAACCTGGTCTAGTGCAATGTGTCCCTATCCATGGCAGGGGTTGGAATGAGATGATCTTCAAGGTCCCTTCCAACCCAAATCATTCCATGATATTATGTTAGGATTTCATAGCAAGAATGGATTGGCTTATGAGCATGCAGCTACATGGACTTCATTTAGAGTTCTGCTTACACCTGCTTTCCCTTTTTTGAAAACACATTTTGGGTTAAACACAAATTTCTGGGAAGACCGGAGTTCTGTCATGTAAAGAAGAAGCAGTGCATAGGGATTAGAGCACTCTTTGTACAGTGGTGTTACAGGTGGTTCCTGGTGGTCACACAGGTAGGTGACAGTGTGTTGAGACTGACAGGAGAGAGTTATGACTGAAATGAATCAAGGGAGAGAGATTATTTCTGAAACCTTTAATGTCTCTTTATTGCTCTTACCTTGCAGCCTGGAGGGCCGCTTTGAAGATGAAGAATTACAACAGATTCTCGACGACATTCAGACTAAACGCAGCTTCCAGTACTAAGGTTAACCCTCAGCCCCTTAATCTGAGCAGAAAAACCTGAGGACTTGGGCTGTTTCTCAGCCCTTTGGGTCAGCCCAGCTCACAGCTGAGCAAGGGTAGTTGTGGATGCAGGGTGCTCCAGTGCTGCGCTGCCAAAGGTGCATTCAGACTGGAGATCAGCGTTGTCCTTTTGGTTTGTTCCATGTGTATGTTGGCAAGGACCCCCTGTATTGTGAGAGCAAAAAACCTGAAAGGCCTTTTCCCAGTGGCTCAAGTATTTGTTTCTTCCCTAATCCCTCTTCCCAGGTTGTAAAATTTTAAACATTTTTGGTTTTTAGCAGAAATTTAGATGTGATTCTGTGTTTTTTAGGAACTTCTAAAGGATGCAGAAACTTGTTCTTGGTTCTCATAAGGTTCAGTGATGAGCAGCATCAGTATCTGTGGTGGTTTTTGTTTGTTTGTTTTATTGTTTGATTGGGACAGTGCATTTTTACAGCTTCAATATTTTCCTATTATTGTTTAGTGTAAATTAAAAGATATTTTTAATTAAAGTTGTGTGTTTTATAAATATTAGGTACATATTATGATTTTGTTAATGAGGACCTTTTTAATGAATAGATCCTGGAGATCTGGGGACTCCAAGGGTGTAATAACCTCAGTGCAGTTTAGGACAGATCAGAGGTGTTCCTACAATCACAGTGAGAAAGCATTGGGGCAGCATCTCCCTCTCTGTTCCCCTGTTCTGTGCCAAGTGATTGCAGACACCCAATCTGTATCCTGCTACAGAAAGAAAAAAGTGAAGAAACCAAATAATTTTGATGTTAACAGAGCCAGGCATGCACCCCTGGAGGGATGGACTCCTTAACTAGGTTCCTATCTGTCCTAATACTGAAATGAAACCAAACCACAAATAACGTGACACAGTGGAGGGCTGGCTCCTGGTGCAGCCTGTGGGGATCACACACCCAGTGCTATCAGAGCTCAGCTGCTGGGAGAGTCACAGATTGTTAGCTTTTATTTGAAAGGAATGTTCTTTTGTGTAGGAGAAACTTCTTAAACAAGCCCTTTCAAGTCTTGCAATTTTTACCACCCCACCTGAAAGAAGGAAAATTTTGCAGGAAAGTTGGGAGAAAGTGACAGACAGATGTTTTAAGATTATTTGTGTATTTGTGATCATAAGCAATAATCTCACTGATCTTGCAAAAGAAAGAGAAATAAAATTTTACTAGAAATGTAATGTTGCTGCTGTGCTGAGAGGCTGTACTGGTGTGTGACAGCTGTTTGGGCTCACCTCACCTGGAGCAGATTACCTCAGACAGATTTGTGTGTGAGCTGGGGTGGCAGTGGCTCCTACAGGCCTATAAACCACACATGCATCTGTAACCGACCACAGGAACTTTACCAGGGTCAGAATAATTCTAACTGAAGAGGAAAAACCAAGGTGGCAAACCTTTATTTTATAAAGATTAGTGTCCTCTTTGGATACAGCATACGCTTCCCAGAAGCTGCTCCTGCTGAACAGGGTTTGCTCTGTAAAATGCTACTGTTCAAGCAGCTTTAAGACATTTTCATCTAAACACACAGACTCTTAGGTCTTAATCACAACTAATTCAGGGAGAAAAGCCATTCTGCACCTCTCTGTCTACACTCGTGGCACTACTTGATGATGCCTTTCTAAGTACCCTTAGGAGGAGTGTGACAGACCTAGTGATCTGTAAATGATCTGAGTTGCACTATCCTACACAAATAGCTTATTAGCCTTGAGATTAGTAGGTTTTGCTTGTGTTCTGAAGCCCAGTACTGGGGACAGAGAAGAATAGAATCACAGAATCGATTAGGTTTGGAAAGACATCTGAGATGGAGTCCAACCTCTGAGCGAACACCACCATGCCAACTATACCATGGCACTGAGTGCCACCTCCAATCTTGCCTTAAACACCTCCAGAGACGGTGACTCCACCACCTCCCAGGGCAGCCCATTCCAAAGTTATTTCTGGGAGCCACACCAGGCGGAGTGTCTTGTAGCGCCTGGGCGTTAGGTGAGCGTGAGAGAACTATCACGGAGCAGTGCAATTATCGCTCTGGCCGCCGGCGGTGCCTTTTTGGCAAGCTGGAGCCGGCGGTCCCGGGAGTGTCCGGGGGCAGGTCCCGGCCCGGCGGTCCCGGCAGTGCTCGGGGCGCGGCTCCCGGCCCGGCGGCTCTGAGGGACCCTGGGCGCCCCCTCAGGCCCCACCACACGCGGGACGGCCCTGCTGGGCTCTCTGCGCATGCGCGCACCTCTGCGCGCTCTCGCCCTGTCATTGGTGCGCCGGCCGGGTCGGCTCGCGGAAGCGGCGCGCGCCCCGCCCCACCCCAAGTGCGCACGCGCGTTTCCGCCCGGGGCCCTTCAGGCGCGGCGCCCCCTCCCGCGCGCCCTGACTTAGTGCGCGTGCGCGCGGGCGTGGGGCGCGTGCGCTGCTGGCGGGGGAGGCGGAGGGAAGATGGCGGGCAGCCGCGGGTCGTGAGGCGGCGGCGGCGGCGGAGTTTGCCGGAGCCAGGAGGACGAGGCGGGCGGCGAGGTGTTGGTGGGGCGCGGAGTCCCGGTACGAGAGGCTGGCTGGGCGGTGAGTGCGGCTCAGTGTTGGGCAGGGCGGGGGAGCAGCCGGGGAAGTGCGGCCCACTCCGCCATCTTTAGGCCGCGGCCCTGGAGCGGCGCGGCCGGGGCAGGGCGAGGGCCGCCGGCGGGAACAGAGAGTCCTCGGGCCGGGGCGCCCGGGGGAACGGCGAGAGCCGAGCTAGGGCCCAGCGCCGCGGCCGGGCCCTATGCTGCGGTGTGCTGGAGGGCCCGGCCTGGAAGCGGACAGCAGGGCCCCTGCCCTCTCTACTGCACAGGTGTCTGTCGGTGGCTTCGTGCGAGTCTCTCAATCCTGGCTTTTTGTACTTCTTTTAATGTTATTATTTTTTAATATTATTCTTTCCTCCGCCTTGGGTCCGAGTGGAGATTGAGTTGTGGCTGCTTTGAACATAGGGCTGGGAAGTTCTGGCCATTACGAACCGTGTTAGATACCTCGAATTTTTTACTTATGTGGTTCTTTTCATGGGTAATCCTCTTGTTTTAAGGAGAGAGAAGAAGAGGCCACAGACATAGAATACTACGTTAGGTTAATATTTAAGCTTCTCAGATGCCAGTTGAGATAACTTCATTTGCCAGTAAACGGTCTTAGTTCTGTAGGACTAATAAACATTGGTAAAAGAATGGGAAAGTATTATTTTCGGTTTTCTTATGGATCCCGAGAGGGCTGTTGCTCACGTTTTGTCCTGTGGAACACCACTGTTGTTGGAGTATGTTCCCTGTGATGCTGTAACACACAGCCATGTGCAGCAGACGCTTCTGCTGGCACGGTGGAGGGGCTGGTGACCATGTGCTGTCACATTCCACTGACTGCGACTCATCAGCCTGTGCATGGGGAGCAAACCCAGGGGACGAGTTCAACTTGGAAATAATAGTTCAGCGTTTTTCCCTTGGAGAGAACTCATTAAACTTCCTGCCTCCTTAAGAGGTCTGTGTTATTTCTCTCGTGCTGATTGTTATCTTCTTTGCTATGAGTAAATAGTTGTATAGTCTCAAATGTAGTAATTTTTAATACTAGCAGTTGCTTGAACACATCTGAGTGACAGAGTTGTCATAGGTAAGTAGTTCTGTGCTCTACAACTCTTGTGCCTCATTATATCCTTGCTTACAGTTTGTGGGTATTATTTGGGAATCTGTTTTTCTATGTAGGCAGTAGTCCCTCATCCTTCTTGCAGCATATTTTTATTCCTTTATGTTTAACTCAGTGCTCCAGGTTTTATGCTTAACTTATGCTCTGTCCTTCCTTTAAAGGAGGCGATATTGTGTGTCAGAGAGTTTATAGTATGCAAAAAGTGTTGTGCCAAAAGACTGCAGGGCTCCCTGCTCCTAAGTTCTTTTTCAAGTAAACTAATATTTACTTCTCAGTGATTTGCTGCAATATTCTGCCATCATCTTACTCTAAGAATATATCATTATTAAATGTGTTTCAAAAATCTGATTCTTAACTTCTTGTGTAGTTGTGTTGTAATAGTTCCAATGAAAAGATCTGAAAATGTAGATACTAAAAATAGTTTAAAGTATTGAAAGATTGGGGGGAGAAAAAACCCTTAGAGCTGCAGAGAATGTTAGATGTGAGTAACTACTCATAAAGCTGCTAAAACCTTTTGACTTAAATATCCGTCACTGCAAATAGTGACAGCGATTCCCTGTTGTCTGAAGTGTTGGTCCTCCACTGAACACTTGGAGCAGTAAATATTGGACTGTTGGAATTGAAAATTTCTCATCAGTTTTGTCTTTGTGATATCAGCACAAGAATTGAAAGCCCAATAATCCTAAACTGTGCTTGAGCTAGAGGTACTAGGAATGCCTCCTTTTGCTGCAGGAGAGAGACCTTGGTCTGAGGAGGAGATAAGGAGTCTCCTGTTTTGTTCCCATCCCTAGCAAAGGAGTCTTCTGACTCACCTGAAAAAAACAGTCATGGAGAAGACATTAGGTTGAGTAGCCATATGGAAGGAATACAGTTTAAATCTGTACTGGGATGATTCCATGCAAAATATTTCATTTTGTGCATCTGCTAGGCGTGTATCTAGGGAATTTCAAGAGTTGGTTCAGTAACACTGGAAATGAAAATAATTTTGGCCTTGCTCAGATAGAGGTTATAATTTAGAAAACTACTTGTAAAAACAAGTTGGAAGCTATCCGTAGTGTGTTTGTGAATTTTACAAAAGCTGTTCTTTGTTTGCCATGTTTACATTCCTGATACTGGATTGTTATGTTAACAAAAGTAAAAATACAGGTATGCAGGCCTGGTTGGTGTAGTTACTACAGACACTGAACATTGTTACAGCATGGTGCTGGGGAGGAGATATGCCAAGGGTCTTTCAAAAGATTAAAACCTTAAGATAACTTTGGGTTTTGCTTCTTATCATAGAAGATATCTGAAGGTAAGAGCAGAGAAGTAGAGTTTTTGATAGCTAACTGGTTTTGATTTGTGTTTTGCTAGTAATTTCACTTCACTTTAGAGCATCCATGGTCCCCTATTTTCCAGATGGTGCTAAACTTCCCAGCAATCTGTTCTTGCTCGCTAGTATTTAAAAAAGCTGTTCAGCATTTCATAATGCTGCTTCTGGTTCAACCTGCTCTCCACACTCGGGCTGGGTGTACCAGTCATGCTGTTGTGAAACCTGAATGGGGATTGAAGTGTATGTTTAGCAGGAAAGCTTCCTCTGTGTGCTAATTGCACTTTTGCTGACAGTTTGCTGTTGAGGCAGTGAGTTTGCAGGGATTCCACTCCTGCCTAGAGCTGTGCAGGGATCAGGAACTCAGTCTGTGTGGAGGGATCCTGGAGACCAAGGGACTCATTTAACTGATCCTGCTCCTGTTCTACCTCACAGCAAAGCTGGGCTGCTGTTCTGAGCACTTTCACTAACTGGGGCTTATATCACATTTTCCCTACCAGTACAAGGAGAGACTCTACAGTATTGAATGTCACTGTTGTCTAACCCTAATAAAGATTGTGTTGTTCCAAGCAATTACATATCAGTGTTCTTACACACATCAATAGAATATAAAAAAAAGTGTGAGCAATTTTTCACATTCTTTAGACACAAATGAAAACATTTCTTCCTCTTATATATTGCACCAAGTAACCCTGGTACATTTTTTTTTCTATCAGCAAAAGATAACTTTATCTTCAACTTCAGTTTTCCTTTAAATAGGATTTTTTCCATACACTGTTGTTAAATCCGAACACTTTCAATTTTCTGTTCACTTTGTTAGTTTATTTTGATGCAAAGAACAATAACATGCCACATGAGCTCTTTGGTGCTATTTAATTAGTCTTCAGTATAATTAAGTATATTGGTTCAAAAAATAAATTCCATTAACTTTTTGAAGCCTTGAAAATATTTTCAGTGTAGTTGTAAAGTTTATTTAACCTATAATTTTGGTCATTTTAAATCATTAAAATGATAATATTCTTCTTCCTGTCCTGAAGTTAATGCAGCAGTGCAGGTGGCTGTACAGGGGGACCTTTTCTGTGAGCAGAAATCAGATGCTTGTGTTTAGTCTGGCTCACTTTTCTGTTTTGGCCTGGATGTTAAACACGGGTTCTGGACCCAGTGAGGTGGGAAAGAGGAGGTGATGGTAAATCCCTGTCTCTGCCATAGCTCTGACCTGGGCTGCACTGGCTGATGGTGAGCCTGATGAGAGGCATTGTGCACTGATCTGATCCGACAGATCAGCTCTTCTGAAAATACATCCCTGAAATTATGGTCATGTCTGCAGTACCAAGTTTTAATCCAAAGCAGTTGGTCACGAAGCTTGGAATTTAGGTGCCTCTTAGTCACTCACCTGTGACATTACCCAAAAGTGAGTGCCATGAAGTTCAGCAGTCTGGTGGGATAGGCCAAAAGCTGTTTTGCTACTAGAACTATAGATTTGTTGGCACTGATCAGTTCTTTATAATAATGTTTTATGTAATTCAATATGAGCACAGGGGTACATGAATTAATCCATGTTTCTGCAGTTTAAGCATTTGAGGATTCATTTAAATCATTATCTCAAATCCAAAAGAAACATTATACAAAATAATATGTTAATGTGCCTTTTTTTGAAAGAGGCCAGAGGCTGGATAACAAGGAGTCTTTAGCAGTTTGTGTTTGGTATATTTTGTGTTCATGGTGCAGTTTTGACAGCACAGTGACTCGTGTTTTATTTACTGTGGGTATAGGAGTATTCATCTGCAGTTTTGGGTTTGACAGGAGCTGCACTTGGAGCTGGTTAAGCAGCAGCACAGCTCCAGCTAATGGAAGTGCTGGATTTACAGCCTGAGGGCTGTGGATCTGTGCAGTAATCTGGCATGGCATTGCCCAGTGGTAATGCCTGCTTGCCCTGCTTCTGATTCTTTGGTTTTCCTCCTGGGTCAGTGGAGTCATTCCCTGGAATTCCCAATACTCAGCTTCCTGACAGGCTGCTCTGAGTTTTGACCAATGTTAGCGAAAATGGTCTCCTAACACCAAGCAGCTTTTTAGGTGCATGGCCAGTGTGGTCATCAGATGTTTATGTTGGCTTGAAGGAGGGGTCATGGGAGGAAGCACACACTTGGGCTCAAGCCAGGGCTGCTTTGGTTTTGGCCTCAGCAGTTTTAGTTTGGATTTGGGTCAACTTGGCAATTCAGTGCTGAAGTTCCCTCAGTAGCTATGGCTGTACTTACCTTGTGTGGTCACAAGAACAGCAACCACTCTACCCCCGTCCTCCTTCCCCCATACCAGTAAAAATCACTGCTTACCTTTGAAAATTTCTTCCTGTTGGGCCATGCTTGTGAGCAAACGATTGCAGGGACTGGGGAAATGTTATGGTTCTACCACAAGAAAAGTTGGGGATTGTGCAAAATTGCAGGGAGGAGGAGTGCAGACTGAATGAGTATGTTTATTCTGCAATGTTTGCACTATTTCTCAATTACAGAGTTTGGAGCTAAAGTCTTGCTAGAATCAGTCATCAGACCATATTTTGCATCTTTTTCTATGGATGGATGCAAATATTTTGGTCTCCTTAGCAAATCTAAACCTAAATGAAGTAGCTATTTCTAGTAATATCTTTGTAGAATCCTGACTAATATAAGCCACAGCTGCCAAGCTTTCTGTGTAGTAGGATGAAAATACTGACCTAGAACTGGTGATGCAAATGCTGCTTTTGACAGGAAAACTTGTTGATATTCTCAAGGCAGGACATATGAAGTAGGAAAGAAATGCTGAGAGATTTTAGACTTTTGGAGAACTCCAGCTTTGGAAAGTGAAGCTCTCTGGTGATGTGCTCTTCTACTGAATTGTCATTCTCATGGGGAGATGGATGACTTCTGTATTTCGGGAGAACCTGACGCTGAACCCTTTCTCCTTGGAATGCTTTGTGTGAGCTTGACTTTCCTTTACTGAGAAATTTATTGATACAGAAGGTGATCACATGCTTTTATTGAACTCTACTAAATGGTAAAGCAAAGGCTGTTTACTAAAGAATTTACTAAATTTAAAGAATTTGAAGGGGTGTTTTTTTTAGCAATTTGTATATATATATATATCTACACATACATATATATATATATAACCATATATAGGCATTTGTGTGGCTCATAATCCACAGCAAAGATCAGAAAACATATTCCTGGAACAAACTGGCTCTGTGATTCCAGTTAAAAGCAAGGGCATTTCTAATTCATTTTCACTGGTATGAGATGTGTATACATCACCCATCAGTTTAGAAAGTGTTCTAGTATTGAAAGTTTCTTGTTATAGGAGAAATATATAGGCTGGTTATGTTTGAAAATAGGTGAAAATTTCTGACAAAGCCTAGGACTGCTCAAGTGATATCTATAATTTTTTACACTGGGATCTTGAAGCTTCAATAAACAGCACTGTTTATTTTTTCCTATTGTAAGTTTGTTCCTCATGGGATTGAACAGTTTCTAGCCTAACCACCAGGAAACAGGGGTTATGCATTAATCTTCCACACCATACTGTGGCAAAAAAAAAAAAAAAAAAAGTTTGCATATATGCTAGACTTTCTAATCTTAACTGAAGCAGATAGTGAGAAGCTACAGTTCTGAAGATCTTCACATAAATAATCTGCAGTCAGAACTTTATTTGATCAAAATAGTTTTAAAGTGGTATTTTCTTTGACTGTTTTCTTAATTTAGCAGGTGTTTGATCAGATTTGTTGGGGTTCTTTTGTTTGTTTTTAACTCCTTGACTTCAACAGTAACACATAAATGGGGAGCATTTATAATTAGCAGGGTTCATCAGCCTTGTTTAGCAGCATTGTGTGATTGAATAATGTTTTAATTGTTTGCTGCAATTCCACTACTTCTGCTTAATGGTGTCTCTTCATCAGCTAAGTCTAGGCATAACAACTGTAGGTAATAATTTACATATTTTGCTATAAACAAGTTGCTAATTTAGCTAGTCTGCTGTTGGGGCAGATAACAAATTTCTGATAAGTATGTGTGCACCTGCTACACCTTTTTATGACAAGAGAATAAAAAATCCCTTAAAAACTTCTTGGATATTGTAAAGAAAACATTGTAGGGGAGTATATTATGGGCCATTTATTCTGCAGTGTGGACGTAGGGTTGTTTAGTCTCTTCTTTCCTTACCTTGAATACATGAGGTGTGTAAATAACCTTGAGGTGCCCAGAAGATGAGGGCTCTGTTGCACAAAGTCTCTGCCTCTGGATGCAGTTTAGGGTATGGACAATGGTGATAAATGGATTTTAACATTAAAATATGCAGCAAAATAGAAAGTTCTTCTGTCTTGGAGTTTCTACTGAGATATAAAAGCCCTTCTTGGAGAGAGAAGTAGAAAAAGGATCTTTGAAATATAGTTAATAACTGCTGAAAAACATTGCTTTTAGTTGTTTTTTGGATTTTTTAAACCTTCTTACACTTCTCAGCAAAAAAAGGCACACTTTTTCACATGATCACACATGATAGCACTATAATCCTGCCCCCTGCTACCCCTTCCAGACTTCAGTTGTGTAATTATAGGAAATTAAGGCATTTTTTTGCTTTTATTTGGCCCAGAAACTGGAATGGCAAACAGCTTTGCTTTGTCAGAAGATGGGCCTGAGTAATATTAAAGGAGGGAGGGGGGGCAGGGAGTGAGCGTTCCTGGGGTCATGAAATAAAGATTTTCTTAATTCGGTTGATGTTTGCAGCTTCTCTTCTGTGCAAAAGCAAATGTTGCAATAGTTCTGGGTATGTTTGGTAATCATTTAACAGATGAAGGTTGTGAAAAGCAAATCTTTGTAACATGTTACTACTCTTTTTAATTACTAGTTTTTAGTAAAAAATCTTAGGTGTCTTGTCAGTTTTGAATTTGCAACTCTTTGGGTCTCAGATACTCAACTGTGTTTATTATATTAAAATGTATGTTTCTGTTCCATAGTGTGACTGAGGAGAAGGAAACTTGCTAGGTTATATGAAGTTTGTTTCTTAATCATCAGAATTCCAGGAGGTTGTTCCTGAAGCAAAGACAGTTTGCTGTATTTCCTATTTCAGTTTTGCCCTACAAACTGCCATAGTCCTTTTTCCTTCCACTGATAATAAAGAACTTTTTTGGAGAATTTCTTGTCACGCTTTCTCCTCCTCTCTTGTCTGTCCCTGTCCATCCCATTATGTACCTAGCAGTAGTATTCAGTCAAGAGGCGCTTGAGGAATGGCTCACCAGGAGCACCTGGAAACGAGCAAGAGACCTGCAGAGCTCTCCGTGGGCAGGCAGGGCCTGCTGGGTTTGTAGCAGCTGCAGAATGACTGGCTGCTCACAGAGCAACCCAGAGAGCTCAGGCAGTGCCAAGTGAACAGGAAACAGCAACGTTCTCCTCACAAGGAAGGCCAACTGCCTCTTCAGTGAAACTGGGAGGAGCATTCACACAGATTCTGCTGTGACTTTTGTTCACTGAGTTTTGATATTATAACCAGCTGAAGAGGGTCTTGATATTTAGGATTAGCAAGGATGACAGGCTTGTTTTCTTCTTTTAAGCTACTTTTCATATGTCATTTTTTATAGTATCTGTCATGGCATGTTTATGTGTTTTAAACATCAGTCCTAAAGTTTTGTTTCCTGACGAAGTAGCAGCTCCAAGGTAAGGTAGCATCAGTAATCACTTCAGCATGAAAACCAAGCTGTGAGTCTTCAGCTAGGTAAGATGAATTGCTGTTATCACAGGGACTCACAATAAAGGACAGTTTAGGTTATAATACAGCTCTTGATAAATACTAAGCAGCAATTGAAATAAAGAGGTATTTGGGAAGTTTAGAGGGAGGAAAAATGTTCTATTAAAAATATATTGTGAGTAAACTTTAAGGTAAAACCAGCGTATCCAACTGGTAATGGTAAAATCATGGCAGCAAAGCAAATCCTGTCTGTCTTCTAGCTGAGGTGCAATCTGTGGCTGCTTCCATGTTTGTTTTGAAGTGCAGCTCAAGAAACTTTAGCTCACAGAAGTTGCTTCTGTGAGGTGCAGAAAGGCAGTGATTCCAGGCTGTGGCACTCATGAAAGCAGTTTTCTGTACTATAGCCAGAGAGGTAAAGCAGCAGCTGAGTCCTGAGAACTGAAGAATTTTGAGGTTTTTTTATAATGTATATAAGCACATTATCTCCTGTAAATATGTCTGCTCTGAAATGAGTCAAGAGTTCAGCTTGAGCATAAAATAAGGAATGTTTGTGATTTGATTATAATGAGGTATTTGTTGAGTACTAGAAATCCAAAATTTGAAGGAAGTGTTTAAAGACGGTGTTAAAATGTGTGTAACTTACATGTAGCTAAGCAGGCCCACCTGTTGAAGGTTTTCTCTCTGTAACAAAGACCTCCAGACTGGCTGTTTACAGGTGCTCTCCCTTGGAATTTTAGATAGCTCCATTTCTCTGTAAGTTTGCTCTCCTGTTTCAGAAGTTCTTGAACATTGTGTGTTCTTATGTGCAACGTAAAGGTGTACGCACTTTTTGTCAATTAAATACCAGCACTCCTTTCCCTGCAGGGAATAAATAAACCCTTTAAATCCAAAACTACATCAACGTAATCCCATTTTGCCATGTTGCATGTTCTGTCCTTTTAAAGTCTATATAGTGTGTGGATATGTTTGGGTTCTGTTGAAAATCCAAAGGTTTGAACTTTGTGGTGAAACTGGGCATTGTGAAAGTACAGAACTGAAGTTAAAGGGGAAAAAGAAGTGCTGCTGCATTTTAGGCTTTTGGTCATGCCAGTGTAGTAGATTTTGGACTGTGCATAAAACAAAAAGCTTTGGAGTATTTTGAAATAAGAACAGATCTGTGAGCCTTTTGGGAAGAGTAGTTTATTGTCACTTAGACAATTATTAATTGAAGTATATTTCTGCAATTTTAATGAAAAATGAGATTTTTATTTTATTTTTTACATTTTCTGTTGGAACACAATGACTGGAATGGGGAAAGCTGCTAAATTCTCTCCCTTGCTTTGCATGGTCAGAATTTAAACGTCATTTCTAGGAAAGTTTGCTTCACAAATAGAATACAATAGAGAGTGGTTGCAGATGTGTGTTGGGAGCAGAGCAGTAGAGGCCAGGGAAAAAGTGCTTGCTGCAGAGAATAGGGGTGTTGCATAATAGCAGTGTTGTATAACACAGGACAGTAATTTTGCCTTGAGTTTGTTGATTTGCTGTATTATGGACCTCCAGCACCTGTAGATAATTTTAATTACAATCTCAAATTGTAAGAATGGTTTTGGTTTTAACTTCCTGTGCTCACATCTGTATGCCTTGTAGAAAATCTTTTGAGATATGCATACAAAAACGCATGCTGCAGTTCCTTTACATAATTCAAAAGTGGGAATAATATTTTAAAGTATTCAGAGGTCAAGAACCTTACACAGTGGTGGTTTTTTTTGTTTGTTTTTTTTTTTTTTTACTGTTAGAGGTCTGCTTTTGACTAAAAAGTTTGTACTTCCATTATTGAATATAGTTTTTTAACTAATTTTATAATCCTGCTTAATACACCAATTCTCTCTCATAATCAGTGGGAAAGATACCATTATATTCTAATGAAACAGCTTTATCTGTCTCAAATCTGTTCTGAAATAAAAATAATGCAGCCTTCATGTAATAAGAAAAGTACTCAAAATTACTTGAGATTTTTCATTTTTTTGTCTCACAAAGATGTAGAATTCTCAGACATTGAGTAATCTGGTTTTGTGAATCTGATTAAATGTTTTTCCAATGCAGTAGGAAATTGAAACACAAAGCAATTTGGGAAATTGGTCAGATTAATCTGTTTTCACTTCATCTGTAATTTGGCATAGTGGGGCTTTTTTTTCATGCTTTCGTCAGTGTTTTCTAAGTGGATTTACCTTATGTGCAGTGAAGGAAATGTAAGATTAATCTTTTCTTTAGAAAAATGATGGCATCTGAATGGAGCAGAAACAAAATCTGATCTGCTGTGAGAGATTAATTCATTGACAGACATGGCAATTAGTTTTGGCAGATTTCAAGTGTATCTTCAGGAAAATGTGGTAGAAGCTTGCTGCTGCTAGTGCTGGTTTTAACAGTAGCTTTGGTAATGTGATTTTCTGATACTTTTGCAGGTTTTAAGCATACCTGCAGCTCTCTTGCTCCATTCCTATTGGTGGGTGAAGCAAGGGAGATATAGAAACTTTGATTGAAAACAAATCTTTTGCTCAGGTTCATTTTCTGTTTAAAAGAGAGATTATTTTGGGTCTCTCATTTAGTTTAAAATATTGGAAGACAATTTATTTAAATGGTTTGGAGAAGTGAAGAATCTTTTTTTTTTTTTTTTTTTCTCTGTGTAACCCCCTGCCTGGAAATTTTACGATTTCAAGAACTTATCTGCCACTCTTCTCAGTCTTTAACCAGGATGGCTGGCTCTGTTTCTGTGCAGTAGAGATATGATGTATGTGTACATGCATGTTTGGTTTTTTTTTTTTTGAGGGTTTTTTTTTGTTTTTTGTTTTTTTTTTTTTTTTTTTTTGTTTTTTTTTTTGTTTTGTTTTGTTTTGTTTTTTTTGTTGTTTTTTTTTTTTGTTTTTTTTTTTTTGGTTTTGTTTTTTTTTTTTTTAATATTTGGTTTTCTAAAACATGGTTGGTGAAAATGGCAAAAATTTGAATATTTATCTCTGGAATATATCTTTTCACATAATTCTTTTGCACTGGGAAGAGGTAGGATTCCCAGGAAAGGAAAGAGGCTGGATGAGGTGACCAAGAAAGAGCTTTCCTTAGGAAGGGGAAGCCATGGAAGGATCCACTGCTGGTGTCCAGAGCAGAAATGCACATTCTCCCAGAGGAGAAAAGAAAGGCAGATCTTTTTAGAACGTGGACATTAAGAGCTGATACTCTGTAAAAGAGGGAGAGGAATAACATTAAATTGTATTTGTTATGATTGTTTTTCTGAACAGGTGTGCTTATTCAGATGCACTTATAGATTTCTTAATACACAAATTAAAAAATGCAGAGAGATGTTTTCTCAGAGATGACTACTGACAGTGGAACTTGTTAATTTTTAAAAGAAATGTAGTTGTCTATACATTGTAGATGTAAAAGTCCTTTGCTAATCAAAGAAAGATATACTGAGCAATAATCTTGGTGAGGTGCCTTTGCACTCTGGTGTTCTTACCTTATTCTTAGTCTCAGGAACCTGAGGTGGTTTTTCTCCAATCCTGTGTTCACCAAGTGTCCCAACTTGAACTCCTGTGAGCTGTTGCAGTGCAAGTAACTCCTGTCAACTCTCACTGTTTCTGTTACACTGGAACGGGGCTTGCTTTAGAGTCTGTGTACTTTATAGCAGAACTAATACATGTTTGAAGAAGTGTTATGTTATATAGATACACTCAGGAAATGTGTAGCACTCCTTTTCCTTTGCTGCTGTAGCCATTTCAGGCAGTGTCTTCTAAGCTCTGAGTGTTGTGTTTAGTGAGCAGTGTGGGGTTTGTAAAGTGGCTGCTGCTAGCACTCTGCACCGTAGCCTTCTTTGCTCCCATTTGGAAACATACTTTTCTTTTGACATAATCAGTTTATAACACTGTATTCCACTCAAGTTTCTTTACCTTCAATTAAAAATACCTATTAAATATGCAAGGATGTTTTAGTTACCAGTTAACTGTATTTCATTAATGATGAGCTTTATTTTTTGCATAAACTGTATGAAATATGTCAAGATTATACATAAATCAGTTTTTTTTTCTTGTAGTTTTGAGCTACCTATATGTAGTGATGTATTTAATATAAGCCATGACTCTCTTTCTCCAAGCTTTACTAGTTTGGTGGTTTTAGTTTGGTTTGGGTAGCCTAATGTGTTTTGTTTTGATTTAGTGAAGTTGTGTGTGAAATGCTTTGGTTGCATGATTGAAGTTGCAATCTGTCAATTTTCCAAACTTAATGCAAGGTTAATTTTTATATAAAATGAACAACCATATCCAAATAAGATAATAAAGTAACAGTGTTACTGTGTTAAATGCCAGTTTACCTTTGTAGCCTTATTTGGGTACATTAATTCAGTGGTAACCATTTTCTGTAATTGACTAATACTGTATGTGCCTTCTTGCTCGTTTTAAAAAGCAAAAAAACTGCCCAAATCCATCTGCCTTTACTCCATGCTGCTCTGGGTGTGAGATTTTTGGGAGGTTTTTCATTTTTAATTCTGTTCTCCAGTAACATCCCTCTGATTGCTTGATGGCATTAATAGGCCTGGCATCCTTTATGGCACTACTAGGGAGGAATGAAGGCATTGCTCTGTAGGCTCTATATCCCAAATTCATTTATTTCTCAAAATGTGTGAGGCTTTGAAAGGGGTCTTAATGGGGACAGGAAGTGGAAAACTGATAAGGATGCATGGAAAAATGGGATACAGAAATAAACTTAGTTCACATTATGATAGGGGTATAATGAATCAGAAGAAAAAGCAGTTGGTTGGTAACATTACTGTCCAGAAACAATAAAATGACAAGTGACTTACGCCAGATGTTGGAAACAAATCTTGTTGTTGCTTCTAATTGTGCGAATTAAGGAAAATGTGGTTTCTTCCATTTAAACTCCTGTTGATGGACTCTAAAATAAAGAAAAAGTTTGGTACTTTGCTTAAACTAGGAAATTAGATGTTACTACACTAGATTGCACTATGTCCTCTAATATTTGTTTGCATGTTTCTGCTCACACTGACAATACAAAAGGAGCTTTAGCTAATAGACATACTGAATTCTGACGTTGCAGTTGATAAAAAAGATTTTGAGGAGAGCCTGCTGAGGATTTGGTTTGTTCCAACAAAAAACCAATTAGGATACTGATAACCATTAAATGGGTATATTTTTCTGACTTAGATAGAGGTCTTTGGGAAAAAATGCTCTGGTTTCATGTGAGAATTGTGGGCCCAAACCATTTCTTTCTAAAGCTGCTTTGTTTGGAAGCTTCGCTTGGCGTGTCTATGCCCTAATGTATGTGTACACTTTTTTTATATATCTATTCATAGATTATATACTGGTCATATGCACACATGATGAGGGTATTATGTGGATAAAACATAATATTTGAAGCAATGATTAGAAGAAAATGGTCCTAAGCAGCTGGATAAACAATACTTTTCTCAGAGCTGGTAAATGCAAGTAGAAGGCTTTTCGTGCTAAGAGCCAGTGATCTCAAAATTTGAAGAAATAGAATATAAATTCTTCATTTTTCTGTCATGTTGTTGTAGTTGTGGTGTCACTTACTGTCTTGTCAGAATCATGAGTGTGGAAGGATGTGTAGGCATGAAGAGTTGTACTTAACCTGTTTATGGCTTTGGTCCTACTTTTTGCTGATATGGATTGCACATGAAGTGAAGGTTGTTTATGCTAAGTTAAGCTAGACACTGGTTGGACTCACCTGAAACTATTGCAGTCTAAATTGACCCATATCACACCTAGTGCTATATTTACCAGTTATAGTAATGCAGAAAATTTCTTTGGCAGATTGTTTTTCCCCTGGAACATGAAAATAAAGTATTAACTTGCTGCTTTGCAGCGTTCCCCTAAAAAGGTATTTTTGGGAGGTAGTGTTTTCTTGCAAGTATAGCTGATCAAAATTTTTTTTTTGACGCCCACATTCTTGGTCTCAGTTCTTGATGTTTGTTTTTGCATTGTCTATTAGCGAGTATAGATGTGTGGTTTTGAAAAAATATCTTTTTCTCTCTGGTTTAGAGCACTGATTGGTATAAGGGAATGTCAAACTTCAGACTTGAGAAAGAGTAATACTGGAAATTTCATCTGGGTTTCTGGGGTTCTTGTGGTGTGTTGTTGGTTTTTGTGGGGTTTTTTGATTGTTTGGTTTTGTTGGGTTTTTTCCTCTGACTTTTGAATAACTACATTTAGGAGACTTAATGGACTTGTATGTTTAATGCCAGCTTGTTCTGCTCGTTTAAAGAAGCCACTTTCTTTTTTTCGATATAAACCCCCAGCAAGAAAATTTTACCTTTGATATTTAACACTTAAAACCTTCTTTACAACAGTTTGATATCTCCTGCCAAGTATTTAGAGAATTTGAGATGGTGTTAGGGGGTCTCGAAGTAATTCCTCTGTGAGGAAGTTTAGATACCTTGTTTCAGGCAACCTGAATTTTGTCCCGCTGTGTGTTCCAGTGGTGCTTTGGAGGCAATCAGACACATGGTGGGGTCTGGTTAGACCACCTGGATGCCTGGAATGGGGCAGCTTCCAGGCAAATGAGCCTTCAGATGACGATTTGGTTTTTGCAAGCTGTTCTCTGTCTTCCCCCCTTCATTCCAGTTACCAAGTTGGTCTAATAAGATGTTACACCTGCCAAAGGTGTTAAATTTCCTTACCCCACTCATGGAAATGTGCTGGTTTATTTTGAACTTGTTTGTCTTGAGTAGAGAATAATTGTGATGGCTTTGGTGTGGGAGTTGTTTGTGTAGAGGAGCTGGGTGCTGGAGGTAGCTTGTTCCATAGCTGTCACACTTCTAGCCTGAAAAGGAGAGTGTAAGTCCTGAGTTTGCAGAGCTGTTCACTGCTCTGTTCCAACAAACTACCTGATACTTAAAGGACAGCCTGCTCCTAGTGGTTAGAAAGAACCTCTTAAAAAGAATCAAACTCTGTGCTGCTTTTAAGCAGTCTCTTATATCCAGTATTTCTATCTTAGCTTTATTTTGCTACTTAAAAAGGGAAATGTTTTTGAACTACTGGGATCAAAAAAAGCAAGATAAAATTGTAAAATTGGCAGTGAATTAACTTTTCAGCTCTTTCAAGTTGAGGATACAAGTATTTTGACTATGTAGGAGAGTACATTCCTTAATTTACAAGCAGATGATGTAGTCTTCTTTAAAAAGAAATCTATTTCCTTTTTTTTTATTACATGCACTTAACCCTTTGTGCAAAGGAGTTTCTAGGTGGTTTTGAATTCCCTTGATAATAGTGCTAGTTTCATTTGGTCAAAATCTACAAAGTGCTTGTAGAATGTGGGGGAGAACATGTTCAAAAATGTAGTTTGAGCTTTCATTGGTTCAGCATGTGTCAGTGCTTAGTCTGAAGTTAGTATACACTTTAAAGACTGTAGTTTTCAGCTCTGAAGGAGTTGCTGTGTTCTCACCATTTAAGGATTCTTAGACTGAAAAATGAGATTTTACACTCATTTCCTTCTGTCAGAAAAATTGTGAATATTGGAATTTTCTCCCTGTCCCTCACATTTTCTTAACATTCTCATTGAGTCTTAGTTATATTTACTAAATATAACTACTATTTATTAAATATACTAAACCTTGTTAAATGTTTAGTTTATTTTCTAAACCTTGTTAAATGTGTAATTAATTTATTTTGCAGTCACAGAATTGAAAATAAGCCTACAGGTAGAATGTGATCTGTGGTCCATTTAGAAGAAGCTGTGTGAAAGGAGTGTAATTTTATTCTTAGGTCGTAGAATAAGATGTTAACATTTGAAAACTTTTTCTCTTTTAATAGCTAAATTAAATTATAATTAATGTGGTGTTTACTGTTTTTTATACTGAATCTGAAATAGCCTCTGTTGAAGGTTCTTGCCATTTCTTGCATTTATTTATACTGTTTTACTTGGGACATACTTTTCCTGCACATTTTTAGTTTAGGGATAGTAATGCAAACCTAATAGTGATGTATTTCAATACAGAATTCCTCCTGATAGAGAACAAAATTATTTACCTGCTTTGATGTTGGTGTTATGTGGCACGAAGGAAAAATTATAATTATTCAGAGGAATCTGCAAATTTTTTTAACTTAGAAACAGTAATTCCTGAAGCTGTTACTCTAAATCAGGGGGCATGCTGAAGTGGGATTTTTGTCATGCTTTGCGTGAAATGAATTTGTAGAGAAGTCTCGCTTCCAGCAACGCTTGTGTGCTAAGCAGTGCTGTACCTCCGCAGCCTCCCGGCAGGACGCAGCCATGGCCACGGAAATCGGCTCCCCGCCCCGCTTCTTTCACATGCCGCGCTTCCAGCACCAGGCGCCGCGGCAGCTCTTCTACAAGCGGCCCGACTTCGCCCAGCAGCAGGCCATGCAGCAGCTCACCTTCGACGGCAAGCGCATGAGGAAAGCTGTCAACAGAAAGACCATCGACTACAATCCTTCTGTCATCAAATATTTGGAGGTCAGTAAAGGGATTTTTTGATTTTTGTTTAGAAATCTTTTTTTTTGGTTTTTTTCTTCCTGATATTTGGGCTTGTGCTTTTCGGTTTCTGCAGAGGAGTATGGAATACTGGGAGACCTACTGCTGCATTTTCAAGCAAAATTACAAATGCTTGTAAATTTGGTATATTGTGAATAAAAAGGGGAAGTTGAGCATTGGCAATAAAACTGCAAGTGTTGTGTATTTCAAGGTAAAACACAACTTTTGAATTATCTTGTGTAATGTTCTGACTTTTCATAAAAAACTGATTATAAATAATGTAGTCGTTCTTATTTTTGTTTTGAAACAGAAATATCCCAAAATGGAAGATGAACCATTGACCCTTTCCCTCCAAAATGAGGGCACTAGAAGCATTTTCTCATCATTTTAGTAAATAGCTCTTCCGCTTGCGGCGTGGCCTCTGAAAGTCATTTCTATACAGTTAAGAAATGGAGAAAAACTTAAACATAGGTTTTATTGAAGAAATGTTTCAGTAAAAATGCTTATTTAGCTCATCTGATGGGATGGCTTTACTTAAGAAATATAATTTTCTCATCCAAGATTGACTCTACGAGTACTGGATGTCACCCTGTAAGAAATGGAATGAAATCTACTGGCATTGTTGGAGCTGCAAGAGCAAGGTTGCAGAAATGTGATGAAATTAATTCCATCTGCTCTGGCCAGTGCATGGTTACAGCTTGTAGGTGTTAACAGAAGGTTTTTGTAATAGCTAATCCATTATCTTCTAAGATCTGTTTGAACATCAAACATTTTAAACACATTCTTATGTTTTAGGAATGCCCCAAAAGAGATTCTATTAGTAGTGGACTATTCTAAAAAACAGTTTTGAAATCCAGGTCCCTTTTTACTGTGGCAGGAATAAGTACCTCAAAATTCTGTGTATTAAAACAGTAACAACATACAAAAAAACCAACCTGATCTCTGTCTGCTGGCTTCAGTACTACTGATTTAATTTAATGTGGTTCTAGGGAAAAAAAAAAAAAAAACAACCAAGAAAATGTGTCATTTGCTCTTGGCTTGAGAAGTTGTAGCAAACTTGAGTGATGCATCCTGGGAACGTTTTACCTAGAATTGTAACTTGTTTCCATGTGCACAGATTGAAATTGGTAGGGTCTGTGGCACAAAGCCAAAATAAGTAATTCTGAATTCATAACAAGTGTTTTTAAGAAGGTTTTGTTTGACAACTCGCAAAACTAATTGAAGGTGTTGTTATCCCTTGGTGTCTTCTAAGTTTTGATCTTTTGAAAGCGTTGTCTTTATGCTGGCATTGCAAAAAGTCCTTTTGTAGCTTGTGCTGCTGTGTGGATTTCATGGGGAGTTCATCAGCACAGCTGCTAATGGTGTAAATTCTTGTCCTGAATATAAAGCTTTGATACTGGGCAGCAGAGTACCACAATAAAGTTCCTTGTTACATAGGACTGCTGCTTTCCTGGAGTTGCTTTAATCTGATGAAATTAACACTTTAAACATTCCTGACTCCTTTTATTACAGAGTATAAATTCCACATGTTCCTTTTCCTGAGTCCAGAGTCTTAACACAGTTAATTCTAAAATCCTTGGAGCACTTTAGAATTTCACAAACAGCATCTCCGTGTGTTTCTTATTTTCTGTTACTTAACAAGGAAGTACACTATTATGAACTAGGAGTTATTTTCTTCTTTCCAGAATAGAGTGTGGCAGAGAGACCAACGAGACATGCGAGCCATCCAGCCCGATGCAGGATATTACAATGATGTAAGTAAAATTTTCCTATTCACTGATAAAGTTGTGCAAATAAAATTTGTCCAGAAGACAGGAAGGATTCTACATGTCAGCTGAAGTTATTTCTGTATCTGCAAAAAGCCTTAAAGCTATGAAGGGTACCTTCACTCTACATTATTTTGTTCTGTTGGAATCCGTGTCCATGAAGGGACCTTAAGGTTGGACAGGCTTTTAATTTCTGTGCATAAGAGCTTTCGTCATGCACTGAGATTGCAACACTGCTCTTGAAGATGCTGTTTCTGGATGTTTGTGTTGTTGAATCATGCAGACTTTGAAACACTTCTACCAACTTACTTCTGGTAATATCCCTGCAAATGATAACCTTGCTTTTCCAAAAATAGGTGTTTAGAATGTGTTCTTTCCTTGAAGGTTCTGATTTCAATATCATCAGTAAATCTTTTCTTTCTTCTCTTACAGTTGGTCCCTCCTATAGGAATGCTGAACAATCCTATGAATGCTGTGACAACAAAATTTGTTCGGACATCTACTAATAAAGTAAAATGCCCCGTGTTTGTTGTCAGGGTGAGTACAGTGTTGGGATTACTTTGTTGTGTTGTCTTAATCTAAATTAGACTGATTCTGACAAGACGGCAGTTAAGACAAGACTGATAAGATGGCAGTTAAAGCATCTTTAAATAAAAATAGCGTGTGCAGTGTATGGACTACTTCTGTGTCCAGTCTTTCTATGGAGAGCTTTAGGAAAATAAATTGTAAAGTCTGAGTACACAAGAGTTCTTACTCTCAGAGTTTGGGATGCAATTCCTACCTTCCTTATTACATTTCAGAGACCTGACATGTCTTTTCTTGAGAGGAAATTTGGTCTCTTTGCTGTTTGAGTCTCATAGCAGCTTTTAACAACTTTTCCATGATGTCACAAGTGTTGTTTAGTATGGTTATTGTGTGCTAGAAATGTATTGCTGCCAATAAGCTGTTTCTTCTTTACAACTAGAATTTGTCATTGTTTTTACAGTGGGCTTTGTCCTGTTGTTACAAAAGTCCTCTGGCACAGTTCTGCATTTTTGCCTTCTCTCATCCTCTAGAAAGTCATTTAGTAGCTTCCATTTCCACAGAGATCCTGAAGAAGCTCATGATTTATTTGGAGAATTGTGAAGAAATATTTGAATGTTATATTTGCACAGTTTAGTTAAATGTTTCTTTTGCAGTGGACTCCTGAGGGGAGACGCTTGGTCACTGGTGCATCTAGTGGGGAGTTCACTTTATGGAATGGACTGACTTTCAATTTTGAAACAATATTGCAGGTAAAGTAATCTGTTAAGATTTCTTTGTATTTCCTTGAGGCCTTGGAGCATGTTTTAGGAAAACATCTTCACCCTGTTCATCATGGGTCTGTGTCTGAGTGGTGATGGGAGCCTTAGAGGTCTTCTACTCTGTTGTGATCCCATGTCAGGCCATGACTACAGGCAATTCACTTAATGCTTCTCATTCCACCTCCATCTTCTATATTAACTGTTCTTGAGAACGTACTATGAGTATTTGTAATAATAAAGAAACACTTTGGAAACAAAGTGCAAATACTCTTGTTATTTAGAAGACCATTTTATACAGAGTAAGGGATTTTTTCCCCCCCAACATCTTGAATGTAATTAGATCATCATTGTTCTCGTTTCCTCACTGCAGCTGTTAAGTCAGAAGTTTAGTAACTTCAGTGTTTGTGTGGATCAGACAATATTCGAATGTGTTTGCTAGAAGTTCTGTTTCTGAATTTGCAGGCTCACGACAGCCCTGTAAGGGCTATGACTTGGTCACACAATGATATGTGGATGCTGACAGCAGACCACGGGGGATATGTGAAATACTGGCAGTCCAACATGAACAACGTCAAGATGTTCCAGGCACATAAGGAGGCGATTAGAGAGGCCAGGTTTATACACAATATACCATTTTCTGTAGTACCTATTGCCATGATTAGACTGTTCTCTAAGTGTATTCTGGGTGCAGAAATGCATGGGTTCTGTCAGATTCTGGGAAACTTCCTGCACCACATAAACACAGTATTTCCTTTTGTTTCCACATTCTCACCGTTTTGCTGGCACCTTTCTGAATTAGTATTGTCCCAGTATCCGCCTCTGCAATATGTTAGAGATGTATTTGTCTGCCGCATTTTGCACTGGTATTCTTTTCATTTTTATATGGTGACGATGTGTATCAGTTATTCCTTTTTATACGCACTGTGTAAGACAACAATTTCATTCCAAATAAAGAATTCAGTCTTTAATAATCTAACTGAATAAAATATAAAGCCTTCAGAAATAAAACACCTGCATAGTTCTCACAAAATAATAAAACACTAAATAAAGTGAAGAACTGCTTGGCTTGGTGAAGCCAAGACTTCCAGTAATACTAAATACCCACGCAGACTACCACATACAGAAGTCTAATGTTAATACTGAATGGGTTCTTCAAGCTTGAAACTGTAAGAAAGCCATTGAAAAGAAGATTGTAGGATATTCTCTTGGTTCAGTGTTGATGCCTCAGTTGTGCAAATGTATATATAAAAATCAAATCCAAAGCGATATTTATCAGTAAGATGTAAATGAAGGGTGTTTCTAGAGCAAGCCTGCATATAATTTTTAGTAAATGTTTTTAAAGTAAGCCTGAAGAGAAGCTGCAGATCCCAAATGGCACTAAAACAGTGTTTCTTTGGATTCAGGTGTTGGCCCTTGGTGATAAAGGTTCACTGCCACAAACTCGCTTTCCACTAAAGTCACCATTTTTCTTGGTAGGGTGCAGCATTTTCTGTCAGAGTTTGGTTATGAGAAGTGCTTACTTTGGATTCAGTTATTGTCTGACTATCATGGCCATGCACTGAATTTCTCTACTGCTTTAGGCCCTTTCTTGATCATAAAGGTCTAGAATTTCACAAGGACTCCCTTGTGGTCTTTCACTGCACCAGAAAGAAAGTTGAGTGCCTGTCAGTTATTGGAGGTGTTCTGGCCCTATTCACATGGTTAAATAACTCCTTGCTTTTCCAGTGACTTTCATCAATCAATGTTAACTGCTGAACCTGGAAGCTGCTTACGTGTCTGTAGGATTCTTTTCATGTTGTTGGCGGGGTGTAATAAGAGGGAGTGTTTCCAAATTGCTCTTATAAGTGTTTGTTTTATGTAGGTTTTTTTTTTTTCCCCAACAGTTAAATCAAGTAGCATTTTCTTGTAACCAGCTTTCCCTTATGTTTTGCTTCTCTGCTGCAAAGCACCTGTGACTGAAGAGGAGTTTTTTCCTAAGAACTGTTCTCCTGTGCTTCTATGCAGTGTCACTTTCTTGTGGTATTACCAAACATGAAAATCTAGGCTGACAGTTACCAAACCATATTGATGTTGCTTCTCATCCTGCAGAGAAGGCACTACTACCGTGTGCAGTCACATATAGGAAGGTGCTAAGAATAAATGACAGATTTTTTCCTCATTTGACAGGGGACTGCAATGCCATAGTAATCCTATGCTGAAATCATGTCTTGTGGTGAAGTGCCGTTTGGCAGGCACTGTATTCACTTAGAAGTGCCTATGTTCAAATGCCTCCTTCAGTGTATAACACATTACAGTATAATTTTGCCCTGTCTGAGAAGCATAGATAATCTGTTAAATGCTGACTTCTTTCCCCTGCTGTGTGTCTTCATGTAACAGTTTCTCACCCACGGATAATAAATTTGCTACATGCTCTGACGACGGCACTGTTAGAATCTGGGACTTTCTACGTTGCCATGAGGAGAGAATTCTTCGAGGTATGTGTACCAAAAGTACTGATTGGGGTATTTCAAGAGGGGGAAATACTTTTTTTTTTTTTTTAACTAGATGTTCACAATACAGAAGTATCAGCTTGCCTACAATTTTTTTCTTAATGCTCCAAACAAGTTTTTGTTTGGCTGCTGCTATAGGTGCCTTATATTCAGAGAGGCTGCAGTTCACAAGAGCATTACACTGTTTACTCTCCCCTTGAGCTCTAGACAGTGGAGGTGGATAGAAGGACATTTTACTACTCCTAATTAGGTAGAAACAGCTGTTTCTGGATCAGGAATACATTTATCTTTCTCCAAAGTTTAATCTTTGTGACTGCTGTTATTTCAGAGCATGCATCTTCATGCAGAGGATTCTGTTTCTTTTCACGAGCATACCTTTCATTCTGATTTCTTGAGGCAAAGTGGTTATTTCTCATTCCTTAAGAGGAAGAGAGTATTTAAGTAGAGAAAACAGGTAAATTTTAATCACATAATTTATAGCACAGGCAAATAATCCTAGCTATGGTTAAAGTTTCTGTCCAACATCTATGTGCACTAAATTCTGGTGCCTTTCCAGTGGCCTTCTTGAGCCTTTCTCCTTCTCTTGCTGCAGTCCTAATGAGCAGTAGCAGTAGCTTCTGATAGCTGTTCCTTTTTTGCAGATGTGTCCAAGGTACATAATTTAATAAGAATATATTAAAAGGCTGCTATGAGACTGAGGGCTGTAGATTTGCACATAATCTGCAAGGAAGATATGGAATAAAAACATGGACTTTCAGTTCTAGGTGTGTGAGCTTGTACAGTCCTTTCCTAAATGAAGGATTTTTTTTATTAAATCATGCCTCCAACTTGGACCTGCATTCCATATTTTACAAAGTAGAGCTCTCCCTGTTTCATTTGACTCTTAAGGTCTCCTCTTGTTTTACAAGCATGTTACTTTTAAATACCACTACTTTGCAAAGACCTTGAGCTTCAGCATTACTGCAGTGATGATATGTGTCCATAGACATTATGGTAGGTGTGTTCTTTGCCGGACCTGGCAAACAAATTTTTAGGTTATATACTTGACACCTGTTACTCTGGAAGGCCTCAAACAGATTTAGGACTGTTTTGCTTGATTCTTTACAGAGAAATCTTTCTGCCCTAAACATACTCTGTACTTGCCTCCAGGTATGTACTAACCATGGGGAGGAAATAGGAGTTGCCTCCATGCAGAGTTGTCAAGGTTATAAAAATCTCTCCACTTCTATTTTCTTTCAGTGTTCTGTGTAAAATAGAAGGAGAAAAGTATTTAATTTAGGCTGTAGAGAACAGAACTTGCGCTACATTTTCTTCTGTTACCTTGTGTATGTTAACATTTGATTGTAAGTAGACCTCAGATAAAATTATCCTATAGTTTCTTAGTTTATACATCTCAATATTCAATTTTTAGTTTGCACATAATTCTATAAAGAATACATTTGCTTCTACTTATATCATCTAACCACAATACCCTTCACCTTTCATGTAAGTTGGAAGTGGTTTGAAAACTATACCATCTTTGGATAAAATTGAACAGGGGAGGTTATTCCTTGTTTCTACTGTCAGATAAGCAAAAAACCACCAAACCCCAACCTAAACCCAAAGAACACCAGCAAAAACATCCCCCACACCAAAGGAAAATAATACCCAAACCACTGATTGTTGGGAGGATGTCTCTGCAAATATACAGGTTTGATTTGGCTTTGGTCTCTAGGACTGGTTTTAAATATGGTCAGAAGAGTTATTTGAAAGAACTGATGAGTAACGTAATTTTCTTGGTAGAAAATACAAGCTTTCACTCTTCTATTTAGAGGTTAGTGCTTATGGCTTTAGGATACTGATCTTCAGCTTTTGGCTTCTTCATATGCATTCTGCTTTTACATATTACAAGTGTGACCTGTAATACTTTGCTGAGTGCAGCCTTCAAATTGTGTAAATACTCATGCCATTGCCATCCAGTTAGTGATCTGTAAATTAAAGTTTGGGTGCCACTGTGTCAAAGGGATTTTATGTACATTGTTTAGATCAAATACAATGCTGGGAAATTATTTTTATTTCCTAGTTTCACACATCATACAGCTATTCTGGATAATATTGGGGCTGGGAAGTTGAAGGAGTTCTACAGTAGCCTTTAGGTCCAGAGTTTCACTTCACATGTTAAGATGTTCTTCAAGTTGTCACACGGAATTATAAAAGTCAAATGTAACTATCAGTTTATAGTCAGATGTATTAATTAAAAAGATCAATACTCACAGGTATAATATGTTGATATGTTGTTGTTCTGAATGATTTTTTCAACAACAAATTAAGGAACATATTTTAAAAAACATTTGAAGATTCTAACGGTAAGGAATGCTTTTAAAGCAATTCTGTAGAGAGCATGAAAGTTATTGGGATAAGCTTTGCTGATATAAAACAGACAGAATTCCATAGATTTATTGCAAGTGTTTTTGCTTGCACTAGAGCAAACTAATATTTATTCCTATTGTTTATTGAAATGGTTCCCTTAAAAGTGGCCTGAAGCAGCAATTCTAGACTTACCTTCTGAAGAGTATTGGAAAAACAATGGAAGTGGTAAATTACATGAGATGAATTCTTAAGGTTTTCCTGCAGTTCTTTCAGCTGTCTGGAATAGGCTGGGCATTTTTCCTTCCAGTAGTTTAACCTATGAATACATGGGCTGCATGAGATACACTTATTAACTGTATCCACTTCCCTTTAATTCCTCAAAGTGAAGATAAACCGGACACCCTCCAGGGTTCTTCACAGGTCGTGCCAGAGGTTCTGAGTCTCATTTCTTCAATCTCCAAGTCCCTTTTTGCTGGCCAGTTTTTCACTGCTTAATGTTCCTTTGGCTGCTGTTTTTACCACCAAAGCTTTCCAGGGCACAGGAGGGGGAGTTTGGGTATTTTGTTAGCAGTACATGCTCCTTTTTAATACCCTAAAGACATAAATAGGATTCAATTCTTGTTTTCTTGGGGAACCATCTTTAAATAATTCAAGTGAATTATCTTGGAAGAACTTGTAGGTGGAGGAAATAGCATTGAATGTCATTGCTTCCCCACAGCCCAGGTACTGCTGGCTTTTCTCTTGAGGCAGAGCTGCTCTGGTCCTGATTTTGTACCAGTTGCTTTTCCCTGTGTGAATTTCTGTCATTTCACCATCTTGATGATGGTAATGAGTGTAGTTTAGTGTACTTATTTAAATGCATAGGTAGGAACTTTAGTGATGTTTAAAAAATGTTGTTTTAAAAATAAGACATGGAAAACAGGCTGAAGTATAGCAACATTCTATTTTCCTGACAATAATCTCTTCCTCTGAATGGCATTTCCAATAAAACCTCAGATCTTTTGTCTAAACTGTTGTAATGAAGCTAATGCTTCATTATAAATGGGAACATTAGAATGAGGAACATTTCTGTCAGAACATACACATGGATGGCTTGTAATAATGCTGAAAACATCTAGTGAAAAACTGTATGCAGTACAACATTCATGTCCCTTTATTTATATGAGAAATTAATGCTATTGCTGATTTTTTACTGGTGGCAGTGATGTTCTGGGTAGTGTGTCTGTGCTGATGTATCCCTGGGAATATTTTGGGTAGGTCATTAATAAACACATGATTCCTTAATTATTCCCAGCATGACATCATGGGCTAGGAGGCTACAAATAGATTTTGGATTTCTCAGTCATCCTTCTCCTTCCTTCACAGTCATCCAGTAGAAATGAGTGCTTGAGAAGACTGTAATGTTTTCATTCTGAAGTGTAGATGAATTCCGTATTCCCAGGATTTCAGAGCTTTAAAGCAGGATTACCTGCTTTAAATAGGTCTTTTGGGGAGGATGACTCCACCCAGCTCTCTGAAGGATGGTATAACCCATGCTTTTTTAAAATACTTTCTAGATATGTTTTCCTATTTTCTGTCTCTAAAATAGGGTGATACATTAAACAATCTTTCAGCCAGTGTGGAAGACTTGACAAAAGATTTGTCTTGGCCTAATTCAAACAATTAAAGGCAATCAAGATTTTATTACATCCTGCCTGGATTTGAAATGTGCAGTTTGTAACAACATCTGATTTTTAACACTATCACCTACAAAATAACCCATGTGTTTGTGCCTGCAGAAGTCACAGCAATTGTGGTAAACAGACTTTTCATCTGCTCACAGGTTCTGAAAAAGTGTTTCCACCTCTATTCATACTGAAATAACTGAGGGATTTATTCCTTCTTTCTCTTCCATTTCTCAGTCTTTATTAAAAAATAATGTACCCTGAAGCCCCTTAAGCTGTTTGAATCTATTGTATGGTTTGTATTCTCTGCACTTTCCACCTGAAAGGGAAGGATCTCTTCAGAGTTCTTTTCCTCAGTTGAATAGCAAATCCTGTACTTAATTTAGACGTGAGTTCCATGGGTAAAAAGAAGCTGAGGACCAGAGCTACATCATCATCTCGATCCCTCACTTTTGAACATGCATTATTATCCAGCTTTTAGCCTTGAAGCAAGCAACTTCTAAAACTGTTTCCTTTTCTTGGAGTAAACTCTACACTGGGTAATTTTAAAGGAAAAAAACCCAGCACTTCTGTTTCCAACTTTACTACCCTTATA